>NC_134137.1:99997045-100300075 GCF_033958435.1 Carettochelys insculpta | reverse complement strand
ACCCTGAAGGGACCCGGGTCTGGGAGGCCCTGCGGGCCCACTTCAATGATGAGGCCGTGGGGTGAACTCTGCCCAGGCCCCCCACTGCCCGTTCCTTCCTCTACCACACGCCTGCCCCAAAGCCCACACCATGGAGCACCCCACCGCACCCCCCTCCCACTTTTCCTGGACAAATGACAGCACGCACTTGTGGCTGAACTTAAACTTCTTTTTGTTTCCGAACCTTTTTCTTTAACTGTAAATATAGGAACCAAGAACAAACTATGTACAAACATGTGGGAAAAAATAATATGTACAGAAATAAAACAATCCAAAGAAACAAGTGTCCTCAATAATAAAAAGAAAACCAGGGAGGATAAAGGGGAGAACTATTTACATGGGGGGACGGGGCAAATGGGGGGCAACAAATAACAGGGTCCAATTATATACAAGGGGGAGCCACGTCCAGGGCCCCTCCCCGCATAGCCCGGCACTGGGCGTGGGCGGCCAGGAGCCCCACCGCGGTCGCAGCCCTGTCCGGGGCTGGCTGGGGGCGGCCCGGACCAGAAGGTAGGATGGCCGGCGAGTCTCAGTTGGCTCCATGTGTCCCTCGGCGCTCCGTGGCGGGGCGACAGCGGACGGGACGGTGATGAGCGGAGCAGCTGGTGGTGGGGCTGGTGGAGCAGGTAGGGCGGGTGATGCGGCGGCCGGCGTGGCATGGGGGGCCAGGTACATAAGAACATAAGAACATAAGAACATAAGAACATAAGAATGGCCATACTGGGTCAGACCAAAGGTCCATCAAGCCCAGCATCCCATCTGCCGACGGTGGCCAATGCCAGGTGCCCCAGAGAAGGAGAACAGAAGACAAGTGATTTATCTCGTGCCATCCATCTCCTGCCCTTGTTATGAAGGCTAGGGCACCATACTTTATCCCTGGCTAATAGCCATTTATGGACCTGACCTGCAAAAATTTATCAAGCTCTTTTTTAAACCCTAATAGAGTCCTGGCCTTCACAGCCTCCTCGGGCAAGGAGTTCCACAGGTTGACTGTGCGCTGTGTGAAGAAAAATTTCCTTTTATTAGTTTTGAACCTACTACCCATCAATTTCATTTGGTGTCCCCTAGTTCTTGTATTATGGGAAAAGGTAAATAATTTTTCTATATTCACTTTCTCCACACCATTCATGATTTTATATACCTCTATCATATCGCCCCTCAATCGCCTCTTTTCCAAACTGAAAAGTCCCAGTCTCTCTAGCCTCTCCCCATATGGGACCCTTTCCAAGCCCCTAATCATCTTAGTCGCTCTTTTCTGAACCTTTTCTAATGCCAATATATCTTTTTTGAGGTGAGGAGACCACATCTGCACGCAGTACTCGAGATGTGGGCGTACCATAGTTTTATATAGGGGAAGTATGATATCTTTTGTCTTATTATCGATCCCTTTTTTAATAATTCCTAACATCCTATTTGCCTTACTAACTGCCGCTGCACACTGCGTGGATGTCTTCAGAGAACTATCCACTATAACTCCAAGATCCCTTTCCTGATCTGTCGTAGCTAAATTTGACCCCATCATGTAGTACGTGTAATTTGGGTTATTTTTTCCAACATGCATTACCTTACACTTACCCACATTAAATTTCATTTGCCATTTTGCTGCCCACTCACTCAGTTTGCTGAGATCTTTTTGTAGTTCTTCACAATCCCTTTTGCTTTTGACTGTCCTGAACAACTTGGTGTCATCTGCAAACTTTGCCACCTCACTGCTTACCTCATTTTCTAGATCATTGATGAACAAATTGAACAGGATCGGTCCCAGGACTGAGCCCTGGGGAACACCACTAGTTACCCCCCTCCATTGTGAAAATTTACCATTTATTCCCACCCTTTGTTTTCTGTCTTTTAACCAATTCCCGATCCATGAAAGGACCTTTCCTCCTATCCCATGACCACCTAATTTACATAAAAGCCTTTGGTGTGGGACCGTGTCAAAGGCTTTCTGGAAATCTAGGTATATTATGTCCACTGGGTGCCCCTTGTCCGCATGTTTATTAACCCCTTCAAAGAATTCTAATAGATTAGACAGACACGACTTCCCTCTGCAGAAACCATGCTGACTTTTGCCCAACAATTCGTGCTCTTCTATGTGCCTTGCAATTTTACTCTTTACTAGTGTTTCTACTAATTTACCTGGTACTGATGTTAAACTTATCGGTCTATAATTGCCAGGATCTCCTCTAGAGCCTTTTTTAAATATTGGTGTTATATTGGCCGTCTTCCAGTCATTTGGTACCAAAGTGGATTTAAAGGATAGGTTACAAACCACTGTTAATAACTCTGCAATTTCACATTTGAGTTCTTTCAGAACCCTTGGGTGAATGCCATCTGGTCCTGGAGACTTGTTACTATTCAGCTTATCAATTAATTCCAAAACCTCCTCTAATGTCACTTCAATCTGAGTGAGTTCCTCAGATTTGTCGCCTAAAAAGGCTGGCTCAGATTTAGGAACCTCTGTAACATCTTCAGCCGTGAAGACTGAAGCAAAGAAATCATTTAATCGCTCCGCAATGGCACTGTCTTCCTTGATCGCTCCTTTTATATCTTTATCATCCAAGGGCCCCACTGCTTTTTTAGCAGGCTTCCTGCTTCTAATGTATTTAAAAAACATTTTACTATTGTTTTTTGAATTTTTGGCTAGCTGTTCCTCAAACTCTTTTTTGGCTTTTCTTACTACATTATGACAGTTAATTTGGGAGTGTTTATGTTCCTTTCTATTTTCCTCACTAGGATTTGACTTCCACTTTTTAAAAGCTGCCCTTTTCTCTCTCACTGCCTTTTTAACATGGCTGTTTAGCCATGGTGGTTCTTTGTTAGGTCTCTTACTGTGTTTTTTTATTTGGGGTATACATTTAAGTTGGGCCTCTAGTATGGTGTCTTTAAACAGTTTCCATGCAGCTTCCAGGGTAGTCCACCAAGCAGTTAAAAGTCTCCATGTAGGCTCCCCCATGCCTCCCAGCACCAGGCCAGCGCCCGCTCCTGCAGCTGCAGGTGCTGCTCCGCGACCTCCAGCTGCCGATGGTGGATGGCCAGCAGCTGGGGGTCCGTCGCCGTCGGCTGGTGGTGGCGCGGGGTCTTCCGTGTAGCCCACTGTGGGGCCGGTCGGTCCTCAGCCAAGGGGCTGGCCTGGAGTGAGGGTCCCAGAGGGCTCTCCGGGACGACTGAGGCCTCGCCGGCGCTCTCTTCCGGTCCTTCTGATGGTGCAGGTGCAGGACACAGGAGAGGAGGGGGGGAAGAAGAATGGAGACAGGTGTTAGTGTGGGCCCCGAGCCGTGGCCTTTGTCTCCCCAGCCCTGTGCTGCAGGTTCCCCATCCCCGTCCCCGGGAGATGCTGCTGTGATGGATGGGGTTCAGGGGTCCCCCTGCCCTGCACCCCGTCACCTGGTGGGAGCGACTCTCACTTCACCCCGCAGGGTCTGACAGCAGGAGAGGTTTCTTAGGCCACAGATGCCCAGTTTCTGCCAGGAGTGACAGCACCAGCTGTCGGAAGAGACAGTCCTTCCAACCCATCGTGGGGAGAAGACCCGAAGGGGGGCACCTCTGGGATGCAGCTTTCCCCCTCCTCAGGCTGGCTGCCTTACAGCTCTCCCTTCCCCTAGCCTCTACCTGTGGCCCCCACCCTCCCCCCCGCAATTCCAAGCCAGCTCGGCTCCTCCCTCCTCTTTGTTCAAGGCAGAGGTGTCACCTGCCAGCTGTAGCCCCAGGATCCTCCTTTTCCCCTGGGAGCTATTCGGCTCTTGTTGCTCATATCTAGCCTGAGTCTCCCTTTTGCACTCCCCCCACTCCATCACATGCTGCTGCTGCGGGGTGTCCCACCCCCTCCTCCCGGGGGCCCCTCGAGGTTCCGCTCCCCTCTGGCCTGGGGATGGGGCATGGCACTGTCGTGCGGGGTGGGGGGGGCAGGGGCTGATGCAGTGCTGTGAGGGCCATGGCCCTGGTGTCCTTGGGGCCATGGCCATGTGAGCATGTGGGGGGCCCTGGACACATATCTATTACCCCCGCCCCTCAAGCCCAGGGGTGTCCACCAGAGGGGGGTACATACCTGTTGGTCCGCTCCCACGGTCCGGAGATCCCCGGGGGGCAGAGGCCCTGCTGCTGCTCCGGGATGGCAGGAAGAGGATCTGCAGCCCGGATTCTGCAGAGGAGGAGCCCCCCTCCTCCTCCTCCTCCTGCCGCAATGTCCCGGGGGTGGCCTCCGGGGGGGCCCCCGGGGTGCGGGGCTTACCTCCGGGGCAGACTCCGGCTGCAGGGCCTGCTGGGGCTCGTCGGCCGAGGTGTCAAAGGTGGCTGGAGGGGAGGAGGTGTGCCGGGGGCCCAGGATGTCCCTGAGCTCCCTGTAAAAAGGGCAAGTGACGGGGGCGGCCCCAGATTGGCCGGCCGCATCCCGGGCCCGGGAGTAACCCTGCCGCAGCTCCTTCACCTTACTCCTGACGTGATCAGGAGTGCGTGCAGGGTGACCCCGGGCAGCCAGGCCGTCGGCCAGCTGAGCGAACACATCCGCGTTCCGCCTCTTGCTCCCCATTACCTGGAGCACCTCCTCCTCACTCCAGAGCCCCAGCAGGTCCCGCAGCTCAGCCTCCATCCAGGAGGGGCCCCGCTGCCGCTTGCCAGCCTGGCTGCCCTTCTGTCTCGGCTGTGAGCCCTGGTTCCCCTTGGGAGGGGGTCCCCTGGGGGCGCTGGGGGGGCTGCCGGGCAGCCTTCGCAGCTGGGTGGGGGGCTGAGGGAGGTGCAGGCTGGCCGCGTGTGTAGGCTGCCGCCTGCACGATCCCTCAGCTTCCTGCACAGGAAGGGAGGGGGAGGGGACCTTTAAGGGGCCGCTCCATGTGGCCACCATGGAGCTGAGGGGCTGGAGAGAGCGTCTCTCAACCCCTCAGCTGATGGCTGTCATGGAGGACCCGGCAATTTCGACGTTGCGGGACACGCAACGACTACACAGTCCCTACTTCGACGTTGAACGTCGAAGTAGGGCGCTATTCCTATCCCCTCATGGGGTTAGCGACTTTGACGTCTCGCCGCCTAAAGTCGAAGTTAACTTTGACATAGCGCCCGACGCGTGTAGCCGCGACGGGCACTATTTCGAAGTTAGTGCCGCTACTTCAAAGTAGCGTGCACGTGTAGACACGGCTGAATACATTAAAACAAAGATCACACAACATAGCCACCCATAAGTTTGGAACTGAATCCAGTCTCCTTACTCTTGGTGCAGTTCCCATCTCTCTACAACATCCAGTCTAATTCTAGGGTAAATTATAAATTGGTTCATATTAACACAAACAAATGATTTCAAAACACACAATAACTGTATTGTTTTAGTTCTAATGTGTCACCTGTCAAGACATCAAGAAGTCCTGTGGCACCTTATAGATTAACAGATGTGTTGGAGCATAAGCTTTTGTGGCCAAAGACCCACTTCAACAGATTTCGTCCACAAAAGCTTATACTCCAATATATCTGTTAGTCTATGAGGTGCCACAGAATTACTCATTGTTTCTGAGGATACAGACTAACATGGCTACCCCCTTTTATTTGCCAGATATCAGATTCATCTGATTTTAACTGTTATACATCTAAAACTGTTGTAATTGCTATACATTACCTGACTCATAGCTTTAGTCTCACATTTTTGTACCAAGGGCAGCACAACAAAGAAGATGGGAGAAACAATGTAGAATGGGTGGAGATACAGATATACTAATGGTTAAATTCTGCCCTATGCAGTATTACAAGCAATACTGTGGGTGATGGAGGAGCATAAAGCATTTAGCATTCCCAGCCTAAATCAGCAAGAATTACTTAAAAAGTACTCTGAGACAGCATATGGAAGTATGGACTCAATTCCACCTTTCAAGAACATCTCTTCTTTGTGCATGGCCAGTGGTTCTGATCAGTAGGGAGGAAGTGCTGAAGCATGTCCCCTCCAGAAAAGGAAGTCACTAAGAGTGTATGTTGCTTAATCAAATAGCTTTATTAATGCTGTTAGAGAAGGAAGTGTTCAGAGGGGACAATATTATAAATACACATGTTTTAAGTTAAAATTGCTACACATTTTGTTTGGTTAACTGATTTCTGTAGCAGCAGCAGACCCCCTTCTTTTAACATTGGTTCATTGTACAAAGATGAGAATTAATAGTTTGGAGTTTTGTATTATTAATAAAAAATTCCTAATCCACTGTTCATGTGTTTTGTGTGTCCTCCTTCTGTGCTGCTCCAAGTGTGAATGCATTATGGCTGCCAGATCTCTGATTTCATACTTTGGGCTTACCCATACTGGTTCACTCTGTAATTCTTATGGGCCCATGTCCCTTGCCCAGTGGTGACCGAGATGACAGTATTTACATTAGGGAGCCAACATATATTTTAGAGTGCATTATCACAAAGCTAAAAACAGACTTGTGCCACATTAAAAAAAAGGAAAGGAAGTGAAAAAAAGCATCTATTACTTGTAATGGAGATGACTTTTCCTGAACAGTTCTTATGAAAGGGCTTTATTCTGTTCTGATCTAAGTTTATGTAAATACTCCCATTGAGGTGACTGGTGCAGAATCAAGCCCTCATTGCAATTTATTTGGCTATTCTGAAGAGGGGAAAAGGCAGGGCAGAAGCCTGAATGAGAATGTATATTGAAAGTGTACTATATCACTGTCAGAATTAAATTGTTTTTCAGTGTTGTGTAAAACTTGTATTACAATGAACAAGATATATAATTTACTTTATCTACCTTCCACTCTTGGCAAATGACTGCTGTCTGAGCTCAGTCAAATATCTAAATATGCCTACCAATATTTACTCCCACAAAATCTGACATTCATATAGTTATCTAAATGCAATCCAAGATTTCCTTTTATTTCTCAGCACATTACTCTTAGTCCACCTACTTCAGTTGCTCAGTTGGTGTAAACTGTAAAAAGAAATAGTATTTTAGTATATTTTCCCCAAAGAACCATTATTATAGCAGCAGTGAGATAAGACAAATTGCATAAAGTTAGATGGGTAATGGCAAACCTAGAACAGTTGGAATTATCATTATTTAATAGACATTTAAAAATAGCGTCAGATAAAGAAGGATGTCAATTTAACAACAGATACAACTTAAATAACAATGAAGAGAATAATAGGAAATGTTTGCACAGTTCCCAGCATAATGGGATCATGGTTCTTGCCTGGGGCTTGTAAAAGCTATAGTAAAATGGAGTATAGATGTTCTCTTTCTTCTTCCACATACCCAAACTCCAAATCTGGGGGCTGAGGGTACTGTGTGATTCAAATATAATAAACCAATAGAACTATATATTAGAAAATGTAATATGCTATAAGCCTAGACAAAGCAATGTTTGAATAAACATCAGAAATAATGTTCTTTCACGTTTAAAAAAAAGCCTGAAAAATAAGGTTCAGGTAAGGCTTATGTAAACATATAAGGAAGAAATTTCAGTCTGGGCTAAGAATGAAGAGACAGCCTGAATTATAAACGTTCTTATCATGTGAATCAAAGTCAGGTTTCTATTATTCCCTGATATACTGTTCACTTAAATACAAATAATAAAACAGTAAAAATCTCTACTTTCTAATTTACATTTATTTCCCTGTAGTCCTGGCCGATATGACACTCAGATCTGCCTTTCCATTCCCACACTACTCTTTTTGGGCAATAAATATGAGGCACTGACAAAGAATGACGTGCAAAGGACGAGGTGTTGAAACAAACTATAAGTTTAGGTGCCCATCCTGTATTGCTAGAAATCAATGTGGAATCTGTAGTCCCATTTACTTGGGGACAACACACTGCTCTGGTATTTTAAAGAGAAAAGGAAGGATACAGACTAATTAAAGCCAACATTTCTATCTGTAAACACCAAATCAATCAATCAGTCAGTCAATCAATCAAGATAAAAGAGATAGTCATCCAAGTTGAAATATTCCACCTCTCTTTATTTTATTTGGAAAAAAGTGGACCATTTTTTTCTTTATAGTTTCTAGGAGCAAATTGTACATTTATTAATAATTTGCTGTATAAACCCAGTAAATCTGAGAATTTTGTTTCTGTCTGTGTATTCTCAATAACAGCAGAAATTCAAAAAGAGAAGAGCTTCTAAGCTTCTGCCCAGCACTGCCCTTTGTACCTGCCTGACCCAAGCCTGTTGAACACACAAGTCAAAGGGGATCATTTCTGCTGGTTGAATGGCATTTGGCTCAGGCCCTGTTTGTTTCTTGCAATTTCCATGACCAGAAGCATAATTTAGATTTCAGATGTAGACCCCATTGAGTAAGTGATAAATCATCCATAAGACTACAGTTTTGTCAGGCATTTTTTTAGTAAAAGTCAAGGACATGTCATGGGAAATCAACACAAATTCACAGCCTGAGGTCTGTCCATGACTTGTACTATAAGTACCCCTGATTTAATCTTAGGTATGTTGGTGGGTTCCAGGCATTGCAGGGGCAGGAGAGGGGAGCAGAAGGCAGAAAAGTGCTCTGCCACTGCTGCTCTGGTGGTGCACTCTGAGGCCGCAAAACTGCTGTTATGGCGGTAGTGGAGCTCTGGGGCCTGAGGCTTCTGTTCTAGTGCTCCAGAGATCTGCTGCCACTACTCTAGAAGGTCAAGGGCAGTCTGGAACCCTCTGCTACTCCCGCAGCCTGGGGCTTAGAGCAGCAGACAGTGCATCTGTCTCCAGGATCACCTCTGCAACTTGGGCAGACCTGTGGTCAGCCACAGCAGCTACTGCAGAGGTCCCAGGAAGTCCCAGAATCCATGACTTCTGTGACTGACTTGAAAAACTCACAGCGTTAGGCTGCATCTACACTACAAGATAAAATTGAATTTTAAGGTGTTATCTCAACATTAAAATGTCACCGTCTTCGCCGTAAATGTCATTAGCTTGATTTAGTCTGCCCTAATATTGACAACAAAATGCCAGTATTAATGGACAGATATAATATCAGTCTGAAGTTTAAAACATCTAATACAGGCTAGTGTGGAAGCGCCATGTCTTTCATTCGAATTTATTATCCTCCGCAGGTGTCCCATAAATATCTCACAAAGCTATGTGCTGCACCTAGCTCCCAGTTCCCCACTATTAGCGGGGGCCAGGAAACTGACCAGGGCTGCTGTGCTGTCATTTTCCCATTTCCTACATCTGTTAATGATATATATGATGTATATGATCTCCAAGAGGTATTCAGGAATATGTATCATTAGCAATAACCTGTTGAGTAAAGTAAATTAAAATTAATACTTCTCCACCAGACTTCCTGCTGATTTGAAGAACATGAAACTTCAGACCATCTTTGATGCAATATATTAATTCTCACTTCCAGTGATCAATTGTGGTACTATCTTGTGTTCGTCAACATAATATGTACATCATGAAGAAATATATATTTCTATTTCTTATTCTGACACCAGTCTCTCTGAGCAGTAGTAGATATTTATGCCTTGCAGGTCAGCTTCCAAGTGGAGAAGAGATCAGTTACATAGACCTGGATATAATTAAGACCTCTTGGAGATCATTTTCTCATACGTGGCTTTTTTTCCTTGAAGAAATTAAGAGTATGTTGACACTCACGTTTTCTTGACAAAATGTTTTTCAGTACCAGATATTTAATCTCCCTTCATCAACTCCTGTGAACAACAAAATTTTGCCCACACAACAGAATGTGTGAACACTGCTCTCCTGTTGACAAAATGAAACCCACTGTTTGGAGGTGTAAATATTTTGTCATCAAAATTGCTGACTAATAGTGTTCGCACACATTGACTTTTAGCAACAGGGCTATGTGACACAGCCTTGTTGCTAAAAGCTGAGTAGTGTAGCCACAACCTATGGCTAGAGACACTAAACTAGAGAGATTTGCAGACAAAACTCTGGTTTGTCAAGACAGCCAGTGGAATGTCCACACATAAAATGCATTTTGTCAACAGTTCATAAACAAACCTCAGCACTTTCACCAGCAGTGTTCTGCTTCTCAGCCATAAGGCATAACGCTGCTGTTGACAGATTCTGTGGACAAAAATGCTCTGTGGACACTATAGGGTGCCTTTGACAGACAGGGCATCCAGAACAATGGGCAGGCCTGTTTGCTGAGCTTCCTGGTGCCTGTTTTCTTGAGAGAGCAGTTGGGCAGTCCAGCTGCTCTGTGGACAGAATCGAGCACTCTTCCAATTGGTTTTTGTGTGTGGCCGCACTCTGTTGATAGAAGTTTTGTCATGAAATCTGTTCTGACAGTGACTTCTGTTGACAGAGTGATGTAGCATAACTGTAGCTGTAATGTATGGCAATTGTGGAAGAAGAGACTATCTGGCAACATAAGAACATAAGAATGGCCATACTGGGTCTGACCAAAGGTCCATGCAGCCCAGTATCTTGTCTGCCAACAATGGCCAATGCCAGGTGCCCCAGAGGGAGTGGACCAAACAGGTAACAATTGAGTAATCTCTCTCCTGACATCCATCTCCAGAGGCTAGAGACACTAATCCTTAAGCCATCCTGAATTTGTCTAGCTCTTTTTTAAACCCCGTTATAGTCCCAGCCTTCACACCCTTCTCTAGTAATAAGTTCCATGGGTTGCCTGTGTGCTGTGTGAAGAACCTCCTTTTATTTGTTTTAAACCTGCTGCCCATTAATTTAATTTGGTATCCTCTAGTTCTGGTATTATGGGAACAAGTAAATAATTTTTCCTTTTTTGCTTTCTCCAAACCACTCATAATTTTATATATCTCTATCATATCCCCCTTAGTATCCTCTTTTCTAAAATGAAACGTTCTAGTCTCTTTAACCTCTTTTCACATAGGACCTGTTCCAAACCCGTAATCATCTTTTTTGTCCTTTTTTGAACCTTTCTTAATGCCAATATATCTTTTCTGATCAAAGGAGACCACATCTGTATGCAACATTCAAGAAGTGGGTGTACCACGGTTTTATATAAGGTCAATAAGATATTCTCAGTCTTATTCTCTATCCCTTTTTTAATGATTCCTGGCATCCTATTTGCCTTTTTGACTGTTGCTGTGCACTGTGTGGATATTTTCAGAGAACTACCCATGATGTCTCAAAGATTTCTTTCCTGATTAGTTGTAGCTAAATTAGCCTACCCATCATACTGTATGTATAGTTGAGGTTATTTTTTTTAGCGTGCATTACTTTACATTTATCCACGTTAAATTTCATTTGCCATTTTAATCCCCAATCACTCAGTTTTGTGAGATCTTTTTGAAGTTCTTCACAGTCAGCTTTGGTTCAAATTATCTCAAGCAGTTTAGTATCATCTGCAAACTGTCACCTCACAGTTTACCACTTTCTCCATATAATTTATGAATAAGTTGAATAGGATTGGTCTTAGAACTGATGCTTGGGGAACGCCACTAGTTACCCTTCTCCATTCTGAAAATTTACCATTTATTCCTACCCTCTGTTTCCTGCCTTTTAACCAGTTCTCAATACATGAAAGGACCTTCCTTCTTATCCCAGGACAACTTAATTTACATAAAAGCCTTTGGTGAGGGGCCTTCTCGAAGGCTTTCTGAACATCAAAGTACACTATATCTACTGGGTTCCCCTTATGCATATGTTTGTTGACCCATTCAAAGAACTCTAACAGATTAGTAAGACATGATTTCCCTTTTCAGAAACTATGTTAACTTTCACCCAACAAATTATGTTCTTCTTTGTGTCTATGTTCTTTTTTTCTTTACTATGGTTTCCACTAGTTTGCCCAGTACCGACATTAGACTTACCAGTCTGTAATTGCCAGGATCACCTCTAGAGCCTTTTTTAAATATTGGTGTTACATTATCTATCTTCCGGACATGGGGTACAGAAACTGATTTAAAGGATAGATTACAAACCACACTTAAAAGTTCTGTAATTTCATATCTGAGTTCATTCAGAACTCTTGGGTGAATTCCATCTGGTCCCAGTGACTTGTTGCTGCTAAATTTATCAATCAGTTCCAAAACCTCCAAAAACACCTTAATCTTGGACAATTCCTCAGGTTTGTCATCTACAAAGGACAGCTTAGATTAGGGAATCTTCCTGATAGCCTCAGTCAAGGAGACTGAAGCAAGAAATCCATTGAATTTCTTGTCAATGACTTTATCATTTTTGAGTGCTCCCTTTTATCTCAGTGGTCTGACGGGGTCCACTAGTTATTTTGCAAGCTTTTTGTTTCTGATGTACTTAGAAACATTTTGTTGTTGCTTTCTGAGTTTTTGTCTAGATGTTCTTCAAACTCCTTTTTGGCTTTTTTATTGCATTTTGGCAGTGTTTATGCTCCTTTCTATTTCCTCACTAGGATTTGACTTCCACTTTTTAAAAGATACCTTTCTGTCTCTCACTACTTCTTTCACATGGTTGTTGTTTGAGCAAATTCTGGACACCTTGTGTGAAGCAAGCAGGGGAGGTTATTGTAGCCAGACAGAGTCCCCCTGCTGTACTCCATCTTGCCCCTTTTATGTGCCTCAGAGCACAAGAGCAAAGAAACAGCACAGTCTTAGAATGTTTGAAAGCACAGATGTGCTTATCTCAAGCACAGTTTTGATGCTTCAAAACACAGATGTGCTGGGTCAGCATGACCCTGGACTAAAGAATACAGATAAGGGGGCTAACAGGCTAGCTGTTGACCACAGGGACTCTAACTGCCCTTGGCTGGTACTGATAATTGAAATGCCCACATTTTCATCCCAGAAGAGGAATCTCCCACCCATATGGAAAGAATGTGCTGTTTTAACTATTTAGCTATCTCTATCTTACAAGTGTAAATTAAATTGCAACTGCCTTGTGAGAACTGGTGTCACAAAGACGACCCAGCACAATTGGTACCTTTAGATAAGGAAGAATGTGCATGACCCAAGGGGTATAAAGAAGGGTCCTGCAGACCACTCTAACTGAGTTCCAATTACCTATACTTGTCAGTCGGGTAAGGTCTTTGCCTCCCGAGGTCCCAGGGGATGCCCTCCTCACATTGTTCTTCCTGAGGAATTCAGTGAACGATGTTGGCTATGCCGAAGTCAAAGGATGCAGGCGTGAGAATTATACCTGCAATGTACTTTTGTGCACATTTAATAGTGAGAGCTCTTTAGGCTGAGGTGTCTGGTCCTCAAATGGGTAACTTTTCACTTGTAATCTAATTGGTATACCGTATGCATTATCCTACTAGTAGTTAAGAAGATAGAACAATAACCTTGAAATTGTTAAGATTATATTTCTGCTTTTAATAATAGCAACCATTTAAGCTTTCAGCCTGACTCCTTCCAGTTACTGTACCTCAAACACAAACAAAGAACCTTAGCCGTTTGGCTATATCAGCCTGGTCAGTGGTAAGGTGCAGTAAAAGCTGAGCGCTGAGTCATGCTGCCTCCATGGAGCAGACTCTTGGGGCGCCCGTCAGCCTCCCTGGCTGCCCACTGCGAAGGGATAGTCTGTCGTAGCAGTTAAAGACTCGGGTGGAATAAGCTCTCTGCACCAGCCTTTGGGGCACCCATCAGCCACACTGGCTGCCCACTGCGAAGGGACTGCCTGTCCTAGCAGTTAAAGACTCGGATGTGATAAGGCTCACAGACCACTCATTACCCGACCATCGGCTAACAGTTATTAAACACAGCACTGGTGGAGTGTCACTTTGTTGTGCTCAGTGAACAATGCCAGAAAATACGTTACAATTGATTATATAGGATGCTATTGTATGGTGGTGGTGGGGCAACTATGACATGGGTCTTTTCCAAGCCTGGGAAGGTTCTAGCAGCAAGACAAAATGAGCACAAGAAGTCAATAATCTAAAAAGATTACACAGTGTCCCTGCCCATAGCTGACAGAGTACCTTGGCTACGTCTACACTAGGTCAAAACTTCAAAATGACCATGCAGATGGCCATTTTGAAGATTACTAATGAGGTGCAGAAATACATATTCAGTGCCTCATTTGCATGCCGCCTGCCATGGCACTTTGAAACTGCTGTAGCTCGCTGCCGCACACCTCGTCCAAATGGGGATCCTTTTCAAAAGGACCCTAGGAACATCAAAACCCCCTATTCCTATCAGCAGATAGGAGTAAGGGGATTTCAAAGTTGGTGGGGTCCTTTCAAAAAGGCACGCCATCTGGATGAGGTGTGTGGCAGAGGGCCTCAGCAGTTTTATAGTGCTGCAGCCGGTGGCATGTTCACGAGACACTGAATATGTATTTCTGCACCTCATTAGTGATCTTCAAAATGGCTATTTGCATGGCTATTTTGAAGATTTGGGATCGTGTAGACATGGCCCTTATCACTAGTACAAGTGGTTTTCCTTAACGAGTTACTTTAACAAAGCAGACATTTTATGATAACTAGGTGTCTAATTGGATTAATGATGCTATACAGGAGTAATGGTATGTCTTCACACAGCCATATCCAGGGATGCATTATCTAGAAGATTAAATCAAAAGACAGTAACAAAATACGGCACTCGCACATTTGTTTTTATGTACTGGCCTGGGATAATAAATGGGATGATGCTATATCCTGGTTCTCACATGCATGGCCTCCTCTGGGAATGTGGCTGCCAAGCCAACTATCCCTCCCTCCAAACTCCAAAGCCCTGTCTGAGTTGGGATGACCTTCCCTGGGTCCTGTGAGTGAAATGAGGGGCCCCCAAGTGGGGTTAACCTTCCAATCGTGCTAACTAGGTGTCTGAACTATATCCTACTCCAGACTTTAGGATTTAAATAGGGGGTCTTTAGCAGAAAACCATAACCTTCCTCAGAAATTTCCATCCTACAGTTGTTAAGACACAGTAGCTCTTTATTGGGTCTTTTACTGTGTTTTTTTTTTCTTTAATTTGGGGTATATGTTTAAATTGGTCCTCTACTCTGGTATCTTTGAAAAGTTTCCATGCAGCTGGCAGGGATTTTACTTTAGTCACTGTACCTTTTAATTCCTGTTTAACTAACCTCCTCATTTTTACATACTTTCCCTTTCTAAAATTAAATGCCACAGTGTTGGACTCCTGAGATATTCTTCCCACTACAGGAATATTAAACTTTATTATATTATGGTTACTATTTCCAAGTGGTCCTATTACAGTTACCTCGTGGACCAGATCCTTCGCTCCATTCAGAACTAAATCAAGAATTGGCTCTCTCCTTGTGGGTTCTAGTACCAGCTGCTCCAAGAAGCAATCAATTAAGGTATCTCTGCATCTCATCCTGAGTTGACATGTACCCAGGCAATATGGGATAACTGAAATCCCAAACTATTATTGAGTTGTTGTTTTTTTTCAATCTTAATTATCTCCCTTAGTGTTTCACAGTCACTATCACTGTCCTGGTCAGGTGGTCGATAGTAGAGCCCTACTGCTATATTCTTATTTGAACATGGAATTTGTATCCATAGAGATTCTATGGAACATTTTGATTAATTTAAGATGTTCATTTGATTCTACATTTTCTTTCACATGGAGTCCTGGACTTGTACTGCATGATTTGTTCTGTCCTTCTGATATATTTTTTTACCCTAGTATGATGGTGTTCTATTGATTGTCCACATTCCACCAGGTTTCTGTGATGTCTATCAATATCCTCCTCTAATACGAGGCACTCTAGTTCACCCATCTCATTATAAGGAGACAGTTCTGTTTTCAGCTCATGTATATGCACACACTGAAAAGATAACCATATGTCCAACATATTGAAGAACTAGGTCTTCTTTCACAAAACTCAGCTCAAGATCAGTGCTTGCTTTCCAGTGACCATTTGTCTTAAGCAATTACTTTAATTAGAGCTCACCTACTACAAAGATAGCTTCCCCTCTTCCCAGTTACTCCTACACCAAAATCTAGCATATCCCCAAAGTAATACCACCATAGCTTGTCTTCTCAAGAATTAAGTCTTTCTTGCATGCTAAGAAAAAGAGCTTAGAAAAGAATGTGCTCATGTGCAAGCTGCTGACACTATCCATAACAATATGAATGTGATTTATTACTAGGAAATCAATTACTGTGCAGAAATTACACCATTACAATGTAATGTTCATTTAAATTATAGCACCATGGATTTTTTAATGTCTTCTTATTTATTGTAGAGAAGAATTTCACAGTTGCCATTCCAACCAGCTTTCATTATAAAGACATTTTATTGCCACATAGTATTAGCACGTGGAAAACTGTATTGGCCACACAAAAAAAAAAATGTCAGATTTGCTATGAAGAAAAGCACAGATGTTTCTTCAATGTAGAAATAGCATACCTCTGTATATATGTGCATCTTCCAATCAGTATTTATGTTGTATATCATTTAAATTTTCATATTTGGTTCTCATGTGCTATAAAATATTCTGGGATCTTATAATTTCAGAAGCAGCGTAGACAGTGACCAATCAGTGTACAGACTGATGACACACATTGAGAATATGTCCATGTTGGGACTAGTTAAAAACCTTTGTTAATAGTCACAGACAGGTAGCCAAGTTAGTCTGTATCTTCACAAAACAAAACAATAGTCATGTAGCACTTCATAGACTAAAAATAATTTATTACATGATGAGCTTTCATGGGACAGACTCACTTCTTCAGGTCTGGAAAATTCTGAAGAAGTGGGGCCTATCCCATAAAACCGCATCACCTAATACATTGTTTATTTTAGTCTTTAAAGTGCTACAGGACTTCTTGTTTACTTTTGTTAATGTCTAACAAATTAGACGGAATGTACCTGGGGTCTTGTTTAAGACTATGATACATTCTGTAGGTATAATTATTGTGGTTTTGTGACCTGAGGGACTACTTACATGTGAACTAGCACTGGTTACCACAGTGCCTCAAACAATGACAGCAGACACTGAAATAAAAACCATGTCTATGACTGGAAGGTAGAGCTTCATAGGTGCTGTACCTGTAATTTACAGATTTCCTCTCATGCATGTAGGCAGCATCCTAGAATTCTTATTAGAATTACTTACTGACATATGCTTCCTTTCCATATAGAAAAAGCCCAGCAAAATCTCTGGATGTTGTCAGAAGCTATGTTCACACTAAAGCCATGGTGGGCAACCTGTGCCCTGTGGGCTACAAGTGGTCCACTAGAGTGTCACCACTAGGGCTTGCCCATAGCTGATTCATGGTGTCCCAGATCTGGGAACAAGAGAGACGAGCAGATTCACAGCATTTAGAAAGTGCTTTGAGGAAACGGGAAGAGAAGAAAGCACCAGGCTGCAGTGCCGCTGTGTGAGAAGCATGTGAGGGAGGAGGTAAGAAAGGGAGTCCAAGGGCTATAAGCAGAGTCTCAGTGGGCTTCAGGGTACTGCAGCCCATGGAGACAAAGGGGGGACTACTCATACAGCCCACTTCCTACTTTTGGTTGCCTGTTGCTGCACGAAGAGCTATGTATATGATTTCCAGTCTTGTGTTAGCTTTTATCTCCTCTAGCATTCTAAAAATAGTAATGCAGGTACTTTAACATGGGTAGCAAAAGCAGTGGCGCATGCTAGCAACCCCAAGTCTTTACCCCCTGGTGTTCAGGCACATCTGCATGTGCAGATACCATAGTGCCACCAGTGCTGTTGCCTATGGTACAGTGGCTACCCTACTGTATTGAGGCTGTTGCTTAGATGAGAAATAGCACCACAATGTCTGTCTAGGTGAGCTCTGAATCAGACCCCTTGTTCGTACTATAAACATAGCCTGTATGTACATCACAAAACAACCGATCCAGCCAACTCAGTTGTTACACTATTAAGACTTTTCCTGAAATCTCTGGAAATCCCAAAAGAAAGTGACCTCTCAAGGTTGAGAGTAAGACAGACAAGAACATCTGAATATTTTAATAAATGTTTAATAAATTATTCTCAAAAAGATATTGCAGAATATGCAAAACATATTCTAAGAATGAAAATCAGCTCCTCTTCTCTTTCATTTTCCAGTCATTAGTTATCTGGGGACAAGAGTTAGAAATGATTGGCAGCATGGAAAGACTCCCATGCAAAGATTGTAAAGGTAAAGAGTTCAATTCTCATTCATACTAAGGTCACTTAGGCTGCGTCTACACGTGCACGCTACTTCGAAGTAGCGGCAGTAACTTCGAAATAGCGCCCGTCACGTCTACACGTGTTGGGCGCTATTTCGAAGTTGAAATCGACGTTAGGCGGCGAGACGTCGAAGTCGCTAACCCCATGAGCGGATGGGAATAGCGCCCTACTTCGACGTTCAACATCGAAGTAGGGACGTGTAGACGATCCGCGTCCCGCAACATCGAAATAGCGGGGTCCTCCATGGCGGCCATCAGCTGGGGGGTTGAGAGATACTCTCTCTCCAGCCCTTGCGGGGCTCTGTGGTCACCGTGGGCAGCAGCCCTTAGCCCAGGGCTTCTGGCTGCTGCTGCTGCAGCTGGGGGTCCGTGCTGCATATACAGGGTCTGCAACTAGTTGTTGGCTCTGTGTATCTTGCACTGTTTAATGAAAGTGTGTCTGGGAGGGGCCCTTTAAGGGAGCGACTTGCTGTTGAGTCCGCCCCGTGACCCTGTCTGCAGCTGTGCCTGGCTCCCTTATTTCGATGTGTGCTACTTTGACGTGTAGACGTTCCCTCGCTGCGCCTATTTCGATGTCGGGCTGCGCAACGTCGAAGTTGAACATCGACGTTGCCAGCCCTGGAGGACGTGTAGACGTTATTCGTCGAAATAGACTATTTCGATGTCGCAACATCGAAATAAGCTATTTCGATGTTGGGTGCACGTGTAGACGTAGCCTTAATGTTATAAAAGAGACTTTAAGAGGGTATAGATGTAATTTATGCCCAGTTTATGGTCCCTTTGCACAGCTAGAACAATTTAATGCAAATGGAAATTGGGAACCATGACTGTTGCTACTGCTATATCCTTATGTGAATTTGAAATTTTGATTTATGTGTAAAGTTCCCTGTCTCCCTCTCCTCAGAAACAGAAGCTGCTTGCTCTTCAGATTTTCTATAGATTTGCAACATTTAAATACTAATTATACTTGAATAAAATATATATTTTTTAATTTTAATGAGTTACAATTGTTCTTATGTCAGTTTTGGGACCCAGTACTACTCCCATGAGTATTATAGAATTAATGTCAACAGGAGCAGGGACCAGTATGATCCCATCCCTATTTTAATCAATTGGAGCATTAGTGAAACAAATGTAACCTTTTTATGTGACTGGGTAGCTTGCATTCTCTGAGGTAATTTTACCGGTATGAAGCTCTGAAAGAACTGCCTACACTAGTCATTTGTTTGTTTGGTTAGTTGTTGGTTCAGAATTCTCCAAAGCACTTGGAGCCTTCCAGAGCTGGTAATTGAATATCGGGATTTAGATGACAAGGCACAATATTGATGCCCCAAACCAGAAGACAGGAACGATAGAAGTTAACCTTCTATCTTGCTTATGTGCAGTAGGTGTAGAACCCCAATTTCATTGAGAGGCAAGTGCCCCATTTTTGGGCCCTCAACGTGCAGACATGGAGATGAATAGAAGAGTATGTCATGGCCAAATGCTTTGAATAGGAAAGGGAACAAGACCACACTCATTAATATAAGGCCTCGGGGAAAGAGATATAAACTCTACAACCAGTTAATGCCATGATTTTTGTTGTTTGGGGTTTTATATATATATATATATATATATATATATATATATATATATATATAATTTATAAAATTTATAAAATTTATAAAAATTGCAGCGATTATTTACCATGTTATTTTGTGTCTTAGTACTTGTCCACACCAATATAAGCAACTTATGCAATGACAGACATCTTATACTATAATAATAATAATAATAATAATAATAATAATAATAATAATTCCTTCAGAGAAGGTAAGGTAAATTCTTACTTAGAGTAGTTGTCCAGTTTTGTCCAGTTGTCCAGTTGTCCAGTTCACCTCAAGAAACAAGAAAGCAGTCATTTAGTGCTTTAAAGACTAAGAAAATAATTTATTAGTTGATGAGCTTTCATGGGGCAGACTCACTTCTTTGGATCTGGAAATTCAAACCTGCCCCACAAAAGATCATCGCCTAATAAACTATTCTGTTAGTCTTCAAAGTGCTACATGACTGGGTTTTTTTTTTTGTTTGTTTGTTTTATGAAGATACAGACTAACATGGCTACCTCTCTGTTACTATTCACCTCAAGAAAGGTTGAGGTGCGATAAGAAAGTCCAGAGAAAGGTCATAAAAGATGACTGGATGTTAAACATGTAACTTCCTTAAAAATGAAAAGCAGCTCATTTAAAGAATGTTAGAAATACAATTGACATGTTTCACAAATTGGGTTTGCTTGAAAACTAATGTGATGATGATGGTGATGATGCTGATGCTGATATCATGCACAGTTAACCTGTGAAATTCACAGGTGAAGGAGGTCACTGAAGCAAATAGTCTAGTACAGCTGGATTTTAAAAAGGACTGAATAAATATACAGCCATTCAGAATTTCACCTATGCAAGTGAATGCAATGTTACACATGTAGTCTGATCCAATATTATAATATTACCTGGTGTCTTATACATTTCACGTGTATATTTCACAGCTTTGCTCGACAAGAACTATGCTGGTTTTTACCTTCCTCTTATTGGAGTGCTAAAAATCTCAACAAATGCAAAGGTCAGCAAGAGACAGACATTCAAAGGAATATAGGTGGTTGAAGATAAATATAGGTACTTTAATGGGATTATTAGAAAGCTCCCTAGCAGGTTAGGTTGATCTCACTGGAAGGTGACCAACCTGCTTAAATGCTTTATTTAAGGAATGTACTTTAAGTGCTTATCTGCTGTTTAGGTGCCTATATACCTTTAAAATATGGCCCTTGTAGATCTTAGGAGATCTTTGGATTCATTCTCCAAATATATGGTGATAATGGGGATAAAACTTACTCCTCAAGACAGTGATGAAATGAAAACTCTATGGCTGTTTCTACACATGCCACTTTCTTCAAAAGTGGCATGCTAATAAACAGCCCAAAAACACTAATAAGGCACAGATGCAAATTCCCCACACCACATTAGCATAAGGTCACATGATTTGGAGTCTGGAAGACTCTGTTCTGGACTCCAAAACAATGTGTAGAAGCACGGCCTCTTGGGGGTCTTCCACAAGGAGTCCTCCTTCTGGAGGGCCCTTCCCAAAAATTTTCCAGAGGAAGGGGCGTCTGGAAGAAAGACTTCCTTCAAGAAGCTCCCCCTTGGGGACCGTGCTTCTATACATTGTTTTGGAGTCTGGAAGAGCGTCTTCCGGACTCCAAATCATGTGACCTTATGCTAATGAGGTGTAGGGAATTTGCCTCCAGGCCTCATTAGCTTATTTTGGGCCTTTTATTAGTATGCCACTTTGGCATGTGTAGAAATGGCCTATGAATGAGAACTCATAGGAATTCCCCAATCTTACATAATTTTTTCAACGCAGTAAGGGCCTGTTTGGCTTTTAAATGTGTACTTTAATTTTTTTTATTCCAAATTTATATAGCAACAACTTTTTTAATCACATGGGCTACTTATTAATCAGCAATATTCAAGCACCAGTGACTCCTGCAAGTATCTGATCCATCAAAGGATAAGTCTTGGTTTTATAGCGGTTTATAGCATTTTCACTTGTACCCATTGCTGTGTCCTTTGAAAGATTTGTCTGAATCTGGAATAAATAAGAACAGTACCTTTATTGAGGCAAAAGCTACAAATGTTTAAAGGACCTACATCTTAAAATGTAGGAGATTTTATTTTGGTTTACATATAATTAACTAATCCATGGCAGATGGAAGGAAAAGATGTAAGGTTTTGGCAGGAAATACAGTAATCTCTCCTGTGATATATAAAAGGCATATTAAAAGCTGATGATTGTTTTTCCCTTCAAAGAGAAATGGAGGTAGGAGCTACTTAATGCATGATTTCATAAAGTAATAATATTAATATTAAACATATGCTTGTTGGCTGCTTTTTTGCATACCACTAATCCTAGCCCTTTATTCATTAACTCCCATTACAACAGCTGTGCATTAAAATGCATCCAAATATTGAAAGAAAGCTGCTCAAAGGATTTTCTACAGGGCTAATTAAAAACTGTATCTTTGTTTCTTTACTCTGTGGCATACAGAAATGAAAAAAATCTAGATATCCTGACATAAGTGACAGGTCAATGTCATACTCTCCTCCATATCATTTTTGTTTGCTTTTAAACACACATTGTGACAGAATTTAGTGTTTAGTCAGCAGCCAATTACTGTTAGAATAGGTTATTGTTCCAGTTTCCTTGAGTTTTGCTTTCAGGTTTCAGTCCTGGTTCTGGATTCTTCCACCTCAGTGGAGTTATTTGTATCCTGAGATAGATTGGTAGGAGACAATGAGTTGCGCAGCCATTGGTATTTTTGTGTTGGACATTCTAATGCAAAGACTTTATTTCTGGTGGTTTTATGATACAAGGAAATGTGAATCAGAATGAGAAACTCCTTTTAACTTTCAAAGAAGACAGTGTGGTAAAGGAAAGCTGTTGAGCTGTTTCAACAGTTGACCATGTCTTAGGACACTCTTATGGACCAGTTCCTCTCCCAATTCTGTTGATCACTTGTGCCTCCTAATCACCACACTTTATGGACCACTTCCTGTTACATTCATGATTGTGAAGCACTTGTACCTATGTGTACATAAGTTGCTTCCATAGGAAAAATATGAGGAAAGAATTTGTGCATTTTAACTGTATTTTACTCAATAAGTGTTAACCACTGTCTTGGATAAGTTAATCTCACTATCTGGTTTTGTTCTTCCATTCATCCCCCCCATCACATCTCTTCTTTTCTATAGAGGCCTCCTGCTGACTTGCTTTCCTGTTTCTCTTCCCACAGGAACATTCTTTCTAGTGGCTCATTATCATGAGAATGGCTACTATTTCTCCTTCTCCTCACATGTAGGCTGAGTACTCCTCAGTTCCAGTTTCCATGTACCCAGACTGTTCTGTGCAATAAAGAAGCCTGGATGGCTGGCGAAGCATCAGGACTTAGAAAGGAAAAACAGATTTTCTGATATGCCAGCTGTTTGGGGAATGCAGCTAGAGCTCCTTAGAATACAGTTAGAAAATCTTTAGTCTACTGCACTAACTTCTTCCCTGTTCAGTCTTTCATTCAATACTTTCCTTCTTTAAAACTTACATGCACACTTCACTGTAAATAGTAGGAATATATAGAGACGTGCTCTGAAACATATATATATATATATTCAGAAGTGCTCTGAAAAAAGGCACCTTTACTTCTCCCTTGACTTTGTTTGGTGGCAAAGGTAACACAAAGAAACCAAATTATAAAATGAATTTCACCACTTGAAGATTTAAGTAAAATGGCATGTGAGCGGAACTTGAGGAAGCCATCAAAGTGTTTTGAGAGAGTGGAACAGACATAATGATGAGTGCTTTTGAAAGCGGGGCTTCCTTCTGAAGGACCCCTGTCTACATGGCTAGTTTGCATCTAGAAAGCAGCACTTTTGAAGGAGACATTGATCGTCATCATGCAAATGAGGTACTGAATATTTATATCAGCACATCATTAGCATTTTTGATCCTCTGCATTTACATGCCCCTTCCGTAAGGGAGGGGCAGTGTAGACACATCCATATTGTTTGTTTGCACACAATGTATTGAGTGATCCAGATCTCTCTTCATTATTAACTTTCATTTCTTCATTATTTACCACTTGCACAGTTTCTGCATCATTCCCAATCCTCAGCAGTGATAATTTTATGTTTTCTTCTAGAGCCTTAAAAACAAGGCCAAGAACTAGAACCCTCTGAGATCCTACTGGAAGTACCCAGTCAATGATGATTCCACATTTACTATTACATTATGGCCGTGTCTACACTAGCCAAAAACTTCAAAATGGCCATACAAATGGCATTTTGAAGTTTACTAATGAAGCACTGAAATACATATTCAGCACCTCATTAGAATGTGGGTGGCTGCGGCACTTCGAAATTGACGTGGCTCGCCACCGCGCGGCTCATCTAGATGGGGCTCCTTTTTGAAAGGATCCCAGCTACTTCTCAATCCCCTTATTCCTATGATAGGAAATAAACATGTTTTATGGACAACAGATCCAGTCAAATTAACTTGATATTTTTCATGAGATTACATATTTGATTGATAAAAGAAATGGTATTCATACAATATAATTAAATTCCTATAAGACTTTTAAAACGACAATTCATGACATCTTGATAAAAACACAATGATGAAAAATGTATATATATATGTGTGTGTGTGGATTAAAAGTGGGGTAACTGATACATCTTATAGTCTCCCTTCCTCAGTCCCTGATGTGTGTGTTTG
Organism: Carettochelys insculpta; assembly: GCF_033958435.1. NCBI lineage: Eukaryota > Metazoa > Chordata > Testudines > Carettochelyidae > Carettochelys > Carettochelys insculpta. The sequence goes on along the minus strand of NC_134137.1, from coordinate 100,275,752 downwards.
GTCCCAACACTTTGCAGGTGATGGTATACATCAACTCCCTCCTGAGCTGTGTCTACACGTGCACGCTACTTCGAAGTAGCGGCACTAACTTCGAAATAGCGCCCGTCGCGGCTACACGCGTCGGGCGCTATTTCGAAGTTAACTTCGACTTTAGGCAGCGAGACATCGAAGTCCCTAACCTCATGAGGGGATCGGAATAGCGCCCTACTTCAACGTTCAACGTCGAAGTAGGGACCGTGTAGACGATCTGCGTCCCGCAACGTCGAAATTGCCGGGTCCTCCATGGCAGCCATCAGCTGGGGGGTTGAAAGATGCTCTCTCTCCAGCCCCTGCGGGGCTCTATGGTCACTGTGTGCAGCAGCCCTTAGCCCAGGGCTTCTGGCTGCTGCTGCGGCAGCTGGGGATCCATGCTGCAGGCACAGGGTCTGCAACCAGTTGGCGGCTCTGTGTATCTTGTGTTGTTTAGTGCAACTGTGTCTGGGAGGGGCCCTTTAAGGGAGCAGCTTGCTGTTGAGTCCGCCCTGTGACCCTGTCTGCAGCTGTGCCTGGCACCCTTATTTTGATGTGTGCTACTTTGGCGTGTAGACGTTCCCTCGCAGCACCTATTTCGATGTGGTGCTGTGCAACGTCGAAGTTGAACATTGACGTTGCCAGCCCTGGAGGATGTGTAGACGTTATTCTTCGAAATAGCCTATTTCGATGTTGCTACATCGAAATAAGCTATTTCGATGTAGGCTTCACGTGTAGACGTAGCCCTGATGTGGAGGGTCATCCATCTGGAAGATGTGAATGCAGTCGTGGCCAGATTTGCCATACTGAGGTTCCCCAGCTACTTCAGGGCTATTGATGGGACCCACATCCCAATCCATGCCCTGGATGACAACAGGGCCAAGTACATCAACTGGAAGGTTTATCTCTGCACCATGTTTCAGGCCATGGTTGACCACCATGGACACTTCATAGACATTTATGTTGAGTTGTCGAGCCAGGCACACAAAGTGTAGGTGCTCTGCAACTCTGACGTATGCAGGAGGACGGAGATGTAAACCTTTGCGCCCTGCCATGAGCTAGTGTTTGGGAATGTGCACATGCCACCGTGCATCATGGGGGATGCAGCTACCCCAGCATGCTGTGGCTTATGGAGCCCTATAATGAACAGTTGGACTCAAGTCAGGAACTCTTTAATTCCTAACTCAACCAGGCCTGAATACGGACCTATTGTGCCTTTGGACATGCCTGAACATGGGGGAGCACAACATCCCACAAGTTGTGGCCTCATGTTGCATCCTCCACAACATAGTGGAAGGAGGGGTGCGGGGCAGATGTTGGTCGTGACTATAAGCAGGCAGGTGCAGCTCTGATCCACAAGGTCCACTGAGACAGACTGTGGATCTGCAAGGACCTGAGGGAAAGATCCTCCCATGACCCAAATGACCCTCCCTAGGGCACCCCCCCAGTGGGAGACTTGGATCCAAACCCTACCCTGTCCCCACCACTACCCCTCCCTTTGCCCCTTCATACCTCTTGAACACCTGCCCAATAAACATGGACACAGGGGTGGTGTTCAAATAACTCAATTACTGAAAAAGACAAATGTGTGGAAAAGGAACATTGTAATAAAATCTATGTACAAAGTGCCTAATCAGTGAACTATATACATCAGGGGGAGGGGCTTGGGGCAGTGAGTGAAAGGCATCAAAACTTGGATGGGGGGACTTGGGATAGGATATGTAGGGCCTCACTCCATGGAGGGGGTAGGGAGACAGGAACCTGAGTGGGAGCTGGGCTCCAGTTGGCATCATCTTTGGGATCCCCTCCTACCATGGTTTTGGTGCCCCCTTTGGGGCTGGGAGCAGGAGAACATATAGAGGTGGTACAAATGCAATTGGTTCTGGGTGGCTGGGGTGGGGCTGGAGAGCAGGAGGCACCTGGGGTGCCAGCAGCTGAACATGGGCCTCAACCACAGCGTGAGGTCTAGGATGACCTGTGGAATGACCAGAAGCGGGGACAGAGTGGTTGGGAAGCAGGGCCAGGGCAAGAGTGACAACTTCAGGCAGATGGGCCATCATGTCCTGCCAGATGCTGTTGACAAACAGGGAAGAACTAGTAGAATAAATAGAAGTGGGTGGAAACCTGGGCTGCAGTGGCCATGAGATTGTAGATTTCAGGATCTCGACAAAAGGAAGAAGGGTGAGCAATAACACACAGTCCCTTGATTTCAAAAGAGCAGACTTCTACTCCTGAGAAAACTGATGAGCAAGATCCCTTGGGAAACAAAGATGAAGGGGAAAAGAGTTCAAGAGAACTGGCACTATTTTAAAGAAGTCTTACTGAAAGCACAGAAACAAACTATCCTGCTGCATAGTAAGAAATACAAATGTGGTAGGCAACCAGCTGGGCTTAACAGGGAAATCCTTAGTCAGCTTAAACTCAAAAAGGATGCGTACAAGAAATGGAAATGTGGACAGTTGACTAAGCAGGAGTAGAAACATGTGGCTGGAGAATGCGAGGGAGTAATCAGGAAAGCAAAAGCACAATTGGAACTGCAGCTGGCAAAGGATGTGAAGAGTAATAAGAAGGGTTTCTACAGGCATGTTAATAATAAACAGGTTATCAGAAAAGGTGTCAGGCCGTTACTGGCTGAGAGAGGTAACCTAGTGACAGATGATGGTGGAAAAGCTGAAGTACTCAATGCTTTTTTTGCCTCAGTCTTCATGGACAAAGCTGACTCTCACACGATAGTCCTAGACAATGCAGTATGGGAAGGTGGAGGGCAGCCATCTGTGGGGAAGAAACAAGTTCTAAACTATCTAGAAAATACTAGAGGTACACAAATCCATTGGTCTGGATTTAATGCACCTGAGGGTAGCAAGGGAATTGTGGCAGATGTCATTGCTGAACCTTTGGCCATTATCTTTGAAGACTCTTGGAAATAGGGAGAGATCCCAGATGACTGGAAAAAGGCAAACATAGTGCCCATCTTTGAAAAAGGAAAGAAGGACAACCCAGGGAACTAGATCAGTCAGCCTCACTTCAATCCCTGGGGAAATAATGGAGGGGATCCTCAAGGAATCCATTTTGGAGCACTTGGAAGAGGGGAAACTGATCAAAAGTAGCCAGCAGGGATTCACCAGGGGAAAGTTCTGCCTGACAAAGCTGATTAGCTTCTATAAAGAGGTAACAGGCTCTGTGGACATGGGGAAGTAAGTGGATGTGATACACCTTGACTTTAGCAAACTCTTTGATATTGTCTCCCACAATATTTTTGCCCATAAGTTAAGGAAATATGGATTGCCTACTTGGACTATAAAATGGATAGAAATCTGGCTTGATGGTCCGGCCCAACGGGTAGTTGTCAGTGGCTCAATATGTGGATGGCGGTCGGTTTCAAGCGGAGTGCCACAAGGCTTGGTTCTGGGGCCGGTGTTACTCAACATCTTTATTAATGACCTGGATGATGGACTGGATTGCACCCTCAGCAAGTTTGTGGATGAAACAAAACTAGGGGGAGAAGTAGATACATTGGAGGGTAGAGAGAGAATCTAGAGTGACCTGGATAGATTGGAGGATTGGACCAAAAGAAATCTGATGCATTTCACCAAAGACAAGTATAGAGTCCTTCACCTGGGGCGGAAGAATCCCAAGCATTGTTATAGGCTGGGGCCTGACTGGCTTAGCAGCAGTCTGACAGAAAGGGACCTAGGGGTTATGGTGGATGAAAGGCTGGATATGAGTAAACTGTGTGCCCTTGTAGCCAAAAAGGCTAATAGCATACAAGGGTGCATTAGAAGGAGCATTTTGAGCAGATCTGGAGAGTGGTTGTTCTCCTCTATTTAGCACTGGTGAGGCCATATCTGGAATATTGTGTCCAGTTTTGGGCCCCCCAGTATAAAAAGGATGTGGATTTGCTGGAGCAGGTTCGGCAGAGGGCAACAAAAATGATTAAGGGTCTGGAGCACAAGACCTATGAAGATAGGCTGAGGGATTTGGGCTTGGTTAGTTTACAGAAGAGAAGACTTAGGGTTGTTTGAATAGCAGCCTTCAACTTCCTGAAGAGGAGTTCTAAATAAACTGTTCTCAGTGGTGTCAGATGGCAGAACAAGGAGTAATGGCCTGAAGTTAAAGAAGGAGAGGTATAGGTTAGATATTAGGAAAAAAACTACTTCACCAAGAGGGTGGTGAAGTATTGGAATGCATTGCCTAGAGAGGTGGTAGATTCTCCATCCCTCAAGGTTTTTAAGTCCTGGCTTGACAAGGTCCTGGCTGGGATGACTTAGTTGGGGGCTGGGAGGGGGTGTGATCCTGACTGAAGCAGGGGGCTGGCCTAGATGACCTCCTGAGGTCCCTTCCAGCCGTATGATTCTGTGATTCTGTGAGTTAGAGATACTGCGGTGTGGTGTATAGTCACTGGTAAGAATTTATTTCAGGTTGGCAGGCTGTCTGTCGACGAGGACTGACCTGCTTCCCAAGGTCTGTGGGAGTTAGGGATTGTTGTCCAGGATGGGTTTAGAACAGTGATGATGCACTAGAGAGGTTTTAGCTGGGGGCTGTAGGTGATTACCAATGGTATTCTTCTATTTTAGTTGTTAGTTTTGTCTTGATTAGATGACCTCCTGAGGTCCCTTCTAGCCCTATGAGTCTATGATTCTATGAGTTGGTCGTAGGCCTACGACCACCACTCCCTGTTCTCCTGCACCATCAGGTTCTTCATCCTCCAGAGGGTTCTATTACGGTCCTTCTGGAGAGCCTCCTGAAGCCAACAATGGCTCCTATGACTGTGGGCCCACCCTGGTAGTGGTGCACAGTTGGCTTGCTGTGGTGCTGGTCAAGGTTTGGCATGCTCCAGTGCTGGCATGGGGCTGGCTTGCCCTGGCAGGGGAGTGGGGCTGGCCCAAGTCCAGCTGTAAGGAAGACAAAGGAGGGGAGATAGTGAGACATACATGCAGTACAGTCCTTAGGGCCTTTCCCCACACCGTGAGCAACAACCAACACCCCCTGGGCCAAGGGACAGGGATGTCCTGGGAGCAGAGCAAGGTGTGGCCTGCACAGCAGCACCACCCACCCTCCTGGTCAATGGACTAGTGGCCAAGGGGGTGTCCAGCCTCAAAGGGTCCCTGCATTGGCGGCAGGTGAGTCAGGAGCAGCCTGGCCCTCCCTGGGGCCCCCCACACACCCCTGCAGCGAGCAGTGCTGTCCAATGGAGTGGGTGTTGACTCTCACCTGCCGGCATGCCCCTGTGCTGAGAGCTGCACTCCTCAGTGTGTCTGGGGTCAGGCCTTCTCCCTTGTGGCTATCCCACTTCCAGCTGGAGCAGTTGCTGGCAGCCTTCCCCATCCCCCGTCAGTATATGGGGCTCATCTGGCCTCCTGTGAGGCTGAAGCATGCTGGCGCCTCTGTCTGGGGGCTGCTTGAGGGGTCTGGGTGGCACAAGCTACCTGGCATATGGTTTCATGTGCCAGGACTGCAGTGCAAGTTCTTGTCTAAGTCAGCCAGGCAATGCTCACACCATGACCCATCTGCATCTGCCTCCCACATCCTGGGGTGTGTGATGCATATAGTACTTACCAGAGAGCCACCCACCCAGCACCAACGAAGCTTGGCAGGTGGCCTGCCTTGTAGGGACTGACTCCAGGAGGATGACAAGGCTGATTTTCTCCTCTGATGCTCTGTCTGGCTCTGGCTCTGGCTCCAGTGGGGGTTGCAGCTTGAAGGGCAGCTCCTCCCCCTGGTTGTGCTCTGGCTTCAGTTGGGGCAGGGGTAATAGAGGCAGGTGACAGGTGCAGGGAAGTGTCCCGGGCCCAGGAGTAGCTTTTTCTAACTAAGCTTGTAGTCTCTTTTTGAGTCACCTACCAATTCATTTAATCCATTCCTCAAGTCTTCACACCTGAACCTAGTCATTTCCAGTACCTGTCTGTGATGGCTGGGAGCAAGACTCATCTTACCTCACCCATTTTACAAGGCTTCCTGTCCCAGGCTGTTTACGGAATCAGTGGATTTCCCTGTGTTTCCCCTCTGCAAACAGTAATATATCCCTGGAACCAAACTTTCTCTGTTCACTGGATGGATGGAATGGAGTCTCTGGCCACACAAACAACATCCTCTTACCTAAAAAGCCAATATCCTGTTACACTAAGTTTGAAATCAGATATAAAATATAATTCTTAAATATGAAATGAAACAGTAGATTTAGAACAGCAACAAAAAAAAGTACACAGTATGAGCCCAGTCTTGCAGATCTCCCTGAAGAGAAGCAGCAATATTGGGTCTTGTAAATCATTTGAATTCACTTAGAAACTGTTATCTTGAATTTATCTTTTTCTTTAAAAAAATGCTTCCCTTTCCTTTAAACATGTATATGAAATAGGTGCTAAAAAAACCAAAAAGCAAAAACAAAAAATACTTCCTGGATTAGGAAAGTTTGTTTCATTTTCTCTGGGGCAGGGGCATTAAAACAACGAACAACATCATAATATTTCATTGTCATCATCATAACGATAGGACACAAAACTACAGTATGTCTACTGTGGAAAAAAAACATAAGCACTCCTTGAAGCTATTTACTATGCTTTGCAATACAGAAAACATTTCATTTTATTAAAGAAAAAAGAATGCAGAAAAGTTGCACCTGTTCTGGACTATAAAATTCATTTTTTTAAATGCTTTAAGAATGCCCTGCTAGGAGATGGGAAGAAAATCAAATTGTAACAAAGAAGAGTTATTTCTGAAGGACTCCAGATAAAATTTGGCTGAATATGCTAAAGGATAAAGGAGAATAATAATAATAATAATTTATGCTGCCAGTTTAAGAATATATTTCACTAAGCGACTAGGATACAGACACTGGTTTCAATAGTGTTGTGAATGGCTCCACATAACAAATTGCTAACCTGTTTTTTTAACAGCAATAAGCAAGATTATTAAAGAGAAATTATACATATTCTCCAAAGATACAGGTTATTAGAAATATAGACACAGTAATAGTTTTATGTTAATAAAGTCATTTGTGTCTCTGTGACACTAAAAATTAAATGAATAACTGCTTGCTGGGGAGTGCTGATAGAAAGGGAGCACCCTCTGTTCTGAAGCCATGAAGGGAGAACAATTGTGAATAGAATTGGTTGAATAACAGATGTTTCCCTTTGGCTACATCTACACTACAGCATGCTTCTGAAAGACAGTCTTTCAAAAGCCACCCTTTGAAAGATTGCCTTTCTAAAGCTCACGTCTACACAGGAAAAGCAGACTGAAATTGCCATCTGTTCCTTCGAAAGACCAGCCCCCTCTTTCAAAAGAGAGCGTCAACACAGCTACAGGCTCCCTTTTGAAAGAACGAGCCAAGAAATACTGCAGACGGGGTTGCATGGTGGACAACGCCTTCCAGGCCCCACAGCCAGCCACTCCCTTAAAGGCCCCCTCCAAAGCACTCTTACTGGGAAGGTGCAGGTATCACAGGGAGGTAGAACTGTGGTGGGGAGCAGTGGGGGCAGATTCAGCATTGGTGGACGAGGTGGAGGCAGGAGTGGTTTGGGAGCATACTCTGTAGGGACAAGGCCATGGGCAGGTTCAGCAGGGATGGGGTGGGGGTGGCGGCAGGGTCGGGCTCACCAGTGGGAAGTAGGGAGACCAGAAGCCCCCAGTACTCCTGCAGGTCTATTGTCATCTCCCTCAGGTGGTCCAGCAGGTCATCCCAAGCATCTTTAAACCACTCTTAGTGTGCCTTGTCCATGCGGAGGCACCACTCTGCCAGCCCTGTCTGACAATGAGAAGCACCGTTCTCGATGGCCCGCCGTCACGCCCTCCTGCTCTGGGCCCCTCGTGGTGTGTCTAGGAGTGGTGAGAAGTCCCCCTCCTCTGCTGGACTGTCCAGGACCACAGATAGGCTGGGGATCTCCTGGACCTTCTGCAGCATGAGTGCAAGGATGAAGGGGAGGACATAGTTAGTCCTATGTTATGTCATGAGGGCTGTGCCCCTGCCCCCCGTGGGCATCAGACCCCGTCCGGCAGCAGGCAGCCGTGTGGTGTTATTCTTGACACAGGGGTCCCTACCCATGCGGGGCAGTCCCCAGCCATGATCCATCTCCATGCCCTGCTCCAGGTACATGCAGCTTCAAGTACTGTCCAGATAAGTGGGTGCTGGATGTAGCTGGCGGCCATTGCAGCATGCTGGGAGCCACGGCCACCTGTGCTGTATCTGGCCTAGGTCAGCTGGGTGTATGTGTGGCCCACTGGTGGTTATGGTACCCCTGACTCACAGGCTGGGGTGTGCGCCCCTCTTGGTACCTCACCAAGGTCTGGTGATGCCCAACTGCCCCTCGCCCAGCTCAATGACCAGGATGGGAGGTTGATCACAAGGTCCCACTAATCTCTCGAGGCCTTGTTGACAGTTTCTGGCTCCAGGTGTGTGGGGCATTCTGCAGGTCTGGGCTCCTGTGCCTCCCTGGAGTGAGCCTCATCTGCCACTGTGTCCAAGACAAACGGTGCAGGGGAGCTGTCCCTGGGCGAGAGGAGGTAGAGGGGTGGCAGGCAAGTCTCAGGCCTGGGTATATCCCTGCCACAGCTCCTTTACCTTGATGCGTACTTGCTCAGGGGTGTGGGCATGGTGACCTTCGGTGGACAGCCCTTTGTACAGGTGGGCGAATGTAACCGCATTCCGCCATGTCACCCCCATTTCCTTCAGCATCTCCTTCTCTTTCCATGTGGCTTTAAACATGCTCAGATGCAGCTATCAGAGCCCCAGCTGGCAGACACAATGGAGCAATGCTGCCACACACCAAAATGTATTTTGAAATAGCATTAACACATGTCTGTTTCACAGTTTTAAAAAATAGCTAAAACCCCATGAACAAAACCTGTGAGAAACAGCACTGTGTTTGTACAGAAGGTAGGTCTGCAGTTGTGCAGGGGTCAGCTTTCTGACTGGTCTTACTGAACGCCTTCATTCATGACTTGAAAGAAGGAGTAAATAGGCGCTGTGAGGGAACGTCTACACGCCAAAGTAGCACACATCACAATAAGGGTGCCAGGCACAGCTGCAGACAGGGTCACAGGGCGGACTCAACAGCAAGCCGCTCCCTTAAAGGGCCCCTCCCAGACACAGTTGCACTAAACAACACAAGATACACAGAGCTGACAACTGGTTGCAGACCCTGTGCCTGCAGCATGGATCCCCAGCTGCCGCAGCAGCAACCAGAAGCCCTGGGCTAAGGGCTGCTGCACACAGTGACCATAGAGCCCCACAGGGGCTGGAGAGAGCATCTCTCAACCCCTCAGCTGATGGCCGCCATGGCGGACCCTGCTATTTCGAGGTTGCGGGACTCGCAATGACTACACGGTCCCTACTTCGACGCTGAACGTCGAAGTAGGGCGCTATCCCCATCTCCTGATGAGGATAGCGACTTCGACGTCTCGCCGCCTAATGTCGAAGTTAACTTCGAAATAGCGCCCAACGCTTTTAGCCGTAACGGGCGCTATTTCGAAGTTAGTGCCGCTACTTCGAAGTAGCGTGCACGTGTAGACACGGCTTATGGGACAGACCCACTTCCTTTCTGAGTCTTAAAATGAAGTCTTTCAACCAGCTGTGCACCAAATTACAGCAAATCTAGAGTGCATTTCCCTAGCTTGCATGTATAACCATCAGGTGGGATTATTCCAGACTTTAACAACAGTCAAGGTATTTCACATCTATCACTTCTCTCTTATCCACTACTCCAGTAAAACTGTCAAAAAAGGAAGATAGCTTGGTACGGCACAAGTTATTCTTGAAAAATCCATTCTGGCTACTCCTTGTAGTCCTTCCAAATAGATAATTTAATAATCTGTTCCAGGATTGTTGTATCCAATATTTGTGGCAAACTTTATTCATAAATAATAACACAGCATCAGAGTCAAAATTCGTATAATCTGGAGAGTGAAATATTATCCACATATTCAAAAAAGACTTGAAAAAAGAAAAGAAATGCAACACAAGAAATTTAGCCAGCTTTTTCCATGTATCCAAATATTCTGCACTTGAATTAAATATACGTGGCCAGACAACAGTTTTCTTGTATATTTCTTTCAAAAATAGATATATTATATGCTTTCTTGTCAAACTGAGACCTGACCTTCTTTTTCTTAAACATTTAATGCCCAATTCTACCCTCCTTACACAGCTGCACACAAATCTTACTGGCTTTAATAAGAATTGTGGGAATTTATCTGAGCAATTATTTATTAAGGGGCAGTATGAAGACATCTTTAAAATAATGCAACACATAGACACTGACATTCATAGTATGGTAAAGAATTCAAAAAATTATTTTGAAAATGGTGCAAAGAATATAGTAATCATTATTTTAATTTAAAATAATAAGTACAGTTAAAAATTTGTTACCCTTTTTGGAGTGCAAACTTAGAAGTATAATCAGTATAAGCCTAACCAAAGCCCATTAACTGATAAAGAAGAACATGTATTAAATCAGGCCTTATCTAAATATTTGGAACCCCATCTCTCATTTACCTATGGAGGACAACCTAATATAATAGCAAGTGTTTATTGACTATAATGCTCTGGAAATCATTAATAGTCTCTCTCTCTCCTCTATTCCTTCCTTCATTAATATTTGCATTTTGTAATTGGTTCCAGTTAAGATTATAAAGGTAGGGGGGCAAAGCAGTATTGTTCAAAGTAGCTGAATTTTAACTAGCTGAATTGTAAATAGGTGCTCTTCAATCGCGAATATGTTGACTTCTCGTCAGAATTTGAGTGAGGCAATGTTTTTCATCAACAGTGGAGAACTCTTGGAATTTTTTTAAAATTAGAGATTGCTAAAATGAGGAACACAGTCCTTCAAATAAACAGAGAATTATAAATCAAGCTTAGATTTTTTTATTTGAATGTTAATATATTAATCCATACATCTAAGAACTGTATTATTTGACTTCATTTCAAGATTTAAGATGGGAAAAAACCTAATGTTAAAATCTTTCTAAATCTGGAACCTTGGGACTGATTTTGGAGACGTTCGTGTTTGTGAGTACTCATACCTATCAATAGTTGTGCTGAAACTAAGAGGACTGTTTGAAGCTGGGCTTCCTAATGTTATCCTCTGAAAATATTTCACCCCAAAGGGAATAAAAAAAATCTGATGAGTCACTATAGAACGCATGATTTTCCACAGCAAAATTGCAATAGTTATTGAACAGTGGTGTGTTCAACTAAAACATAAAGTCCAGTGTTCCATTTGGCACATCTGTTACATAGGGCAACGTATGGCAAAATGACTAATGTAGCCAGATGTGATACATGACAGCTTAATGAATCAGTGAGGAAAATTTGAAAATATGTGGTTGGGGGAAAATATGGTCAAGGAGGGAAAATAAACATCCCTTTTTTAAATGGTCTAATACTTGTAAAAACAGATTGGATTCAATGCCCAAATGCATATGGAAAGAGCTCAAATATTGTTGCCTACAGAAAAAAATATTTTCCTTCATACACATGGGAAATGTAAATGAGGGCAGAGTGGGGGGCAGAGGAAGAATTGCATTTAGATTGGACACAACATACATGTACAATGAAAGGAAGAAAAAAAAGAAAAATAACTTGGAACTGCCTAATTATATTACCATTGTCATGTTAGCAAGTTCACTGAGTCTTGATTGTATTGGTCACCTCAATGGGGAATGCATTAAAGATGGAGAACAACAAGAAGTCTTGTGGCACCTTATAGACTAACAGATATTTTGGAGCATAGGTTTTCGTGGGCAAAGACCCGCTTCATCAGATGCAACGGTTAGTCCATAAGGTGCCACAGGACTTCTTGTTGTTCTCAAAGCTACAGACTAACATGGCTACCTCTCTCATACTTGTCCTTAAGGAAGGAGGCAATTTAAAAGATACAGATGTTGAGGTATATAATATTTTATCTGTATGCTGCTTGCTGCTTGATCGTTCATGTTGATTTCTATTTCTTATCAAAGTTTAGCTTTTAAATTTCAGTAAACCCCATCACATACACATGCATATCCAAATATGTTATCTATAATTCAGAAGAGTGAATTCAAAATTCTTGAAGTAAGAGTTAATGTTTTCTAGGTATGCAGGGTGACTGACAATCTTTCAGGGCCCCGGGCAAGATATAAGGGGAATTGGCTCTGCATCTTCATGCAAGTGTGTGCGTGTGCGCGTCAGGCAAAAGGTGTGGGACTGTAGCTAACCTATTCCAGCCAGCCGTTCAGAGTCTATGGGACTATGGTACTCAGTGCTTTGGCTGCAATGTAGAGGACACAAAGCTCTGGCTGCCACCACTGACCCACTAATGGCAGTAGCAGCTGGGAGCCCCATGCCCTTTTATATCACCAGATAGCAAGACAGCTGCCCTCTTCCCCTCCATGAGCTGGACTTCAGGTATGTGTATTTGAACTTACTGTGAGTTTAGTGCACATGGGCCCAACATTTTCTCAGTTAGACCATTGTAAATATAAGAACCTATCAATTCTTGGTGGCAGTTATTTCTTCACCTTTTCCAAAACTGATTGAAGGTTCGTCTGCATACTTGCCATTACCTTTTTATTTATGTGCATAATAAATCAATTGATTCCATCTGCAGAAGGTGCCACAGTGATAATCCAGTCTTACCTCCAGTATGTCACAAGCTATCAAACATACCACCCCCTCAAAAAAATTCCTATAGCCATATCTTTTAAAAATGTGGCCAGTCTTGATTTTAAAATAGTCAGTTATGAAGAACCAACCATAACTCTTCACCATTTTTTCCAATAGTTAATTACATTCTCTATTAATAATGTATGCCTTATTTCCAATCTGAATTTGTCTAGCGTCAACTACTAGTCTTTGGACCATGTTATACTTTTGCATGACAGTTTGCAAAGCTCAACATTAAATATTTGTTTTCTATCTACATAGATTTAGACTGTCATCATCCCTCCTCAACCTTCTTTTTATTAAGATAAACACATTATACGAACAAAATTTATCACTTTATGGCCATGTCTACACTAACCCCAAACTTCAAAATGTCCATGCAAATGGCCATTTCGAAGTTTACTAAAGAAGCACTGAAATACATATTCAGCGCCTCATTACCATGTGGGCAGCCGCGGCACTTCGAAATTGAAGGGGCTTGCCACCGCACGGCTCGTTCAGACGGGGCTCCTTTTCGAAAGGACCCCACCTACTTCGAAGTCCCCTTATTCCTATGAGCAGATAGGAATAAGGGGACTTCAAAATAGGCAGGGTCCTTTCGAAAAGGCGCTCCATCTGAACGAGTTGCGCAGTGGCAAGCCACATCAATTTTGAAGTGCCGTAGCCAGCCTCATGCTAATGAGGCGCTGAATATGTATTTCAGCGCTTCATTAGTAAACTTCGAAATGGCCATTTGCATGGCCATTTCGAAGTTTTAGGCTAGTGTAGATGTAGCCTAAGTCTTGTTGAACATTCTTACAGATTGTCTTGGAAGTGTCTCCAATTTAACAACTTCCTTCTTAAATTGTGGGCACCAGAAGTGCAGAAAGTATCTAGCACCACTTTTACCACTGCCAAATGCAGAGATAAAATAACCTACTTGAGGTTTCCTTATTTATACATCCAAGCATCACATGAAAAAATTAGGAAGAAGTCTGCTTTTGAAAGGGAGGGTTCCTTTCAAATTAGCCCCAGCCATGTGGCTGCTTTGGCTTCCAAAAAAGGCTCCTCCAGAAGCCAAATCATCTGAGAATATGCAAATAAGCACAAGATATTTAATCTGCACCTCATTTGCATTTCTGATCGGCCGCATTTGCATGCCACTTCCAAAAGGAAGGGGCCATGAAATCATAGCTTTTATGTTTTCTTCCAAGTGACAGATAAATAAAATAGCTTAGGGTCAATAATTAATCACTAGAACACTATTCATCACTTCTTTTGATTATAATTCTTTGTCTAGAATTACATTTTTGAGACCTGTTATTTAGCTATTTTTTTTGTTTGTTTTTTTAATCCACTCAATGTGCTCCATGGTGATGTTATATCATTCATGTTTTTTTCATCAAAACTTTAAGACTGCGTCTACACTAGCAAGTTCCTTCAAAAGATTTTTTGAAAGAAGTGAGCTCTTTTGAATTATCTCGTGGCTCATCTACACACAAAAAGTGTTCTTTCGTAAGTAAATCGAAAGAATGCAGCACTCCTTTCAAAATCACTCTTCCTTTCCCATTTCAGGAAGAGTGTCCACTTTTGAAAGCTTCTTTCAAAAAGAAAACAGGCATAAATGTCCTTTTTTTGCAAAAGACCAATCCTCATAGGGCCTGATTTTTTGATTCCTGGCTTGCTCTTTTGAAAGAGCAGGTGCTGTGTGGTTGCTCTGTTTAGAACCAGCAGATTACTCTTTTCAGCCTCTTTTTTGTGTATGGATGCATTCTTTTGAAGCAAATACTTTCAGAAGACAACTTCTGGAAGGGCTTCTTTCAAAGATCTCTGTAGCGTAATCGTAACCTATGGCTATGTCTACACTAGAAGCTTCTATTGACAAAAGTTATTGTTGACAGAGAAATCTTGACAGAACCTCTGTCATCAGATTACTGCTACACACAACTTACTCTATTGACGGAGAACAGTACTAAGTCAATATATTGTTATGCTTCAAATTTTTGAGGGATAACACTCTCGAAATAAATGCAGAGTTCTGTCAAGACTCTGTCAACAGTATGATGTATGTGTGTAGATGCTCCCGGAGTTATGTTGACAGCGGCCCCTTCTGTCTACAAAACTCTCTAGTGTAGACACAGCCTAAGTGTCTTGTAGAAATCTGATACTATTACACTGCAATAGTCCTGCCCTTAGTCTCATAAGTCCAGGGTCTGACCAAAATGAACATTTTTCAGTCCAGAAAGACACAGCTGGATTGAGTGGAATGTTCTCTGTGACTTTGGAACCTATATATGAATTACTGAAAACCTAAGCTCTTCTTTGTGGGAGGTCTCTTCTTTCCATACAGCATACTGCTAACTTTTGGTCAGCAGAGGTACTTTGAGCTCTTTCCCTCTCAACGTGAAAGGATCGGGAGGTAGAGCAATCTCTGTGAAGATTCTCAGCTCTGGAATAAACTCTACCACATAGAGGTGATGCATGAGGAGTGCCCAGGGGACTGCATGCAATCCTAGCATTGTGCCCCTCCACTCACCATCAGCACCTTGCCACTTCTGGTGAGTGCATGGGTAGTCCCACCTCTCCCCTGGAGAAGTTCATCCTAAGAGCAGCAAAAGCTTCCTCACTCATGCTGTTCTTGTGCTGTGCCACTCACTAAAAGGGGAGGAGAGAGGGTCAGAAAAGAGAAGAACGGGGTGGCAGGAGGAGACAGGGCAAGTGGCCAGTGCTGTTCTCTCCCTGCCCAGAATCTCTGAACCAGTCACCATTGGTCCCATGCGTGTCATTCTTTGAGACATACATTTGTGCTGCTCTGGTAAGTGAACAATGACGGAGACAATGGGAAGGTGGTCTATGAAGCACGAGGAGGATTGTGTTCCACTGGCTGTTAAATTTGACTTTTTTCTGCCTTAATTTATGGTAAAGGTGCCTACAGACTTGTGACATTGCTCTGGATTTTTGTAGAGAGCTGAAGGTGGAAATTTTCAGATGGGAAATGAGGTGTACATTTTTAACAGTGAATAATTAACTAGTGGAACAACCTTACAAGGGTTGAGATAGGTTATTTATCATTGATTATTTTAAAATCAAGATAGGATGTTTTACAGAGGATGCAACATTTTAGTTCTGCAGTCTCCCCTTTCTTGCCTGATAACAATGTGCTTAGGAATGCTTCTGACACTTTTACAAAATGACAATGCTTTGTATTTAATAAGGGGGGATCAGTACAGCAGGTGCTATGCCTACTTAAGTTATGCCAAGGCCTGTACTGTTTCAAGCTGCTCAAGCAGGAAATATAGAGTGCTCCCATGGGCTGCAACCTTGCACTGATGCTGATGTAGCAACTTGTTTGCTCACTGAGGCTCAGCTGAGATTTCCCAGATAGGTTAAGTGACTACAGATTGTGAACAATGATAACATATTTGATTTGCCTTTTCTTAGTCTTCAGGGCTGTAACAAACATGCACAATCCCTGGCCAGTGAAACTAAGTGTCATGTAGAACAGAGTGTACTTCTATAGCAGATCTCCTCTTGTAACCTATGGTGTGAGCATTTTGCAAGTCCTCCTCTCTCCCATGCCACAGAGAATAGGCATTGTTACAGCCCTAAACTATAGAGCAGGATGCAATAGCTCATTCTTCTTAATCATAGCCATCAAGCTGGGTTTCCACATGAAGTTAAACAAACAATTTCCCTCCTGTTTAGCTTTACTGTTGGAAGAACAGTGGAAGCTATTATACAGAGGTGGATCTAGCTTGCTCTGAAGTTTTACATATTACCAGCAATTAAATCTGCTCAGACTCAGACTTTTCTGGCACAAATTTCCCTATTCATGCAAAATAGAAATTTAGCTGTGCTTATATAAAGAACCGGATTATCTGGTTAAATCCCTGCCACATCAAGCCAAAACAGCAGCTCAGGGATTAAAACTGGAGCCTCCAAAGCAAAAGGCATGATCCACAACAGCTTGAACTAAAATTCTAACAAGGTAAAGCAAACAAATGATACACAATGTCGATTCGCACAGAGGGGAATTTATAACACACACTGAGGGAGTTACACTGTCTTGTGAAGTAGAATATTAGGAGCCAAATCCTGATAATCTTACTTTTAGATTCAGTGAAATCAGTAACATTTGCTATTACTCACACTCAACAATTAAACATTCATTTAAATGGGGTATTTATATGTCTCAGAAAAAGAGGAGGTGAAGGATTACTTTATAATTCAGGCAATCACACAGATAGTGGGAAATTCAGGTTCAATCCCTCCTCTGGCCAATGAGCTAAAAAAGGACATTGAACGCTGATCTCCAAATTTTCAGGGGATTGTCTTAGCCACGTATGGTTCTCTCACCCACAGTCCTCTCAATCTCTCTTGTTAAACTGTTCCACATCAATTAAATATTAATTGGGGCAAACGAAAGTACATGAATTGTCCAGAGACAAAGGTAATCACTTAAGAGGTGGCTCATCCCAGGTCCCCTAGTAGACAGAGAAAATGAGCAATTTTGCAGAAATAGGGGAAGCTGTATTAAGAAGCCTAAACCTGAGGAGGTATAATTGCCAAAGTTAGGTAAAATTTTAGGAGATATGGGAGCCTTGTGTACATTAAGGACTCTAGTGATACTACCAATTAGTAATAAATACTGTGCCTTTAAGAGCAGAATATGTGGTAAGAAGGTCTGTTTTGGAAGCAATCTAGTGGCAGCTTCATCAGATAAACAACTAGGAGCTCATTGCTTTCCTTCTGCTTTTATAACTCTGTTTTAGTTCCTGTAAAGTCTTGTATTTAGAGTCTAAGCTGTTGTCTTTCTTATGAATTCTCAAGACAGCCCAGAGTATCAGAGTGGGACTGAAGTAAGTACAGAGAACTCTGGTGAAGGAGTAAAGGATCATCTTGCAAAGGGAAGAAGTAAAGCCCCTGAAGGAACTCAGACTCTCAGATAATGAAGCAGACTCTTGAAAGAGATTCAAAGACAGTTTTGGTATAGATATGCAAGCACCTGGCCTGGGCAAGAAAGAAGACTAGCAGAAAAGTGCAATGTTATTAGACATTGCAGGACTTGAGGCAGTGGATGTCTTTAATAGCATGCGGCTAAGCTAGAAACATTGAATAAGCAATGACACAATTTTCCAGAAATTTGAAGAGAACGGAATGCCTAAAAAAGAGTGAAACATTTGAAAAGTTTAAGTTCCACTTTAGAAGATGTCTTTGAAAAATTCCTAACAAAGGTTAAACTAAAGAACCAAACCTGGATCTATGGACAGTTAATACATTCAAAGGATCAATATGTAAATGGAATCAGAGGTGCAAAGTGGCAAGAAAGACTATTGGAAGAAGTGGATCTCACTTTATATAAAGCTGTAAAATGTCAGGCTGTAGAACTTACTCTGAGCAGAATCAAAACAACAGAAGGAAAACAAGACACTTGCAATCTGAACAGAGTGACAGAAAAAAAAAAGGGCAAGCAAGCAGGTCAGTTCAGAACAAAATCAGAGAAAAGCATGGAAAAAGCAAAGCATGTGGATTTGCAATGGATAATTTCAAGGAATGCACAAGATACGGACACTGATACAGACCTCAGGAATGCTCAGCTTTTGTGAAGAACTGCAATATTTTTTTTTAAAATGATCATTTTTCCAAAATGTGCAACCAGGATAAATTGCATAAGGTAAAGTAAAGCATCTGTGCTGGGAAAGTAATCTAGGAAGAGACCATAGATAGGAGCATAGAATTTGAGTTGTATCCCTTCAGTCCGGGAGCTACATCTAAAGAAGGGGAGCAAATGAATGGACAATTTCTTTAAAGAGTTATGTGATTCTTATAATCTACAAATTAGACAGTGATAGTTAGGTATATGGTGTTTCAGATAGTAGTAGGAGAAGTATGAAGAAAAACAGTCAAAAATGATGGGCAAACTGGTTAAATAGTGATCTTTTAAGGAGTTACATGTGCACTAGAAGTGAAGGTAAATAAAACTGGTAAACATTGTGGTAGTTAAAGGGAAAAGAAGGACTTTTATTCGATTTAAAATCATCTACAAAGAATGAACAGGGTGGAGGAGACAAAGGACACAAGCGTAGAAAAACAGTTTCAGTATGGTTTAGAGGGTATAAGAGAACTGCCAATTAAATATAGAATTGAACTAATCAAGCCAAATTGTCCTATCATGCATGCCCTAGAAATAATCCTTTAGGTGTGAGAAAAATGCTCAAAGAAGAACTGGAACTCTTAGTAACAGTAATAACTTGGAAGTAGAAGACATTACAAAACAAGTGCTCTCATTAGTTAGAAAAAGGAGAAAAAGAATGCAACACTGAGATTTTACCAAGACCTTAAGAAATTTAGCAAAGCTATTAGAAGGGAACACATTCAGTTACCTATCAGGGAAATCATTTCTAGGGATATGGTTGATGAAAAAATATTTTATCACTTCATTGCACTGCGACTCCTTTTTGATAACCCAAGTTACTACTCAATCCCAACTCCACAGATTTATACTAGTGACACCATCATTGCCTAAGCACATGAGCCACACCCTCAGGGGCTTGTAATATGATCCATGCCATCATGATGGAGGGAAAGAGAGGGAGATGAAGGGGTGTATGAAACAGATTTTAAACTTGGAGACCTGTCAGGTACAACAGGAGGGAATTGCATTCCTGTAGAACAAATAACCGGAGTATTTTCAAGCAATTCTCAATACTTCTGCAGTATTGATATTCCTCTTCCCCTGAGCCCTCAATTTTCCTAGTGGTGCCCTTGATTTTTCAGAAGCTGTGCTAACCTCTCTGCTTTCCTATGATCAAGCCAGGAGGTACCAACATTATAAAATGGATGTTTTGCAATGCCTCCTCTTCCTTGCACCAGAACTGCTAAGATCTCCCATCTAACTGGCTCTGAAGGATGGCTGTAGCAGGTGGCCTAAGCTGTGATACTGAAGCTTCATTGATCAGCTCAAAATCTGAAAAGAGGAGACAAATGAACAGCTAAAGAGGAATTAATGTAAAACAATCAAGTTTAGCAGTGATAGAAAGTATGCAATGAGGCTAGAATTACCTGTATCCCAAAGAGACTGTATATCCACTGGTAACTAAGAGTGCAGGATGGAACCCATTTTTTAACCTACCAGAATGCTGGTCTCAAAGTTATTTTATAAAACAAATGAAGGTTGCTATAAAACTCTTAAGCCTATGACCAAAGGCTACATAAAAGCCTAGTAAGTGAAAGACTAAAAGGGTGAAAATGGTGCTTACTAATAGCAATAAAAAAACAACTTAAAACCTGATTCTGGTTTTCCACAAAGTCATTGCAGCCAATTCCACACACCTTCAGCATGAATCTGTATCTTTCATCTATCCACTTCTTTTCCAAAAGCAGCCTCCATTGTCCTTGACTGCTGCCCATTAATACCACTCTCCATAAATCTCAATTGAGTACAGCGGTACATCAGTATCTCATCTTTTCCAGTCACTCTCTCAATCCTTGATGCATGGGAGGAAATGCACTGTAACATCTCCACAGAGCAGGAGAGAAATGGGAGTGGGGAACAGGGAAGAGATCTTGCAGGAAGGTGTGAGCCAGCTGCTGGTTACTGGGAAAGAGAAGGGAAAGTAAATTAAAAAGTGGCAGCAATTAGTAGTAATGAAAATTCATTTTGTGTGTCCTTGTGTGCATTTGTGCATATCTCTCCTTCTATTTGCATATGATTAATTGGTATTATCATAGCATACCTACATGTTCCAACTGAGATCTAGTCCAAATTGGGCCTTATAACTCGGAAGAGACAGCTGTAGCCCCAAAGAACTTGCAAACTAACAGGTCAGGTATCTAAAGCATGGGAGAGGAAACAATGTTCAGAGAAGTGACTTGCCAAAGGTAAGAATGGCTGAGCTGGGAAGAGCATCCCCATCTCTTGATTCTAGCCCGCACTCCATTAACCCACATCACCTCCATTAACCATCTATTTTAGGGAGTTTGTCTGTTTCGTCAAGAACTCCTCCTCAATGGTAAGAGCTGGGACCACCAAATTTGGTATACACCTTCCTGTTATCATAACTTAAAGCGACATGAGGGTTCTGTTGTGTCAGGAAAACAGGGTGCGACTAGAATGGGATTGCTTCTCTTAAAACCAAACAGAAAAGAGACAGAATCACCAAGTCAAATACAGTCCTCAAAATTTACGTAACTGAGTGACTGTTGAAAGAGACTGAACCAGAGGCGAAAGTAAGATTGTGCACCCCTGTCCGCCATTCTGGCAAGAGGGAGCCATCCAGTTGGGTCACCCAGCTGCAGGAGGAGGGGGTGCATACTCCCTATCTGGTTCCCAGGACTTTGCTACAGGCCACTACATGAAGCAGCTGGCAGCGAATCAGGAGAAAGGAGCTGCCTGGGGGCAGCCCACCTCCCCTGCACCATCTGGGATGGCCACAGCTCCAAGCCTCTCACCTCTAAGGTGCTCTTTAAGGAAGGCAGGGATGGGCTGAATCTCCCCCCACACCCAAGATTTGTATGGGGATGATGCTTCTGGATCCCCTTCTTCACTGTTCGAGAGTGACAGTAAAGTGCAGTTGTTGGAGCTGAAAGTTTTATCCTCTTTTATTCTCATTAAACTTTGAATTTTAGGCTTAACTGTGTAGCAATGTGAGGTAACATTAACACGTAAAAAGTTATTGATTTTATTATGTTCTTTAATTGAATATATGTCTTTATTTTAGAGTTTAAAGAGATTGGTAGGTAAAGAGACAGAGTTTTGGTGTTATGTCTATGTTAATAAGATTAGAGTGTGATTTTGAAGGCTGAAGCCTTAATTGCTTGATTTACAACACCTTTTACTCTGCTTTTCTCTGAGAGTCCTTGTAAGAGTAGTTTGTGTGTGAAAGTGGTATGTCTGTGTGGAGACAAAGGTGCGAAGGTTATACCCAGAGCCAGATGGCCAAGAAAGGAGGGGCGAAGCAAGGGTGAAGACAGACTTCCTGGCATGAGAGAAGGACCATCAGTGCATACCCCTGGACAAGAAGTGATTGGATTGGCTGACTGACAACTCTAAAGCAAGGAGCAGACAGCCCTAAGGACAATCGATTTCAGGATGACCCTTTTGCAGGTGTTTTGAGAATGATTGGTATCGAAAAGATAACATGCCAGTCACAGACTGACACAGCAAACCTCAGAGGAGAAAAGGGTTATAAAAGGAGGGTGCTTTGCCACGGGACTTTGAGTTTGTCTTGCCACCAACTCCAGAAAAGCATCGGATCGCGACCGACAAGGCCCTGCTACCCCTCTGTGATCAGCCTAGCTGGCCACTAGATTGATCCAGGCTCTGGATGACTAACTATAACATTGTTGGGCAGGATTGTGTGCATGGTGCGTGTGTGTGTGTGTGTGACTGAAAAGTGTATGCCACTGTTATATTCGCAGTAAATGTGGCGTACTGCCTTTTCCCCTATAAAAGACCTTGTGTGATTTGTTTAAAGCATAATGCAGTTTTCTGAATTCTTCACTCTGTCTGGGAGGGCAAGGGGCAGACAAACTGTGCACTTTGCTCTGACTCTCTTTGGGGATAAAAAGGGGAATAGCAACCAGCTACATAGTCCTTGTCCACCCCCTGCACACACACACACATCCTGTCTTGAGCCTCCCACTCTTTTCCTGCCCCAACACATTTTTATTATACAGATCATAGTGGAACAGAACAACTGAAACCTACATACAGTTTTTAGAGTCATGGGAAATCCTACAAGTGCCTGCCATGACCTCACTAAATTCCGTCTTCCCCCACTAGCAGGGGATACATATTGTGAGTAAATAAAATAAATTAAAAAAATAACCTATCACCCATCTGCTGATTATGGAATACACTGATTGTCCACAACTGGGCACAGGCTGTTGCTGTGGCTGTATTAAAATGTAATACAAAGCTCATTAAACAGCCTGCAAATCCAGTAACCCATGAAGACAAAAGTTCAGACGTGATTGTTTCAGGCGTTTGTCTGGCCTTTAATTACTTCTAATCAGGTAGCAACAGCCATCACATTGCAGATTTTCAGTAACTGCAGTTTGTCTGCAAGCAAAGATCATTTTTCAGTCATCATTTCATTTCTCAGTTACTGTAGATATGTCACCTCTAAAATTACAGAACGTCTGTTACTGTTATTGACCTATTCCTTACCAGCCACATTACAAAACACACCACTCATTGGTTTAAAAATGTACCACGATCTACAGTTATTTTCTAAGCTAGCTAACTTAAAAAGAAACAAACAAACCCCTTTTATTCTGCCATAGGGGAGGCAAGTTTAGTAGCTACTAATTAGACTATAACTACTGTAGACACTGGCTGTCTGATGGTGCATAGGGGAAAAAATTACAAGAGGATTTTTGGTGAGTTACTAATGACAACTTGTCTTCTTATCAGTTGGTGCTACCTTCACTATACTTACAGTATTGAATCTCTGATTCTTCCCCATACTTTTGATACTGGAGAACCCACAATGAATTTTAGTAGGTGCCAACAATCCCCTAACATAGAGGACTTTCCAACATTATTCTCTGGTTGAACTAGAGAAGATGGTCGTAGGAGAGGAGAAAAGGCTAATTACAGAGAATCCACCAGAATCCTTGAAAAACTGTTTCAGTATTAGCTATCTTTACCATTAGAAATGACCCCTATTTCCAGTCTGAATGACTTTGTTCTGGTCACACAACCTTGTTATCTGGAATCTGATGCACTGGTGATTGGTGAATAAGAAACCCAACCACCAAAACCACAGTTATATTACGTCACTGACATACTTGAGTGCTTACAGTAATTTACTGAAAAATTGTGAAAAAACTATTTGAATTAGAAATGTCTTAAACGCCTTTGATATAAATATAATAACATAATTAAATCCTTCTTCTTTGGAAGTCTCTGTGGTAAACTAACCTCTCAGATTTAGTTTTGTCCTGTTAAAAATAAAGGAGCATCAATCAGTGTCAAATCTGGTTCATTATTTCTCACAACTGTGTGGGTATCTGCTGTCTTGAGGAGCATTGCTCTCTCATCTCCGTAACACCAATATAATCTATTTTCCATGGCTTCTCAGCACATTTTCAATGATGGAATGGATGCAGCATTGGGAATTCTGGCACGCATCAGAGGCTGCACTTCTCAGTACACATTCTCATACAATTTGACCCTCCCCTCAGCAGTGTTTAAAGGCAAAACTTCTTGTATTCAGCTAGGAGTCCTTGTTTCTATTCAATGGCTATTGGAACTGAAATCACTGAGGAGCAGATCAAGGGGGAAGACCTTAGACCAGGTATTTCAGTAAGAGACAATGAAGAAGCCTCAGCTGAGAAAGGCATCAAGAGTTGAAATCATTAGGAGCTGGGCGAAATGAGAGAATCAGGATCAGAGGTGGCAGTGAACCACAAACAGCAGTGAGTACAGTGTTGGAGATAACAGCAGAAGAGAAAAAAGCAGCAGTGGCAGATATAACAGCAGCAATAAGCAGCAGGCCAGCTGTAGGGATGGTGACAGCAGTGGAGGTATTGATTAACTCAGAGTTTGGAGGTCGACCCATGTGAATGTACTTATGAAATCTTGTGACTTCATTGACTCAATTCAACCACCAGGGGAGTGAAATGGAGGCTAAAGGGAATAGTATGCTAAAAGGAATATTTGTTTAGACTTTCACACTACAAGGTGGGAAACTGAGGCAAAGGACAGGACCTGTGCACTGTGGAACGGGTGTTTGCTTCTGGTTGCCATGCTCTTGAAAGTGTTCGTATCTTTTTCCCAGGTTATTGCTGGGTTTCCTTTTAGTTCCATTTTTATACAGACTGAATGCTTGCCAGTGGTGAAGTATTGCCTCTTAGAAGTGTCCACGGAGTTTAGTTTTCCCAAATCAGTGGATGGCAGCTCAAGATGGTTCTAGTCTGTATTATTAAGAGAAAATCCCAGATATTGGAACTAACCCCTGTTGCTTCTGCTTCTGTCTATCAGACGGGTTACACTTTAGAATATTTACCACAAAAGCAAACAGTGATACACCATTTATGAAGATGCATGCTGGGTGAGGCTCTCCTGGGATAAGTATTCCATGAACTGTTTTTCAACACCTTCTTTCATAACACAAACCTGGAGGTTTCATATCAATATTGTTTGGCATGAGCTGTGCTACAATGACATCTAGATAAGAATGCAGCTTGCTATCTTTTTTACGTTACAATCTTGCTTTGGTATAGCAGTGAAGTACACACCTTACTGACTCTTCGTCTGTACAGCTTCTCTGAAATCATAAAAATTATAGTCCTACTTTCTATTTCCAGTTTAACTACATAATAACTGATCATTACTGCACAAAATAAGGAGATAAAGCATTTTCTCTAAACCAAACTATATATAATTTAAAAATCTCCACAACAGTTCTGTTTGTAATTTCCATGCTGCTGCCTGGTACCCTTGACTCCTGCCTCTTGTGCCATATCCTTGACAATTTTCACAATTTTGCTTTCTTACAGTGAACAAATTACTCTTGTGGAATCAATGGGTACTGTGCTTCAGACACCTCCGGGAAAAACAAAACACTGCACTGTTTCTTTACAGATTAGCTGGAAACAATTTACTTTCAAACTGTCATCCTCTGTTTTGCCATCAAAAATCTCATCTGAATCCACATTCAAGGCCAAAAATTGCAGACTGCAGAAAGTGGTATTTGCATACCGTTAAAAACCTAATATCCTACTTTTAGAATAGCGTGGGCAATTCTGTTATCATAGACATAAAAATTATCTTTGCCATTACAATAAAGTTCTTCTGTTGAAACACACAGGCCTTTAAATGCATGTTCTTAAGACACTGAGTTTTCATTTCTGTGTAGATCCTGTTCACTATGGTACTGATCAGCAGAAAGAATAGGAGCTTACTGGCCATTCCTAATATCCAATCCAAAAAATATCTCTTCTGCCAAATGAATCATGAATTTTTCACCTTGGATTTCCTTAACATGGTTTTACTTTCCTTGCACTGTAATCATTCTTCTGTAAGTCACAACTGAGAATACCAAATTCAGAACAGACTACGGTGAAATAAGGCAGACACACACCAAAACTGATGGTTATTCTTCCATAAGGCTGTATCTACACTAGCAAGTTCTTTTGAAAGAGATTTGAAAGAAGGGGGCTCTTTTGAAATAGCCCCTGGAGCTTCTACACACAAAAAACATTCTTTCAAAAGTAAATTGAAAGAATGTGGTGCTGCTTTTGAAATACTCATCTCCTCAGAAACAATGCTGCTATTATTGTCAAAGAGGCCTACAAAGGAGGCGCTGTTGGCATCATGAATAGGACAGGCTACCAAAAGGAAGCTGCCAGGCATCTCCCCAATACTACATTCTACAAGCCTCTGTCCTCTGATTTCACTGAGGAATACACAAAGAAACTACACCATCTGCTTAAGATACATCCTACAGAAGCACAGGAACAAATCTACACAGACACACCCTTACAGCCCCAACCAGGATTATTCTATACACTACCCAAGATCTATAAACCCGAAAATCCCAGATAACCTATCATCTCAGGTATTGGCACTCACTCCAGAATTGTCTGGATATGGGAACTCCCTACTCACACCCTGTGCTACCATCACTCCCAGCTATCTTTGAGACACCACTGATTTCCTGAGGAACCTGCAATATATTGGTGACCTTCATGAAAACACAGTCATGGTTAGCCTGGATGTAGAGGCTCTTTACACCAATATCCCACATGAAGATGGACTTCAAGCTGTGAGGAACAGTATACCTGATGATGCCAAGGCACAACTGGTGACAGAGCTTTGTGACTTTGTCCTCACCCACAACTCTTTCAGATTTGAGAACAATTTATACCTGCAAATCATAGCCAATGCTATGGGCACCCACATGGCCTCACAGTATGCCACCAGTCTTATGGTTAACCTGTAACAACATTTTCTCAGCTCTCCTCCACTAATGCCCCTCCTCTGCCTGCTGTACATTGATGACATCTTCATCATCTGAACCTGTGGAAAGGAATTTTTTGAAGAATTCTGTTGTGATTTCAACATTTTCCACCCAGCCATCAACTTCAGCCTGGACTAGTCCATACAAGAGAGCAACTCCCTGGACTCTAAGTGCAAATAAGTGATGGCTACATAAATACCACCCTAGATCAGAAACCCACAGATTGCTATGCTAACCTACATGCTTCCAACTTCCATCCAGCACACACCACTTGGTCTATTGTCTACAGTCAAACACTAGGGTACAAGAACTTTTGCTCTAATCCCTCAGACGTAGGCAAACACCAACGAGACCTTTACCAAGCATTCCTAAAATTATAATACCCACCTGAGGAAATGAAGAAACAAATTGACAGCGTCAGATATGTACCCAGAAGCCATCTGCTACAAGACAGAACTAACAAATAAAATAGAAAAACACCACTAGCAATCACCTATAGCCCCCAGCTAAAACCTCTCCAGTGCATCATCACTGATCTAAACCCATCCGGGACAATGATCCCTAACTCTCAAAGCCCTTGGGAGGCAGGTTAGTCCTCGCCTACAGACAGCCTGCCAACCTGAAACAAATTCTTACCAGTGGCTATACACCACACCTCAGTATCTCTAACTCAGAAAACAATCCCTGCAACAAACCTCGGTGCCAACTCTACCCACATATCTACACTAGCAACACCATCACATGACCTAACCACATCAACCACACCATCAGGGGCTCATGAATATCTGCTAATGTAATATATGCCTTCATATGCCAGCAACGCCCCTCTGCTATATACGTCAGCCAGATATCAGGAATGATACCTACACTTCAATTTCCCTGAACACTCAGAAGCAGATTTAAAAGTAGCCCTCCTGCAGCCAAAAAAAAAAAAAAACACCTTCAGAAACAGACTCCAAAGGGAAACTGCAGAGCTACAGTTTATTTGCAAATTTGTCACCATCAATCAAGTATTGAAGAAAGACTGGTAGTGGCTGGCCAACTACAAAAGCAGTTTCTCCTCTCCTGGTGTTCACACCTCTACATCAGTTGCTGGAAGAGGCCCACATACTGCCTGAATGAACTGACTTTATCAGTTTTGGTCTTCCTCTTGATTGGTACTCCATTCTTATCATGAGCCTGTATAGTTAGACCTGCCTCTGGAATCACCACTCTAATGCATCAAACAAAGTGGTTCTGTGTTCCAAAATACCTATTAGTCTATAAGGTGCTACAAGATTTCTCGTTTTGTTAATGTAATCTGTGATGCATGGTCTAAATGAGCAGAAAATTCCTATTCTGTTAGATTTATTTTTCATTTGTATTTTTCACCTTGTAAATGTCAATTGTGATATCAATAGGAAATAACTGATTGTCAAAGGGCTAATAGCCAAAACCTAAAACCGTACTTTGTAGTTAAACCTCGTTGTTGAGACCTTCTGAGTCCAAAAAGTTATCTTCAAATATCAGTTATTTATAATGACTTAGTGCTAAAATGGATGTGCAAAAGCATTCCTGTATTTGCTTGCCATAAGATGTCAACGTGTCCATGACTACAGTATATCGTGTGCATATTTACAGAGCAAAGAACCTTGAAGCTGCAAAAGCATAGTCTACCTTATATTTATAGGTAGTGCTACGTAATCTGTGTCTGATATAAAAATATGAAGATATGGCTGTTTCTAAGCATTTTGTGTGGGCCTAATAGTGTGATGAAGAAAAAGTTTTGAACAGCAGTATTACAACTGATAGGATACATGGTCACTAGAATTCTAAAACTAAATGACTAAACATAAAATAATGTTCATCTGCAATTATACACATCTTTGCTGAAGAGATAAATGAGACTTTGTTTTCCCGGACATATTGTATATTTAATTTGTTAATACAGATTGCATAATCTGAAATTGTTGCAGAAGAAATAAAAGCAAATGAGCAAACACCATTAAAATTTGAGGGTAGCTTTAAACTACACACTCTTTTTGATTGTATGTAGAGCACACAGATGCCATAGCTTTCCTAGCAGAGTTAGAAATAGCAGTGTAAATGGCGAAATACTGCTCCAGTTGACTAGAGTAAAGATTTGAATGAACACAGTGGATCTGTATCCTATGTACCTCTCAACATACCCTAACTGTGCTTTCATTACACCGCTGTTTTTTGCACTGTAATGTCACATGGCCAGGACACTTTTCCCATCACAGGCAAAGACTTTGGCAGTGAGAAAAAGGTCTAGCAAGGTCGAGCTGCAGGAGCCTTTCTAAGTTCCCTCCTCCTCCACCCCCAACAGACCCTTTCACAGACACATACAGTTACACTCTGCAGAAATGGACACAGCCTGTTTTTCACTGTGGTGTTTAGCTGCATATATGCCAGTGATATGTGGCATTGCTGTACCTATATTTACCACTAATTGATTTTCCCTAACTTGAAAGAGATAGAGAAAAAAGCACAGAAAATATTATAATGGCATTTAGAAAATAAAGTGCTACCATGTCATACTGACTAATGCATTTGACTTTACTCATCTCATCTTAGAAAGGTTGCAGAAACAGAGGACCATTAAAATGATTAGATATTAATGGTAGAGAATCCCATATGAGAAGAGGTTAAAAGAACTAATATTGTTTAGCCTGGAAATGCATAAGAACAGTCTGTCATGGGCATAAAAACTGATATATGGAAAAAATGTTCTTATATAACCAACCTATAAAACAAGAAGGGGACATTTGACATTTTAAGAAAAAAAGAAAAAGAGCACAGTGGAATTTCTCACACAGGAACATACAATTAACCTGTGAAACTCATTTGTACAGTTCATTCCTCACTTTTGCACTGATGTGCCACTTTATTCACATGAATGAGTGTCTCATTTCACTGGGTTTGCAAATATGATAAATTACTATGGTAACATATATGAACTAGGATATAATTGTGGTGGGCACTGTGCAAACACAGAACTAATTACAATTCCTGCCCCAAAGAACTTAAGATATAAATTCAATAGACAATAGATGGATACAGACACATGGGTGATGTGAGGAAATAAGACAGTATCAACCGGCGTAAGAAGTAGTATTACCACATCAGTAGACTGTTGTCAAGTGTTCTGTAGATATCACAGCAAGAGAAAATTTTAAGGAGGATTTTGAAGGAGAACTGTGAGTTTTTTGCAAATATTTGTGAGGATCCTCTCCTAGGTATGTCAGGCATCATGGAAAAGAGTGCAAAGTTGCTTATATTTTTAAATTTAACAAGTAAGCAATGGAGGCTGAAATCATGGGCTGATCAGAAGTGGTATTCTACATAACAGGTCTGCAGGACCCACTACATTATGTTCCATCTGGTTATCAATGAAATCCTACAACTACTCGAATGTCCTGGCCTGCCAAAATACAATTCACTTCTTCCTTCCATTCTTCCTGGCAAAGGTCATCTATGGCTTTTCTCCAGTTCTCACTAACTTTTCTAGTTCTCACCAACTTTTCTAGTATAAGAAATTATTACCTGAATCTTGAAACCCAAATGATACCTTTTTATCCTGGTTTTTCTACTCACAAGAACACTTTTTGTTTCCTGACTGTTTACTCCTCTCTATTCCTTCCATGGCACTTACCCCAGTCCTGTAGCCACTTTCCACACCATGTGCCACCTTTAACTGATTTCATTTCCTCCATTTTTCTATTTAAAAAAGTAAATTGATGAGTATAGTAAGATTAACACAGCTGCATAAGATAAAAGCATAGTATAAAAATGAATATGCCTGTTTCAGAGAATAAAAGATCTCTGACTGGAATCATCAACAATTTCTTTGATGGTATATATACATCATTTTTTAAAATATAAAAATGCTCTAATGTAGAAAATGCCAAGGGGCAGAATATCATCATGGATGAACTGCAGGTGTTCTAATGTGTTCTTTTCCAATGTATGTATCAAATTATATTTGGCATTTTCCAGAACTGGGATTGCACCCATGCCTTCTGTGCCCAGTAGATCCAATGAGCTATAATGAGGCTGTTGCACTGCAGTCTAACCAGCATCCTTCAGAATCTTTGACAGAGTGAGCAGTATGTAGTTCACAGGAGAGATTCCACATCTCCTAATACATAGGAAGAAGCTTGATTTATGACATACAGGTACAGAAAAGCAAAACTTATCCACCAGGTGGGTGAGAGATTGTCAAACTATTGAAATGGCACCATGTCAATGAACCACAACATATAAATGGTATCACAAAGCAAACATATCAGTAAATCATGTTATCAGTGGAGGTTTTCTTTCCATTCATTTGAAAACTACCTATACAGGCTCTCCATATTGTTTAAAACTGAGTATCATTAATTTAATTATAGCCTTGATCTTGAATACTTTTTACATGATTCTCCATGTGATGATCTCTTAATTTCTATTAGGACTGTGTCAAATCATTAAAGATGTGTCTAGAGATGTTTCTAAAGAATAGATATTGTATTCTACTTGCCTTCAGCAAACCAAGGGGTGGCTGTAGGTGACAATATTAGCTGGGCACTGTAATTTTCTTAGTCTTTAAAGTGTTACTGGACTGCTTTTCCGTTTTGATAGTATGTAGACTAACATGGCTATCTCTCTGTTACTGTCTCTTTCTAGCTGCGCAAATGTGAACTAACTGAAGCACTTTTGAAAGTGTTTATTAGTACTCTACTGATCATGCCAAATTATTCAGCATAGTTCTGCTTTAGACCCCTCTCTCCTCCACATATGCACACTGGAATATTTACCTTTGCTACACAGCTTGGGGCTCTGGATCAGGTGCCCTGCATTGAGCCTTTATCTGGAAGTGCTAATCTCACACTGACAGCTGTGAATGGTATGCACGATTGGGTTGAGAGTATTTTTAGTTTGCTCTGATTTTATAAATTTTTCTTTTTTACTTGAAGGTGGCAGGATTCCAGTTGCAACAGCATCATTATTGTCCTTGCTTGCCCTGCCCCCGCCCCCCCCAAAAGTGGTAAGTTAATGGAACAAGCTAATATATAAGTTGTCTTTCATTTAAAAATGGAGCATAGTATAACTGACATTGTTGCAGATACTGTGGATGCTTGCAGTCTCACCCACCCAAGTCTCTATAAAAAGTACAGTAAATCCTAATTTTATGCAGCTCTAGGCACCGTTCTGGGAAGGTAGGGGGAAGGCTTTTAGCCCACCTAGCTGTCTGCCCCTGCGGGCAGCCAGGTGGGCTAAAACCCTCTTCCCAGAATGGCATGTCTGTCAAGCTGACAGCAGTGTAACTCTGGGAAGATGGGAAGAAGGGGTTTAGCCTCCTAAATGCCCACTGCTGCAGGCAGCTCAGGAGGCTAAAGCCCCCTACCTCCCCTTCTCCCCCCCACCAGGCTCACAGCCTATGGGGTTTAGACTGTTGTCACCAGGCTACTTAAGTCACATTTGCCTTATTATCTTTTAATTAGAAATAAATGTATTATCTCAAATTTATTCCTTGAGACTTTCAACACGCCCACATTAGATAAACAGTATGCTTTGGTGCAAAGGCTGAGTTAGGCTAATCTTTAGATCTAATCACTTAAGATTGCACTCTTGAGTTTCTTTCATATCCAAAATTGGTATTGATTTCAAAGCTGTTGGGTGAAAGGCACACGTGGGAGGGCAGAGGCCCCTTGTGAAGAGGCATGGGGAAAGTATCAGAAATGTCCCTGTAGAAAACTGTCCTTCAAGACCTCCCTGCTGACTACAGTCCCTCAACGTACTCTGCCTATGGCACTGGTGTCTGGCTGCTCATAGACCTTGGCTAGACGTTCTGCCTTGGCCCCCATTCTACCAGGAAAGCTTACCCTTTGCTTTCACAGTGTTGTGGAGCACACATCCGGTCACCACTATAAAGGGGATGTTGCACTTGTTGAGATCCTGGTGATTGAGGAGACACCAGAACCTCTCCTTGTGATGGCTGAACATGTATTCCATCATAATGTAGCACCTGATCAGCAAGGTGAGCTTCCACAGGGCAATGGAAATATGCTTCTTCGCAGGGATCATGGGTCTCATGCAGGTATATTGTTGCCAGAGGGGAGGAGCAGAACACCCAGAGAGCTCCTGGAAGGTGGCCTTCATCCTGTGGAAGTTCCACATCCACTGCTGATTGTCCTGCAGGCTGACGTGGTCCCAACAGTTGCAACTGGTGTCATGCTGCCAGAAGTGGCACTCCATGGTGTGCAGGACATTGAGGATACCATGCAGCAGCAGGAGCACCAGGATGTGGGTGAGGAGTCCAGCTGGTCCTCATCATTGTCCCACTGAAGCTACATGTCGGCGGCTTGGACAAAGTGTGCCATGCAACGCACCATAAAGCCCATGAGTCTGGCAATGGTTGCAGCCATCCTGGCTCCATGTTGTGAGTGCTGTGGCAACCACAAAGGTAGCCAGAACACAAGAGAGG
The DNA here is from genome assembly GCF_033958435.1 of Carettochelys insculpta. Taxonomy (NCBI): domain Eukaryota; kingdom Metazoa; phylum Chordata; order Testudines; family Carettochelyidae; genus Carettochelys; species Carettochelys insculpta. Next base: position 100,242,688 of record NC_134137.1, on the reverse strand, counting down.
GGAAGCAGTGGTGGAGTGACTTGTGAGACAGACATTCAGAACAGCTTCCACAACTAAGCAGCCACAGGAGTTATCTGCCCTGGTGCCCTCCCTGGAGTGCTTCCAGGGTCTATAATACAAAATAGGCTCTGTTGTGTGTGGATGATCTATTTTAGAGTAAATTTTGCTTGTTGGAGGGCTTCCCTCTAGTGTCAATGCATTGTTCTACAATAGCTGATTTCAGAATAATAACTCTTGAATAAGATATTCTGGAATAACTCATTAGTTTAGACATGCCCTCAGATACATGAGATGCAGCAAGCTGTACTTGTGTATGTCCAGCTTTTCTTAATAGTCCTTAAACTGTTATTTTACCACTGAGATCTGCTCACCTCCTCTCCATAATGTTCTGCCCCATGTAGCAGATTGGGAGCTGCCTGTGTGTGAAGACTGAGGAACAAAAAAAAAAAAAAAAAAAGGATACTTCTGTTTTTTCCCCATCCTGTATCACTAGATTCTTTTGCCCATTCAGCAAGGGTCCCATGAATTCCACAACATTCTTTTTTTGCTAACATACATATAGAAACCCTTCGGCCATGTCTACACTAGCCAAAAACTTTGAAATTGCCATGCAAATGGCCATTTCGAAGTTTACTAATGAAGCACTGAAATACATATTCAGCGCCTCATTAGCATGTGGGCAGCCATGGCACTTCAAAATTGACGCGGCTTGCACCCGTACGGCTCGTCTAGACGGGGCTCCTTTTCGAAAGGACCCCGCCTACTTCGAAGTCCTCTTATTCCCATCTGCTCATAGGAATACGGGGACTTTGAAGTTGCTGAGGTCCTTTCGAAAAGAAGCCCCATCTGACGAGCCGCGCGGCAGCGAGCAGCGTCAATTTTGAAGTGCCGCAGCCTCCCTCATGCTAATGAGGCACTGAATATGTATTTCAGCGCTTCATTAGTAAACTTTGAAATGGCCATTTGCATGGCCATTTCAAAGTTTTTGGCTAGTGTAGACATAGCCTTCTTGTTATCCTTCATATCACTCACTAGCTGCAAGTCCAGTTATGGTTTGGCCTTCCTGATTACACTCTGGCATGTTCAAACAATATTTTTATACTCCTCCCTAATCATTTGTCCAAGTTTCACTTCTTCCCAATTACCTCTCTACTTCCACTGTCTTGTTCCAGCAATAATTACAAATAATCTTGATTACAAAACATATCTAGTCAAGGGAGCCCTTCACAGTTTAGTTTAATCTAGACAAAACTATTTTCCGTAACTTTATAGCCATACCCATGTTACCAGTTTTCTTTAATTTACCTTGAAGAGTTGTCTGAGGACTCATTGTTCTAGTCACTACAGCCAACTAATCAATGTCAACCAGTTGTGCAGTGATCTCTCTGATCTTCATTAAGAACTACAAAACTTCAGGTACTATTTAGAATTTATCAAGGCAAACTTACAATAAAATGTTGACCCAGTACATTATTTCTTGCTTATTTAGGATTAGGTTAATATTTTCAAGAACCTGATTTGCTTGGTGTGAATTCTTCCTCCTCTGAGTACAGTAAAAAGGTTTACCACATTTCTAATGCTTATCTTATTTTTTCCTAACAATTTTGTTTGTTGTTTGCTATTGTATATAAAAGCCCTTTTTAAAAATAAAAAAATGTTGGAAGTTGTTATTCTTGGAATATTCAGGATTTTAAAAAAATAGATCAATTCCTTTAACTTTTGATTGGGAAGGAAAGCAAATAAGAAGAAAAGTATCAGAATTACCTATTATATTTGTATAAGATGCACCTGTATGTGGTTTTTTATATTATACATTGAGAAAGCAGCATGTATAGTTGATTCTTCCAAGTACTTGTGAGTAGGTCAGTGCCAACTCAACAGTTTTAGGGATAGTGCTGGAGATAGGGATGAGTATCTGCTATATATTGTAGAGAATTTGTTTGTCTGCTTGATCAAGAACTCCTCCTAAATGTGATTGATCTGATGAAGTGGGTCTGTCCCACAAAAGCTCATCACTGAATGAATCATTTTGTTAGTCTTTAAAGTGCTACATTTCTGCTGTTTTGCTCCTAAACAGTAAGAACTAGAACCATCAAATTCTGTGTCCAGCTTCTTCTACCTATGCTTCATAACATAAAGCAACATAAGGGTTTGGTTGTGTCAGGAAATTGGGTTACATCTTGAATGGGATTGCTTCTCATAAAGTCAAAGTCTAAGACCATGACACTGGAGAGTTTTGTCCATAAAACTGGGGTTTTGTTGATGAAACTTGTGAAAGTTGGAAAAGACTGAACCAAGATGAGCCAGAAAAACAGGATGAACCTGGAATAGGATTGCTTGTCAATAAAACTTACAGAAAAGAGAGCAAATGCAGAAATTTGGTGTAGTGCTCTGTTTTGGCCCAGTTAAATCCATGCTTAAGAATTGAAAACTAAAAGAAAATGTTATTGCAAAGCTAACTGAGTATAGCCATTTCTGTTAAAATATAACAAATGAGAAGAGTTTATAGGAATGAAGGAAAATACACTTGATTGATTTCCCATTTTAGTGCTTCCCTTTTAAAAGAAATCCAAGATTACAAAACAACTTTGTAAAAATGGCACTCTATTTTTGAAACATGTCAATAAAGCATGCACATTATATTTTTATTTTCCCAAAAATAAAAATTGAGTTAGGAATCTGAGCAAATCTGGGTAAATATCTGCTAATAGGAGATAAAAGGAGGAAAGGTAAAAATAGGCTAAACCTGCACACATGGAAGGAAAGTAAGAAGTGTGTTAAATACTGTGTCCCCTGGTATGTCTTTGATATACTTACTTAATTTTTGTTTCTACTCAGACCTTTAATAATGCATTTTACTTCCATTAGTGGCCATCTAATTGATTTTACTCATTTGCTCTTCACATACCAATTTTTTGAAAATCATTACTCATTTTGTCTGCTTAGTAGGAACAGTAACCCTGGAAACTTCTAATGCAATTTTTTTTGCCGTTTAAAATCATTTCACATTTGGTAAACACATTCCTTATGATGAAGAGTGAATGATAAAAGCTGACTGATTATAAAAACTTATATGTGAGATGAAAAATGAGGTCACATAGTGCATCCGCTGCCAATTATACGTGGTTCACTCAAAATCATTTTCCTTATGCTTTCTGATTTCACATGGTAAACTGATACAAGTATGTTCATTTTCTGCAGTACTCCTTTATATTTCCATTTTTAATTTAAATAGGATTTAAATGTAATTTATAGGATATAGAAGCACTACCATTTTGGAGAATTGGAATATTGAAGAAGAAGAAGAAGAAGAAAGGGAAACAGACATTGAAATCCTAAGAAACATATTTGCTTATCAAATTTTTAAAACCAGAATTTTACCAGTTCCATTATATAACAATTTTTTGTCAGATAACCTCATTATTGGTAACTTGAATATATAACTTGATATACCATATTCAGGTTACCAATACTAAGGTTAGGAGGGCTTGGCTCAATTAGGCTGAATATGGAACAAAAAAGCCATAATGTACCTCATGTTAGCTATTATATATGTAGTTAGCATATATATATGATGCATCTATATGAACTTCACCCTCATATACATTTTTATTCATGCTAGAGTAGGCCTAGCCCAAGGGCCAAAATATCAGATGAGCATGAACAGAAATCTACAGATCAGTGACTTTTAAAGAAGATTCATGGTATGCTAGTTGTCCAGAAGTTGGCTGTTAGGAGCACAAACTACAATCCCAGTAATACTGGTGGCTTGCCTGGAAGTAAGTAGCTAGCAGGAACAAATCTAGAAACTACACTACTTTTAATATTAGGTTAGAGGTGTAAGATTGTATATTGAGTTGCACATACAAATTTATATTTGAAGCAATCATGTTATGTCACTTTACTTAGCAGTATGCAGTGTAGTTGCAGCTGTCTCCATCACAGCACCATTCTGCCTTGAATTGTCCATTAGGATACGTCTACACTAGAAGCATCTATCTACAAAAAGTTACTGTGAGAAGAGATGTTCCAGCAAAACTCCCATCAACATACCGCATCTACACATAAAAGTAGATTGATGTTTTGATCCTCTCTGTTGACACAAGGGCCCCTGGAGTGTCTACACAACCTTTTTTTGTTGACAGTTTCTGTTGACAAAGCACATTTTGTGCACAGATGCACCACAAGTTTTGTTGACAAAGCGAGAGTTTTGACTACAAAACTCTCTAGTATTGACGTTGCCTTATAGTATGCAGTAACTACTTATGCTAAATAATCAATTCCATCTTGCATTTAAAGTTAACATTTTGAATACCTTCCCCAGACCTGAAGAAGACTTCTGTGTAGCTTAGAAGTGTATGTCTCACAACAGCAGAAGCTAGACCAATAAAAGATATTGCTTAACTCACCTTGACTCTTTAATTACATTACCTTTGATAGAAAGAATGGGGCCACTTTCACAAGCGATTAGGGACAACTGAACATGGAGGCTAATATTTCCCTGATTTTTGATGAATAGATTTGCACTTCCTGATTTTTAACAAACTGCAAAAATGCAGCAATGAAGTTTAGTTTTTTCTTTTTCCAGTTTTACTTTTCTGCACTACGGTAATACTGTTTAAAAATAAACTCTTCCTGGAAAAATTATTCTCTTTACTACTATAAATAAATAATTTAAACCACTGTAAGTACATAGCATATTAAAATATACAATATAGAAGATACACACATTCTGTAAATTATGGGACAGTGAGTTACTCTAGGTTTTTTCCAAGAGAACAGGAAGCAGAATTTGACTCTATTTAGGTATTGCAACACTCACTACTCTGGAGATATATAAATTCTATCCATCATGGTAGTTAAACCTAAAAAATAATAGCCTGAATATCATTAAACAATGGTGGATCTACTCTTTAGAAACCCATGAGATTAAAATGTTAAGTCTCATAGTAATAAAACTAACTGCTAGGATTATCTTTGTGTTCTCCAAAAATCTCCGCAGAAAACTTACTTGTTAATTTAGCTATGAAATTTAACAGTTTAATTTGGTTTGCTTTTATCAATTAGCCTTGGATTCTGAAATTGAAAGCTCAATTATAGCATATTTCTACAATATTATTTACATTGTATCAACACTTTATCATCCATTTTAGTCGCAGATCAAATATAAAACAAGCTTATTAAACACAGGGGCTGTGTCTACACTAGCCCAAAACTTCAAAATGGCCATTTCGAAGTTTACTAATGAATTGCTGAAATACATATTCAGCGCCTCATTAGAATGCCGGCAGCCACGACACTTTGAAATTGACGTGGCTTGCCGCTTGTCCACACGGGGCTCCTTTTCGAAAGGACCCTGGCAACTTAGAAATCCTCTTATTCCTACCTGCTGATAGGAATAAGGGGATTTTGAAGTTGCCAGGGTCCTTTTGAAAAGGAGACCTATGTGGATGAGCCACACGGCAGCGAGCTGTGTCAATTTCGAAGTGTCGTGGCTGCCGGCATTCTAATGAGGTGCTGAGTATGTATTTCAGCGCTTTATTAGTAAACTTCAAAATGGCCATTTGCATGGCCATTTCGAAGTTTTGTGCTAGTGTAGACATAGCCAGAATAAATTATAAGAATTACTCTTAATATTGTATTATATATAAAATGTTCAGTAAAGCAAATTACCTTTAATTTTAAATTAGTTCTCCATTGCCTGCCATATTGACGTTAATGACTCTCAAATCTTTATTACAGACAGATTCATATAACTAAGGAAAGTTGACAGAATGCTGCACAAACCTTTCTATCTAGAGATGCTTACAAAGCAATAGATTGCATTTTAGTGGAGTGACTATGCAGCTGCCATGCACTTGGAAGATGGGTATATTTTCACAGGACCTGTCAATCTACTTTGGTGTTAACTATGAGGGAAAAGTGTTGATCAGAATCACGGGGCTATTTCAGCTTTATTTAAGAAAAATGATTTCTCTACAATGTTTTTGTTGGTCTCACTTCTGTCTGAAAACCCCATAAAACCCAGTAGTAGTAAAAAAGTGCAAATGAAGCATTTGCTTGTTTCTTGAAATGAGGTCTAAGTGGTGCCATCAGTAATTGTGATGTTCTGCAGCTGTTACACTAATTCCTTCTTCTCATTCCACTCCTTTTATTTGAGGCACCAAAGTACCAGGTGTTTGGTTTCTTTGGGTTACTGAATGCTGCAAGACAGTGAGTGGCTGAAGCTATATCTCAGACACATGAAAAACATCTGACATCTTGGAACAGAACTTTCAATTGCCAAAAATATGTTTAGAGCAGCAAGGCCTCCAGCATACCCCATAAACACTAGTCCAGAAAGAAAGGCTGTGTTTACACTAGCAAGTTATTTCAGAAAATCTGCCACTTTTTCAAAAGAACATGCAGACCATCTAGATATAAAGGCTGTGTCTACTCATTCATGGTCTTGTGGATCTTCTGGAAGCTGTCTTCCAGAGGGTTGTCTTCTGAAAGATCGCATCCACACGTAACATGCAATTGAAAAGAGCCACCCCTTCTTCCAGAAGATTGCATCTACACATGCACGGACATGCTTCCAGAAGAACAGGGCAGGAAATGTCATGGACAGGGTCACACAGCCAGAGAGCTCTTCCAGGGCCACTAGCCATGTGGAGTGTTAAAACACCCTTCTCCAACAGTCCCTCCCTGCACAAACTGCTGAGGCCTGCTGTGCTACTCACATCAAGGCTGAGCCTGTCCCTGGTCCTGACTTCCCCAACCATCAGTCATGGACCCCCAGCAGCTGCAGACCCTCAGGGTGGTCCTGACCTGGATGCTGGCCATTCTCTTGGCCACCCTCCTCAGCCTCCTGTGGCAAAGAAGACCCAGGCCCATGGATTCCAACCCAACACCACCCCTCCCCACAGGCCATCCAATGCGTCTGGATCTGACTGGTGAGAAAGGAAGGTCATAGGTGAGAAGGACAACGCACACTGGCTTCAGAACCTCTGGATGAAGAAGGAAACCTTTCTGGAGATCTGCAACTGGCTCGCCCCCATCCTCTGATGGGACAAAATGTGGGTGCAGCCAGCCATGTCCATCAAGAAGTGCACGTGGCCATCATTACATGGAAACTGTCCACCCTGGACAGCTACCGGTCCATCAGCCAAAAATTTAGGGTGGGCAAGTCCACTGTTGTGGCCATCGTTCTTCAGGTAAGCCATGCTTCAGGCCCTGGCCCAGCTAGGGGAGCAGGGAGGGGACTGTCAAGCAAAGGGGACCCTCGGGGATGCAGGGGAGAAGGTTTGGACCTGGGGTACGGGAGGCCTAGTCCCAAGGAACCTACACAGGCCTGCTGCTGGAGGGGTTCCAAAGGAGGGAGGGCAGAGGACCCTATAGGGAGGGATGGGGGAGGTAAGAAGTGTGCAGGGACACCCTTGTGCACCCTTGTGCACACGAGTGTGCTTGCTCTCTGTCCCCTGCAGATTTTAGAACCATCAACAAAGTGCTGATGTGGAGGCCCATGAGCATCAGGGACCTGATCGTTTTTATTGAGGGCTTCACCAAGCTTGGGTTTCCCCAGTGCTTTGGGGTGATTGATGGGACACACATTCCAATCAAGGCCTGAGACCACAGCACCAGCCTCTATATGAACTGCAAGGGGTACTGTTCAATTATGCTCCAGTTGTTGATAGACTCTCGAGGGCATCTGTGTGGGCTGGCTGGACTGGGCATATGAGATGCACGTCCTTTGCAACTCCATTATGTACCAGTGGATGCAATTTGGCACTTATATCCCCCAGCGGGAGAGTGCCATCAGGGATGTTGCCATGCCACTCTCCCTTGTGGGTGACCTGGCCTACCCCCTGCATCCCTTGCTTATATGGTCATACACGAGCCGCCTCATTCCCTCCCAGGAGATGTTCAGCACCCAGCTCACTTGGGCCTGGTACTTTGTGGAGTGTACCTTCAGCTACTTGAAGGTACAGTGTAGATGCCTCCTTTTGTGCCTCATGTTGGGGTGGAAAATGTCCCCCAGCTTGTGGAAGCCTGCTGTGCGCTCCACAACCTCATCAAGGCTAGTGAGAGGACCCTTCCCCAGGGCTGGATGGCCAAGCCTACCCCCCCAGATACGAACAGCTCTCCGCTGGCCCTGTCTGGCAGCTCAAACATGATGGGGGAGGCATTCAGGGAAGGATTCATCCATGGGGAATACTAATCCTTGCCCAAGCCTTCCCCACAGGTCCCCCTCCATGTCTCATAACCCCGCTCTATTAATAATCAGGACTTGAAACTATTACACTCTATTTACACAAAACTTGCAAACAATAAACAATATTTTTGTAACAAATAACTAGAAAACAATAAACATATATGTTTGAAATGAAACTTGTACAAATACTTACATGGGCGTTAGGAAACCGGGGCATCCCAACTTGGATGGGCACAAGGACAAGGATGGAGGGAGTCCTATGCAATGGATAAGGTGGAGGGCTGTGAGCCCCAGCACCTGTGGGTGTCTCTCCCACTCCAGGTGCACAGTTCCCGTTGGGGCACTGATGGGGCTGGGAGCACAGGTAGGTAGTGGTCCTCAGCCATGGGCTCGCCCTCAGTGGTAGGTGTCAGGAGGAAGGATTCAGGGGTTGGGGGCCCTCCACAAAGCTCATCGTGTCCACGAGCCAGGTCCTGAGTTTCCTCAAGGTAGCTGTGGAAAGGCCCAGGAGAAGTAGGGCATGGAGAGGCTCAGGGGCATCGGCTGGGGCAGGAGCAGCTGGAGGAAGCAGGAGCAGCTGGAGGCAGCTCTACAAGGTCCCCACAGACTGTGCAGAACATCTCCCGACCTCCCCGCAGGTGTCTCGCTGCCAGTTAAGTTTGGCCTCATCCAGGGCAGTTGCCTCTGAGCCAGTGTATTCTGGTGTTGGAGGGCAGCTGTATAGGCTATGGCTTCCTCACTGTGGCCCTGGCATTGGGCTCTCTGGACACATGGCCACTGGGCCTCAAGTGCTGGGGCTAGTCCAGGCTTGGTTACACGACTGGATATGAGTCAACGGTGTGCCCTTGTAGTCAAGAAGACTAAGAACAAATTGGGGTGAATTAGGAGGAGAATTTCCAGCAGATCTAGATAAGTTATTATTCCCCCCATTTGGCATTGGTGAGGCCACATCTGGGGTATTGTCTGTTATGGGCCCCCCCAGTGTAGAAAGGATGTAGATGCATTGGAGAAGGTCCAATGGAGGGCAGCAAAAATGATTTGGGGGATGCAGAACATGACCTAAGATGAGAGGCTGAGGGATTTTTGTTTATTTACTTTGCAGAAGAGAAGAATGAGGGGTGATTTGATACCGGCCTTCAGCTTTCTGAATGGGACTCTAAAGAGGCTAGAGAGAGGCTGTTCTCAGTAGTGACGGGTGGCAGAACAAAGATCAATGGTGTCAAGTTACAGAGAAGAAGGTGTAGGTTGGGTATTAGGGAAAGAAATTTCACCAGAAGTGTGGTGAAGCACTGGATTACTTTATCTAGAGAGTTGGTAGATTCTCCAACCCTAGAGGTTTTTAAGTCCCAGTTTGACAGATTTTTGGCTGGGATGATTTAGTTAAGGTTGTTCCTACTTTGGGCAGGGGACTGGATTTGATGACCTCCTGAGGTCCCATCCAGACCTATAATTCTATTGCCTATAGTTACATGTGAATTCTTATCCTAAAAAGCTATTTTTATATCAGGTGAAAGCTTCAGGTTAGCAATGATCTTATCATGGCCTGTGTTTCCAGTACACTGTAAAGCTCTTTCTCTCTTAGGGTGTGTCAGACATTGTCCAAGGCAGGCAGAAGACAAAGGATCTGAAAGACTCCTATTGCTTAAATAGACTTTCCTTCTGGGAGGGAACCTCTTGTTTTTGTATCCCTGCCCCCAAAGGAAAAAAAAATCCAAAATGGAGGCCTGTACCACGTGGCATTCTCCCATGAACCACTTCTTGGAGTTAACAAGAAAAACAAGACTGTTTACGAATTGTTAAGATGTTCACTCAGTCATTAGAGTTGATAATCCAATTGTTTGAGTTATTTCAGGAGCACCAGCAATGTCTGTCATTTGCACCTTTAATACTAAACACAGACATACTCTCCATACTTCTAACTTCACAAAAATATGTTATACAGATTCAGCAGGTTATAACACTAAAGTGATAGATTATAAATAGTGTTTTGTCCAGAGCATGCATATTTTTATTCATAACCCATTTTCCATAAAGGCTGAGCTGGGGGCCATCACACAGTGATTTATAAGTGCAATACTTTAGTTGGAAATATTGATGCCTCATTATGTTGGGCTTTATATTCGGCCTAATATCTGTAGACTCACATCCTATTTACACAGTGGTCAATAGTGACACTACCAATGATTTCAGTGTGCAGGATTGGACCCCAATAGAGTGTTTATGTATTGCTGCATCTCCACAGTCAGAACACAGTGCAATGTAATAACCTGAAAAATTATTAATTACTGCAGACTTCATTTTGCTTCCAGCATTTGTTTCCTGCATACTCAAGTATGTGTGGTAACACTGCCACTCAAAATCATTATATTTTAGTTAGGCTCTCAGTATTTTATTGCAATATTTTCATCAAAAGTTTTACTTTCTGAGTTTTAATCTGCTTTAACGCTACATATTCCCATTGGAACAAGCAAAGTGTGAGTTAATGAACTAGTAAAAATGAGCCAAGCATGGACAGCTCATGTCAACGAGCTATTCCCAAACTCAAGTCCTAAATCTATTTTCATAAAATGTTTACTTCAACATTATTTGCTACATCTTTTCTACCAAGAATGTTACTAGATGGATTGATGGTGACTTTCATAATAGAATTTTTATTCACGTTGTGGCACAATTTAAAATGAAGTTATAATCATATACGGTACACTTATTTTTGGCTTAAATTGCCAATCAATTCACAGGTGACTTTCCAACTGAGAACATGGCAAAAAGAACCCACATTCCTAAGATAAGTATTATTTGTAAGGCATTTTTTAAAACTAATGACTACTAAGAATTTGTCTACATTTGTTTTTGCCATAACAATTTGTTTATCTCTTAATTTCATTTCTATAATTTGGTGATTTGCCAGTTCTTAGCACTTCAGGGCAAATATTTGAATCCAGTTTTGCAGCTTGTATTACATCTGCGATTTTCAAATTGCCTAATGTGAGTTAGGATACAATGGGATATGAAATTACATATGTGCTCTGCCCTAAAATATAACACACTTTTCCCCGAGCCCTGCTTCTTTAAAAGGGACACTCACATAATCAAGATGTCTTCAAAAGAAAATGTCGTCATCAAAGTATGAAATAAAAAAGGGAACCTCAGAAGAAAACTTGGTCATCCACTTCTGGTGCTGCTCATTGCTGCCTGATTTCTGATTACAGTTGTTGCCTGTTCAAAACCATGAAATTTCCTTCAGACTTCCTCCATGCTGATGGTATTTTGTCACAACAACTTCATTCTTATGAAAGGGCAAGTTAAGGAAACTAAAGGACCTGCTTCTGCACAGATGAATGATGCCTGGACTGGGGCCTCAGAAGTTTCTTTCTTCCATACGTTCTCTTGTGTAGTAGCTGGGCAGTCACAGTCCACAGGTGAGTGCCTGGTCTGCTTTCTAGTCCTGTCTTTGTGTCCCTAAAGCGGACAAGAAGAGGAAGGATGATGGTCCTGCTCCCAACCACCAGAACATCTGTCCAGGTTTATAGATGTAGACATAATCTCCGTAACATATGTATCAGAGGATGTGAACCTACTGCAAAGTGGAAACCTTCAAGAAGCATTTTCCATTAAATATAGTGCATATCAATGTAACTCCAACACAAACCAACCCTTGTCTCACGTGGACTGCCATTTACTCTCTTTATACAGCATCATGCATGTTCTAAATTGGGTTGCAAGCACACATCACCTCAATACAGGGTGAACCTCTCTATTCTGGACATTTCGCCTGGCAAACTCTGTAATCTGCCATGATGTTAGTTAGGTGGATGACCACTTATCATGGGTGTGGCCAACTTTTCTGTGGTCCCTTAAGTTTGTTTAAAGTCCCAGTCCTGCCTCTCAAAGTTCTGTGCTGTTATTTACCTGTAATTTATCCCTAAATGCCTTCTAAGAGTCCAGGAGGCAGTGAAAGTGTTAGTAATGTGCTAGACAATTTTGATATCCTGTGGTTCGGCAAATTCTCTTGTCTGGCACTGGTCAGGTTCCAAGGGTGCAGGATGAGAGAGGTTCAATTTGTACAACGTTTTTAGAAAATGCTCCTCTTATGTCAGCACCTCTGTGTTAGGTAGAGGAGGTATAACCAGGAGGGTTTTATGCAGAATGTTCAACCTTCGTAATAATACAGATGCACTTTTTCACAACACATCCAAATATCAAATATTTTGGGAATGGAGAATTAATGATTTTTTCCTGAATGCAAATGTAACTATATATGATGTAGCCACTTTTATTAGAACTAGATCGTCTAGGTTTGTGCAATTTGTTTAGCAAAGATTAGTAATTATTACTTGCAGAATGCTAACAGTAGGAAACATACAACGCATGCAAATGGCTAAGGTAAATTTTCCACAAAGTGCTGTAAAGATTGCCACAAACAGAAAACACTGGATGATCTAGAACTAGGAATGTCTTATGAGTTATCTTATAATAAACTGAGTTCTTTGCACATTGTGAAGAATGTGAAGGAAAGTCTGATTCTGTGCAAAAGTGGGAGAATGGAAACATGGAGTAGTGTTGCAGACAAAAAAATGTCAGCTGTGTACTTTTCCCCACTGATTTTGAACTCTATATATCCAGGAAGAAGAGAAAGGGAAATCATAAATATTGGTCGAAGGTAGAGGCCCATCGACTGGGGATAGAGAAGGAGGGCAGCTGCTCTGTGGTCTGGCAATTCGAAAGGACCTGGAACTCCCAGCTGCCACTGTTGCTACTACTGCAACATCAGCAGTAGCTGAAACCCCAGACCTTTTAAATCACCACCCTGGGTTTTACATTCCAGGAAGCTCTGAGTGGTGGTACAGTGCTGAGAGCTAGCTAGGCCAGTCCCCTGCTTCTGCCCAAGTGCCCTCCCCTTCTGCAAGTGTGGAGTCATCATTCCCCCACACCCATCTTGCCCTGGGACCTGTCAATTTGGTCAGCTCTTCAGACAATGTACAATTTGAAAAGCTTGAATATTGTAAGTTATTCACCATCATCACATAATGTGCTATTGCTACTAAGTATTGTGGTTTGAGCTGGTCTTTCTGACACTGAAGCATTTCACAGGACCTGAGGTACACAAACAGCGTTCAGGTTTGGTGATGTGTTGTCAGGTTCTTTCCTTTGATTAAATAATTTTGTACAATGGCTATAAAAGTGATTCACTTGAATTCTGCGTGGATCAGAGATTAACCACTATTTCAGTTTAATTCTTCTTACAAATGAGAATTACGGAACTGAGATTTAAAAAAAAATAGGACAGGAGGGAATGATTGAGTTATTTGTATTCATTTAAATTCTCTTACTCAGTTTTCATACAGAGTGAAGACAATCCATTCATTATATGGCTCTAAGTGTATGGAATTACACAGAGCTTTCACATATCCATGCCTGTCAGAATTAAAATTAAAAAACAAAAATATCTTCCCACAGGCATATTTCAAGTAACAGCAAGTTAAGTTCTTCTGAAGGTTTGGATATTTTTTTGTTGTTGTCACTGAGAAAAAGGCAGACTTTTACTGAATCTGCTCAGTTCTACAAATATTTCCACTCATGACTATTTATTGATTTAGGTTCAGGTAGAATACCTTAATACATATTATACCTCCACCTATCACAGCTAAAGATATATTTTCTGCTCTAATAGACTTGGATGTGAATATTCTTATTCCACACCAGATGGTTTACACTCAGCCCCATGACAACTATTATGGAAGCACTTTCCACTATTATGGGTAAGCAAACAAGTCTTGAGTATATTCAGCAACACATTACTGACAAAATGAAACATCCCTGTCCTAATGCATCAGCTATTATACACCAGGCTTAGTTGCAGATAACAATAAAGTTCAGAATGATAGAATAAAGTTATGCGACAATGCACACTGGAATGTTATCACTCATTAATCATATATAAGTTCTGAATTTCAAATAAGTGAACTATCAGATGTGGAATTTGCTATGAATAATATACTTTTGGGGCAATCATATCTTAAGATTCTATGTGCACCTAATTCAGAGCTATCTGCCATGGTTCTCATAAGGGAAGGTAGTAACGTAACATATATAAATACAATATACAGACAGCACACTGGTTTGCATATAACAGCATAGATTTAATTCATAGATTTTACATCTGAATCTGAAATTCTCCACAGTGTGTGGGTGTTTGGAATTGAGTTTTTCATTGAGAAGGTTTGACTTGTGAAATCTGACATTCAGCAAAGTTCTGAATTCCTACAAAGAACTGGAGAGAGAGTTGGGTGAAGATTTCAAGCCCAGATAAAAGAAAATAGAAAAGATCAATATTCATCTCTGGGCTATGGGGAAATCGGTATATGCCGGACAGGTTTCAGTCCAATGGTGGAAGAATAGTTAGACACCATCTCAGGACAGGAACAAGAAGAAGGCCTAAGGAAGGTGTACTCAACAAGGTCCAATGGGAGGCCAAGATGCAACTAGCCCTGTAAATGTGACAGTGAGAAATTCCTAAATGAAAGGGTCTGAGAAGCTCCATAATAGGCTGTAAACACCCATCCTTTAGACGGAAAAAAAACAAACAAACCTTAGAAAGTATGGCTTGTTGAGAAATTAAATAAACATCTTGAAATTGAAATTTATGGTTACACTTATATACAACAGAAATACTACAAAATATGTAATGCCATATCATGAGGTGTTAACTCCACTCCTTTAACCCTAGTCTTAGAACTAGGACCCTCTACATACAAATCTTCAGCCATATTATAGTGTGCTCAAAATTTAGAGCTGTAAGCTGGTAGGATTGATGTATCATTGATAGACTGTTGCTTTTTGTCACATTTCAACTGGAATGCTAAGATCTTTCCACAACTTCAGCAAGTGACCTACAAATAGTTGAGTGTCAAGGAATCTTCATTTAATTATGGCTGTGTCCTGACCCATGATTTCAGATAAGCTTAAAAACTCTGACTCTTTGGAGGTTCACCAGTCCCTGTTAATTTACTAAATTAATGTCAGTTATCTTAAAAGCATATTAGAAAGGACGCATAAATACTTTCTGTGTGATCTGAGTGCACCTTGTGTAACAAATGTTAAATCCCATAACAGGCAGCATATGCTACAGAGTCAGAGACATTCTACTCAAATAGCACTCAGTTTAATTAAAAATAAATCTTATGTAAGATAACACATACCAAAATTTAATTAAAGCATCAGTGTTCTAAAACCTATTGTAATTTAATCTGAACTGACAAGGGAAAACCAAATTCCAAATACTATTGCAAAACCTTCTTATATGGTATTTGTTGGTCTCTAGTTCTGAAAAAAAATGCTGGAAAAAGAATTATGTTTCAAAACTGGGATAAGAACCTGTTTTTTTCTAGTGCTTGTAATATCTAAGTGATGTTGTATAGAAAGAAACGCACAAATACTATTCACATTACTAGCACTTGATAAAACTGGGGAAGCTCTTAGGTTCAGAACTTGACATGGAATTTCAATTCAGTGTTTAAAATACTTGTGTAACATGGTGGATACAGTATATAAAAGTCACTCATGTGAACATGCATATCTCCCCACTCCAAAAGTAAAATAAAAAAAAAAAATTGCATCACTGAACATGATCTGCCTGGTTGGAAAATTGTGTAGAGGAAGAGAAGAACAACCAGTAAAACTGAGAACTTGTTCTCTTGTGAGGAGAAAATACAAGCTTTTATACTCAGACAGACACACTCTCTTAATAAAGCAGATTCAAATTTCCAAATCTGTATGTGAAATTTTGCTAAATTCTTAATGTCTTCATGTTTACCCACGGGATTACTAAAAAGCCAAATTTAACTCATTTATGTATCAAATGCTTTTAGATAACTTGAGCACAATATGTGCTTTAGGAAACTAAACTCTTCACTTCTGTACATCTCTGCTTCTTTACCATTCATGAAAATAATTTTTGAACAGGTACGTGATCTGATGATTGCCTAAAATGTCAAACATCTGCTGAATTAATGAATACTCAGTAAGACTGTGTCTATACTGGCATGGTAATCAGCATGAGCGGGGAATAATAATGAATATGCAGCACCTCATTAGGCTAATTCTTGCCTCGGCAACTTCAAAGTTGATAACTTTGAAGTGCTGGCATTCCGTGTAGTCACAGGCACTTTGAAGTACCCGCACAACTTCTAAGTGCCCTTACTTCCAAGCATGCCGGTGCTTCGAAGTTATCAACTTCGAAGTTACATGGCAAAAATTAGCCTAGTGAAGTGTTGCATATTCATTTCATCACTTCATTATTATTTCACCCTCTGCTGATTATCATGCCCCCTTCAGGGAAGAAGATTTAATGTCTTGTTTTGTTTTCACACTATTTGGTCATAGGAATACACATTTGGTGATGTCACATATGACCTGAATAAACTTTTGGCAGACAATGGGTCTACTAAAAGCAGAGCATATGCTGACATTTTATTTATCACAGAAAAAATATAAATGAAAAGTATACTAAATGCTGTACACTGATGAACTTATACCAAACTTCTTTCACATATCTATTCATTGCCAAAATCTAGAAAGTTTTGTATATGTAGTGAATAAAGAATCAGCCCTCCAATAGTGAAAGCAACCAAAGTGAGAAGAACCTGATAAAGCCTGCTGATTTTCCATACTATAACATTGGTGCTTCTAAATAGTCAGAGGGATTAAGGTATAGCATTTAGCTAGACAATGGTTGAAATCCTTTCAACTTCCTGGATGCAGTCAGGTTTCTGCATCTCTGATTATCATTTCCAAATGTGTCTGCTGCTCTAGCATAGTACCACACTTCCGAGAATCTCACAATGAAAGGAGGGGATCTAATGAAAAAAACAGTCAAGATTTCAGACTTCTATTTCTGTCTTTGCTACTGATTTCCTGTATGAATGTAGACAAAGTCATTTCACCTTTCTTTGCCATTTTTGTGAAGAAGAAGAAGAAGAAGAAGAAACTCTCTAATCATGTTGCCAGGGTCCATATTTTCTCCCCAAGGTGTTCAGCCATATTAATATTCTACATGACTTATTTACAACATTTTTCAAGGGAAGCTTGAGGGATCATTTAAACTAATAAACAAACAAATAAACAACAAACAAACAAACAAAATATCTTTTATCCTAACTCCCTGATCTAGAGTATCACCTCTTCTTATGCTATGTACCTGTTGCCAGATACCACTCTGGGCCCAGCAACTCTGGGAATTGACCCCTACCCCTCTCTAAACAGTAAGAAACAAAAGGTCTCACTTAAAAGAAAAAAAAAACTTTTTCTAGGAGACCCCTTGTCTTCTTACAGCACAAAATCATTCTCCAGCCTCCTTCTTATCACTCACCTCTTTTTCCTCTCTTGGAAGAGAATTATAAAGTTCATTGGCTGCTTTTTATTATTTCATAATTACCATGATAACTTCTTTCAATGCATAGGAAAAAAGGAGTTTTAATGATTCTGAGGCTATGTCTACACTAACCCCCCACCTTTTGAAAGGGGGATGCTAATGAAACACTTCAGAATATGCTAATGAGGTCCTGTCATGAATATGCAACACCTCATTACCATACCCCAAAGGGTCTCATTAGCATCTTCCTATCAAAAGGTGGTGGGGGGCTAGTATAGACACAGCCTAAGACTTATATACCTGCCTTCACCCAGCCTTCAAAAACTGTCAGGTCTGACTTCATCACAATACTTACCATAATATAATAGTTGGAAGCTTAATTAAGCATATTAAAATGTTTTTATGTCATACAGGTAAAAGATGCATACATAAGTATGAATACTAACAATTATTTAGAAATATGGATTTATTGATTTCCTCACTTTTAGAATTGAGAAGAATAGCCTATTTAAGTACACTATTGTAATGGCCAAATTCTTAATCCTACGCATGGTTTGAGCTCCACACCAAAACAGGTGATTTCTCAACAAAGTTGATACACAAAGGTTTGCCTATACTGCCACATTACTTCACTATAACATTCTCTCTCAAGGGTGTGTAAACTCAGATTTCCAGAAAGCTTTTGACAAGGCTCTTAAGTAAAGTAAGCTGTCATGGGATAAAAGAGAAGGTCCTCTCCTAGACTGATAACTGATTAAAATGCAGAAAACAAAGGGTAGGAATAAATGGTAAGTTTTCAGAATGAAGAATGGCAACAAATGGTGTCCCCCAAGGGCCTGTAATGGGACTTATCCTATTCAACCTATTTCTAAATGATCTGGATAAAGGGGTAAACAGCGAGGTGGCAAAATCTGCAAATTATGCTAAACTGCTCAAGATAGTGCGACAAACCTGCGACTGTCCCTTTAGGGGTCCTGCACTTCCAGGCGGCTCCTTGTGTGCCTCAGACACTCAGAGAGGCCCTTTTGTTGCCCTGGAGCTTCCCAAGGGCAAGGGTCTCCCTTTACTTCCTTTCATCACAGGCCAGTCTTGAGGGAGGGCAGAGTATGAACCACTCCACCAGACTCACATTCCCCCAGTTTGGCCTGAGTTGGGTATTCCTTCAGGGGAAGGGTTGGGGGAGTCCAGTCCCACCCACTGCCCTGGACACTGCACCAGGGACCCTAAGAGGGAAGGGCGCTAACAGGCCCTTTGCCCCTGACCCACAGCATCTCCCCTTCCCTGGGCCTCTGCACCTACCACTTCCTTCTGGTACCTGGTGGCTGGCGCCTCTTGGCTTTACTCAGCCTGTCCTTCTCCATAGTTCTCTTGGCCCTCCAGCCTCCTTCTCTGTAGGCACTTCTCTCCAGCCTGCTGCCTCGGGAAACGATCCATAGGGAGGCTGGAGGCCTTAACTGGTGACAGGTGCTCAATTGCAAGCAGTGGCTGGCTGACTCCTAACGAGCCCCAGCTGCCTATCTAGCCTACAGGTCTGCATCATCTGGGGATTTAGGAAGGGAACAAAAAGGCATTCCTGCAGCTCCCAAAATGTTTGGCATGTTTTAGACCTTTACTGGCAGCCACTTCTGGTCTGCCACAATAGTTAAGAACAGGGGTGGCTAACCTTTTTTCATCAGGGGGCACATGGCAATTTTTTACATGTTCCTTAGGCATTCCCATATGCACTGTCTCACATCCCAAGTTGCCCAATCCCTTGGGGTTGAGCAGGGGGGAGGATGTGTGTCAGACCAGAAGCAGCTGCCAGCAAAGGTCTAACACGCGTCAAACATTTTGGGAGCTGGAGGAATGCCTTTTTGCAGTTGTGTGGCTCCTCCAGCCCTCCTACTCCCATAAGCCAAGTAAAGCTCTCTGCCCTTTCATCCTGAAATAATAGGACTCAATTTGATTGGTTTAATGACCAGATCACTCCTGCTGGCCACTAACCAATTAAATTGAATTCTACTCTCAGCACAGCAGGGCAGGGAGCTGAAGGAGGAGTGAGTAGTGGCAGTATCCAAAACCACAACTGGGTCCTCAGAGAGCTGCATATGGCTAGAAGCCATCCAGCTGGCTTTCAAAACGGTGCCACTGCTGGCTGCAAAGGTCAAATAAAAAGGCTCCATAGACCAGATTGTGGCCCATGGGCCATGTGTTGATGATCCCTGGTAAAGAACAGAGCAGACTGCAAGAAGCTTCAAAAAGATCTCAGAAAACTAATTGATTGGGCAACAAAATGGCAAATGAAATTTCATGTTGATATATATAAGAAATGCATATTGAAAAAAATAGTTCCAACTATACATACAGAATGATGGGGATTAATTTAGGTCTAACAACTCAAGAAAGAGTTCTTGGAGTCATTGCGGATAGTTTTCTAACAACATCCACTTCAGCCGTGTCTACACATCCACGCTACTTCGAAGTAGCGGCACTAACTTCGAAATAGTGCCCGTCACAGCTACACGTGTTGGGCGCTATTTCGATGTTAACATCGACGTTAGGCAGCGAGATGTCGAAGCCGCTAACCCCATGAGGGGATGGGAATAGCGCCCTACTTCGACGTTCAACGTCGAAGTAGGGACCGTGTAGTCGTTGCGCGTCCCGCAACTTCGAAATAGCGGGGTCCGCCACGGCGGCCATCAGCTGAGGGGTTGAGAGATGCTCTCTCTCCAGTCCCTGCGGGGCTCTATGGTCACCGTGTGCAGCAGCCCTTAGCCCAGGGCTTCTGGCTGCTGCTGCAGCAGCTGGGGATCCATGCTGCATGCACAGGGTCTGCAACCAGTTGTCGGCTCTGTGGATCTTGTGTTGTTTAGTGCAACTGTGTCTGGGAGGGGCCCTTTAAGGGAGTGGCTTGCTGTTGAGTCCGCCCTGTGACCCTGTCTGCAGCTGTGCCTGGCACCCTTATTTCGATGTGTGCTACTTTGGCGTGTAGATGTTCCCTCGCAGTGCCTATTTTGATGTGGTGCTACGCAACGTTGATGTTGAACATCGATGTTGCCAGTCCTGCAGGACGTGTAGACGTTATTCATCGAAATAGCCTATTTCGATGTCGCCACATCAAAATAGGCTACTTCGATGTAGGCTTCACGTGTAGACGTAGCCTTAGAGAGACATATTCTGGAGATCGCATGCTGACTGTACTAAAATATCCTTGGAATTTCTAAAATATATATATGCATTGTCATGTCCTCGCTCAAAGAGTAGTGCATTCAGAATAGATAGAAGAAGATTTGACCATGGATCTAGACATTAGTGAGTTTTTAGGTAAAAATGGCCATTATTTGATTACATTAGTCATGTACAAATAAACTAACATCACGCACACACAGAGATATATATCTTTTGTGGGCTGCAGTTAAAAAAACTTTAAAAAGCTAAAAACAATTATGAACAAAATCAGCTGTGAGAAAGCAACTAAATTTAAAGTGTGAAAACAAAATGTGAGAGATTACTGGAAGCTTCCTCAGAACATTTTGCTACTACTATTTCTTAGTCCTTGTACTCTGAACGGAGCATAGCTCATCTACGAGTGTGAGGAGGTCCTTTTCTTCTTCCTCCATCCAGGAGGGGACCCGTTTGTGCCAGCACTGTCTGGGCTGCTGGGACCCCCAGCTGGGGTCTGGGGGACACGGAGCTCCTGGCTGTCCAACATGGCTGTCTGGGGGTGGCTGTTGTCATGGTGTCATTGGGGGTGGGTGAGCTGCAGGAGGCTCATGCTCACCGTGCTTCAAGCATGCTATCAGCTTCCTTCCTGGGGCTGCTGGGTAGCTACATCTTTACGTGTGGCCAGGAGTGACCATAGAGCCCCATCTGGGCTGACCAGAGTTTCTCCAGGCTGTTGCCATGGTGGACTTGCGATTTCAAAGTAACAGGATGTGGAGCATCTACACACATCCTATTTCAAAGTGTAACTTTGAAATAGGGCGCTTTTCCTGTCCCAGGAATGGAATAAGGACTTCGAAGTTGGGCCCCCTTACTTCAGCCACTCTTTTGAACTAATTTATGTTTGTTGACTCTCTGCGCTCAATTAAGAAATTAGCCTTAACTTTGAAATTGATTTCGAAGTTCATTGCTAGTGTAGACATGGCCTTTGTGTGTATTTGTGTTATTTCAAAATAGCAGTATCAAAATACCATATTTTGAAAGAGGGATGCAGTGTAATCAAAGCCCTTGTGCTCTCTAGTTAGCATAGTATGCAGGAGCAATCAATACCTGTCCTGTGGAGAGAGGGAGGGGCCCAGGGCCAGGGCCCTGTCCCTTTTCCTGCCACCCCAGCCAGGTAAGCCAAATCCTGCACAGTAGTGATGTCAAGAAGAACCCCTCACCCAATAGCTTTGCACCCATCTTTTGATATGTTTTAGTCCACAGCTCTTTTTGTCTCCCACTACCCCAGGACACTGTGTGACCATGAGTCATCACCACTGTCCCAGGTCTCTGTGTGACCATGAGTCATCAGCTGACAGTGGGTGGGAGATTGATCTTTTCTTAATGGGGCCACTTTTTTTTTCTTGGGTGGGTTCTTTTGCAGGGCTCAGCTCCTATTATACTCTGGTTATAAAGGTGCTGCTGGCAGCTGGTCTTCCAGAAAAACTGCCTTTGAGGACTGATTCCATTGCATGTACACATCCACATTCACACTTTGTAATGAAACTGCAGCTGCATATAATTTTCTAAAATGGAGTTTCCACTACAATGTCTATGTCTACACTAGCAACCCCCTTTTGAAAGGGGGGTGCTAATGAGACACATCAGGATATGCTAATGAGGCACTGCAATGAATATGCAGCACCTCATTAGCATAATGGTGGCCATGGCACTTCGAAAGTGCTTCTTTCAATCGTGCATGGCTTGTCTACTTGGGGTCCTTTTTGAAAGGACCCCACAGACATTGAAATCCCTTTATTCCTATAACCAAATAGGAATAAGGGGACTTCGACATCTGTGGGGTCCTTTCAGAAAGGACCCCATGTAAACGAGTGGCGCGCTATCAGAAGCAGCACTTTCGAAGTGCTGCAACTGCTGTTATGATAAAGAGACAGTGCATATTCATTGCAGTGCCTTATTAGCATATGCCGATGTGTCTCATTAGCATCAACCTTTCGAAAGGGAGGTGCTAGTGTTGATACGGTAAATGTGTTTGAAACTGGAGTTTCAGTTACAAAACAAATTCTTGCAAGGTAATTCTTAACTAGCTACTAACAGATCATTGCATTAAAAGAGTAAGAAAAAATTTCTATAAGACTTTATGGCTGTGTCTACACTAGCTCCCAACTTCGAAGGGATCATGATAAGTACGGTGTTGGGAGATGACTAATGAAGTGCTGCAGTGCATATGCAACACTTTATTAAGCTAATTCTCCTTCATGGGTACTTCAAAGTGCCCGGCCTATTTCGAAGGCCCTTTAGTCCTCAAAATTTTAACACTTTGAAGTTGCCGCAGGAGAGAATTAGCTTAATAAAGTGCTGCATATGCACCGCAGAACTTCATTAATAATGTCCCAACACCCTACTTACCATGCTCCCTTTGAAGTAGGGATCTAGTGTAGACACAGCCTATCAGACTCATACAAAAGTTTCTTTGTGATAGAATGTTACAAAGCTCAAAAATTATACAGAAACTACCTGAAGATTACAAACTTACATCCATATTATACTGGGTTGGATGGAGGGTTTTACACCTTTGATCTGTATTTGGGTAAAAGACAAATGACATTTTCAAATCAGAAGTAGATGAAATAATTCCCATTCCAGTAACAACTAAGAATAAATAAAAAAAAGACAAAACAAAAAAAAACAACCCAAAGTTTGACTATTTTTTTAAAAAGCTGCATTTCCAGATGACTTGCATCCCACGATTTTAACAGTGATGGATGAAGAGCTCTCTTAAACATTCATGTTTTTTAATAAGACTTCCAAACTCGGGAAGTTCAAGAATATCAGAATAAAGGCACACTTTTATTCATACGTTAAATCTAGAAACGTAAATTTTATAAGTATTTTTAAATCTGTAAACCTGAGACATTATAAGCCTTGTTAGTCTGACACTGTCATTGAGAAATGAGTGGAGTGGATGCTATGAGAACCAATTAATAAAGTATTAAAGGCAGATAATACAGTTAAAAACCATCTAAATGCAGTTATAGAAAAATAGATCTTGTCACACTAACTTTATACAATTACATAAAATTGCAAGTTGTGAGTTATTAACTTTAATTTCAGTCCCTTTAATTGAAGTTGTTTTTACCTCTTTGCCAATTTGGTGTGTTTTTATTACTTTTACTTAGCAGTTTAAAGAACTGTTGGCCTCACTGATTTATTATGTTGCCCTATTATGCAAAACAATATGGCCGTTTCTACACAGGCCACTTTCTTTGGGAAAAAAATTTCAGGAAGACGGGGCCTCCGGAAAAACGACTTCCTCCAGAAAGCCCCCCCGGGGCCATGCTTCTACAAGGCATTTTGGAGTCCGGAAGAATGGTCTTCCAGACTTCAAGTCACATGACATTATGCTAATGAGGCACGGGAATTTGCATCCTTGCCTCATTAGCATCTTTTGCTCTGTGTATTAGCATGCCACCTCCGAAGGATCTGATGAAGTGAGTCTGTACTCACGAAAGCTCATGCTCAAAACTTTTCTGTTAGTCTATAAGGTGCCACGGGACCCTTCGTTGCTGTTCCAAAGAAAGTGGCCTGTGTAGAAACAGCCTATGAGAATCAGATGATATTATAGTATATCTCAAACTAAAGGATGTACCTGGTGTTGCTGGTGTCTTTAACTCAATTTGTTTTTCTTTTTTTTCAGGGAAAATAAAAAAAGGGAAAATGTACCTTTTTGGTTAATTGATTGTATTTTTCACATACACTCTGGTGTGCAGTGAATTGTATCAATGAGAGGGAAGGCATTAGGGAAAGTTGTCAACCTTATAAATGTTGGAGCCTTTCACTTCAACAAAGAAAGGTTCTGATGAGGAAAGGATGAACCTTTCTACATAACATCGCCCCAAGCCAGAGCTTTTCCTACTGCAAAAATTGTCTCTGCTTTGGTGAGGGCCTTCACAAAGGAGAACTGTCTGAGCTTTTTACTTCTTCTGTAATTTTTCCCTGCATCAAGAAAGGGTTTCAGTAAAAAGGAGAGGAGGTGTTTCTTGTGATAGGAAAGGGTGGCAGCAGGAGTTATCAGAGCTTTTCCCCACTTCATATCCCCCCACTGGAGCCTGTTCACACTTCGGGACGTTTTTTCTGAAGAAGAGAAAGACCCTGGAAGTAGGCAGGCTCTGGGAATAGCAATGTGTGCAGAGAGGCAAGGCTTGGGAAGTAAAGAGCTCTGTGGGATAGTTCAGTGCATATCCCCATCCTTCAAGGTTGTCTTTAGTGGACTAAGTTGTTCCTGACAGCTACACTGCTGTTTATACCTACATATGTTTGTTACACGCTGCCAAAATCGGTATAGAAGCACATTTTGTCTCTGTTTTCTTAGAAATAGGAGTTGGTAGCTGTCTGGTTGCTGTCATGGGGACCTACAGAAAAACAACCTTCTTCTCTGTTTATAAGTATCAAAGAGGTAGCCGAGTTAGTCTGTATCTTCAAAAACAACAAGAAGTTCTGTGGCACTTACAGACTAACAGATATTTTGGAGCATAACCTTTCGTGGTCAAAGACCTAACGAAGCAGGTCTTTGCCCATGAAAGCTTATGCTCCAAAATATCTGTTAGTCTGTAAGTGCTACAGAACTTCTTGTTGTTTTCTTTGTTTATGTGGCCTTTTTCAGATTGAAATTCAAGCTGGTGATACCTTCTCAGAAAAATCAGGGGATCACAGGTTTTGAATCCCAAATACATTGTTAATTCCTGGTAAAGTGAAGCCAAGTCCAACCTTTGATTCACTGTTGGGGTTGTCCTTTCTAGGGACTATGTTTTTGTCATTACCACAAATCGATGCGTTCTTCCCCAAGCAAAGGGTAATAGGGGAATAAAAAGAAAAAAATATGATTCCATGAAAACTACCTCAATCCCCCTTAACTGGGTTAAAGACTGTATCTATGAGTGGTTTTATGATCAATGGGGCCTTGAAATACGCCCATGAAATATGACCTATAGTCCTTTGACTTAGAAAAGTTTTTCCTTTCTCATTCCTGTGCTTTTTCAAGGCCTGAGAAACCACATGACCAGAATAAGAAATGACGGAACTGTCATCCTGTCTAGAAAAATACAGAATTGTCTGGCAGGTTATTTCATTTTATCAAAGCTGAAAGCCATGCTGCATCAATAGCTACTTGATAAATGCCATTAACATAAATATGTTTTTAAAATGACAAATTACATTTTATACTTAATTTCTACATTACTATATGCTTACATGTCCCACATAGGGTTTCCAACTTTCTTGATTGGATACATTCATGCAATGGCATCCAGTCCTTCTGGTCAGGAAAGCTGGCAACCCCAAATGTGGCACACATTAAATAGATTAAAAGCCAGCTGAATGATCAACATCATATCTATCTATCTATCTATCTATCTAAGAGTATCTCTGTCTGTGCTTCTGTGAGTCTGTTCAAAAACTCCTCTTAAACTGTAAGAGCTGGGACCACCACATTTGATATGCAGCTTTTTCTCACCCTAAATTAAACTACGCTCATAGTTTGGTTGTGCAAGGAAAATGGGAAGTGCCTGAAATCTGATGATTTTCCAGAATATGAAAAAGGAAGGGGCACAGACAGGATGGATGAGATACTTCAGACACACCAGAGGAGAGAGTGACCGCAGAGAACAGTGATACTGCGGAGTGACTACTGGGGTCTGCCACAGTTCTGTGGACAGCTGCCAGTGGTACTCCATGTGGCTAGTCACCAGTGATGGTAAGTGCCCCTCTGCCACAAACTTCCCCTGGCCCTGGGCAGTGGGACCCTGGCCAGCCCTGCCACCTGCTTTTCCCCAAGACCAGCACTGCACAATCACTGGGCCTGGGAAGCCCAGCTAAGCACTGCCACACTGGAGCTCAGACTGGGGCCACAGACAGTGACCAGGCCCTAGGTTCCACCCCCAACCCCGCTGCCTCCCTCAGAGCTCAGACTTTGTCTGGGGAAATCAGACTGGCCTTGGCTTTGGGGTAGGGGTTGGGTCAGAAGACACAGCTTGACCCGCCACACAACTGGAGACAGGCAGGGGCCTGGGAGCCATAGCCAGACTTGCCCTCCCCCCCAGGAATAGGCAGGGGGGCCAAGAGCCATGACTCAACCCATTCCAACCCTGAGAACACCCCTGCCTGACCTACAACCCTCTCTCCAAGAACAGACAGGGAGCCTAGGAGCAGTGGCCCAAACCACCCTCTCCCGCAAGGGCACCATAGAAGTGTCTGGTAAGGCCACATTCCAGCCCCCTGATCTTAGCCCCCAGCCTCCTCTCCCACCTCTTCTATAACCCCCATCACATACCCAAACTTGCCTTCTGAGGCCCCCACCATCTGCTCCCACCCCTGACCTCAGCCTTCCCCTCCAATTCTCCCAGCTTCACCCCCCATTCTAGCACACAACCCCTGGAAACAGCCCTTCACCCACTGCCCTTAGCCACCCCTCCAGCCAGCCTCCTGCCCTGACTCCTGCCGCCCCATTCCCTGCCCAGAGTCCCCACCCACTGCCTTCTTCCTGCACCCTCCACTCCCTCCCTGAGCCCCTGTATATCTTCCTTTTAATTAAAAATACCCCAAACCAAAACAAAATTAAAGTTTTTCAGTTAAGTACCCCAGCAAGGATGGTTACATCCACTAGTACACATATAAGCGAGGAATCATTGAGTAAATGTCTTTCCAGTGAGGTCTCACATGGTTCATTTCTTAACCCCATGCTATTGTATCAATGAGTGTACAGGAAGAAAGTACAAATAATTACAGGTAAATTTTGCAGATGACACCAAGACTGAGGGACTGGTAAACAACCAGGAGGCTAGCCTACTGATCTAAAACAATCTGAATTACTTGTTAATTTAGGTACAAGCAAACAATGTGCATTTACAAAGAGCCAAATGCAAGATGAAGTATCAGAACAAAGAATGTACTTACAAAGTGGGTGACTCTGTCCTTGGAAGCCATGACTCTGAAAATGACTTGGGAGCCATTGGAGATTATCATCTGAACAAGATCTCCTGGGGCTAATGAGGTGCTTGGATGTAAGTGTAAAAAGTAGTAGGAAGGCAATATTGCCTTTGTATTTGACATTGCTGTTGTAATACTGTGACAAATTTTGGTAAACACATTTCAAGAAGCCTGGTGGAAAAGCTGAGAGTATTCGGAGAAGAACCATTAAATGACATAAGGATCAAAACCATGCCTTATAGTGTTAGATTCAAGGAGTTTCATTTATATAGCTTATTGCTTTATCTATACAGCTTATTTTATCAAAGAGAAGATTAAGGGGTAATTTGATCACAGGCTATAGGTATCTACCTAGGAAATAGAAGTTTGATAACAGAGGTCTCTTTAGCCTATCAGACAAAGGTAAAAGAAAATCCAGCAGCTGGTATATGAAGCAAGACACACTCAGATTTGAAGTAAGGTGTATGTTTCTTCTAACAATTGTGAAGATTAACTATTGGAACAGTTTATTAAGGCTTGTGATGTATTCCATGTCCCAAAAATTGTATATCACAATTGTATGTCTTTTCTCAAAATACCTTCTAGTTCAATCCCATTAATTGGACCTGAAGTACAAGTTATTAATGAAAAGGTTACAGAATATAGTATTCAGGTGGTCAGAGCTCACCAAAGCCCATTCTGTGAATCTGACTCTACAACTGGATGAGCTCCCACTGGCTACGTCTACATGTGCACGCTACATCGAAATAGCTTATTTTGATGTAGCGACATCTAAATAGTCTATTTCGATGAATAACGTCTCCACGTCCTCCAGGGCTGGCAATGTCGACGTTCAACTTCGACGTTGGGCAGCACCACATCGAAATAGGCGCAGCGAGGGAACGTCTACATGCCAAAGTAGCACACATCGAAATAAGGGTGCCAGGAACAGCTGCAGACAGGGTCACAGGGCGGACTCAATAGCAAGCCGCTCCCTTAAAGGGCCCCTCCCAGGCACAGTTGCACTATACAACACAAGATCCACAGAACCGACAACTGGTTGCAGACCCTGTGCATGCAGCATGGATCCCCAGCTGCCGCAGCAGCAGCCAGAAGCCCTGGGCTAAGGGCTGCTGCACACGGTGACCATAGAGCCCCGCAGGGGCTGAAGAGAGAGCATCTCTCAACCCCTCAGCCGATGGCCACCATGGCGGACCCCACTATTTCGATGTTGCAGGACGCGGATCGTCTACACGTGCCCTACTTCGACGTTGAACGTCGAAGTCGGGCGCTATTCCCATCCCCTCATGGGGTTAGTGGCTTTGACGTCTCGCCGCCTAATGTCGATTTCAACTTCAAAATAGCGCTTGCCACGTGTAGCCGTGATGGGCACTATTTCGAAGTTAGTGCCGGTACTTCGAAGTAGCGTGCACGTGTAGACACGGCTACTGAGTAGTAAAAGTGCGTGACTTCACTCTGCTCCTGCCATTCCCCCTAACTGAAGTATAGGGGACAGGTGGGAAAATTAGATGGTAATTCTTAACCTATTCTGATCTGCAGAGGAAAGCAAAGAGTTCCCTGTGGCTGGGAAAGGGAAGACTGCCTTTTTAGTGTGTTTGGCTGGCTGTGGAAACAATGTGATATACAGGATGTTTCAATGCATTCATTGTATTTCAGACTTTGATCAATGTCCATGCACTTATGTAACCTACATGGCTCACGGCGGAAATAAAATGTGCTCCAATCTCGCAATGAAATCAATGGTGGGTCAAGATTTTATTATGAGATCTAGTTTTATATTACATTAGCTGAAATATTGTCTTATTTATCGTAGTATAGAACATTAACTCCCAGAAACAAAGGACTGGGAAGTGGGAGTAACAGTAATGGGATATGCACTAAGAATCACTTTGCTGGTAGCCACAGCTGGGATTCTGAATGCTGATCTTCAGTATAGCATGTTTGTGAATATTTATTGCAAGGAGAGGATTAATTTTCACGGTCTGATTGTGCAGCAAACCCTTTTTCAGCTTTAATCTGCTGGGGGAGATCAGACCGAAATTGTGAATATCTATCTTAGGCTTCATTCCTTCCTTTACATTCTCCGTCTTTGTACTGAATTACATAATTAGCAAAAGGAACAGCTTGCTTGGCTTTTTTACTCCACTGGGGCTTTGGATGGAGCTTTTCAGGTTGCCAATGTTTGTAAAATCTTGTGTTCCTGTCCTGAAATTGGCACACTCATTGGGATCATTGGGCTGAAAGCTTTATCTACACTTCCCAAAAGGGTTCTGCAATCATAGGTGACATATAGGGGGTGGTTGCATATAGGCTTAAGTGGGCCCCAGATTTGTGCTTGGCCTGCTTGGGAGGAAAGGAGGAGAGATCCTTTCTCCCACTGAGTCTATACTGCATCAAGGTCGGTGCCTGTCCCTGGCAGCCAGGCTGGTTTTGGGAGAGGAAAGGACAAGACAAGTTGCTTCACATGTGGCTACAGGTAGCCAGTGCTCTATGCAGTGCAGTGGCTTTCTGCAAGAGGCCAGCTGTGAAGACAGCAGCAGCTTGTTACCTCCATGCCCCACTGTGGCCTGGCTGCCATGGATGGGGCTGGGCATTCTCAGTCTGTGCCTGGCAACTGAGCCCTGGTGGGCAGCACAGAAGGCAAGTGGCCCCTGCCTCCCCTATCATACAGTCTCAGAGATAGCTGCTGCCCTTCACAAGGGTTAGTGACCCACCTTCAGCCTGTGTGAGAAGCAGCTCCGTCTTGCTCCCTGCCAAGGCCCAGGTGCTAGGGAGAAGAGCCAGACGTGAAAGAGGGGATGTGCAGTGGGAGAAGGACAGAGTTCATCCCTGCAGATAATTGCAGTTGGGCAGGAAGAGTACAGTGGCACAATCTGGGCACAGGGCAGAGGGGCAGAGGGGCAAGTCACCAATTTCCTGTTCCTAGTTTCCTGTTCTCTGCTCACCTGAGTGTAGGGGCACTCTCATGCCCTACACTTCCACTGCTGAAATGCCCATAAACTCCAGGGAGACACTGATGTTGTGAGTCTCCCTGGGTGGAGAGAGGAGTTGTGACCCCAGGAGTAAGTGTTTGTCTGCAATGGCTAGAAGTTCCTCCCAGAGGCACCACATGGAAGGTGTCACATTTCCCCCACTTTACATCATTCCCCCTTAGCACCAGGTGCCACAAGTTGTGTAAATTGTGCTGACTTCCATTCAGCTCTTTAATGAAATTGAATAATTTTTTTTCAAAGAAGCAGTGTGATAAGTATAGTTTATTGCATATACAGCTGGTCTGGATGAAAACTCCTGGAGTTGAACTTGTGTACAGATATCTTTCCTGTAATACATGGATTAACAACTTGTTATATAAGTCATGCTGACAACTTCAAGTTGACACCAGCAAAGTACATGACTCTTACTACAGTCAGGGCTTGTCTATATTACCTCCCTACTTCAAAGGGAGGATTATAAATAGGGTGTTGGGAGTTTATTAATGAAGCACTGTGGTTCATATGCAGCACTTCATTAAGCAAATCCCCCCGCCTCCCAGCAACTTCGAAGTTTTAAACTTTTGAGGAGTAATAAAGGGACTTCAAAGTACCCCGCGCACTTCAAAGTACCGGCAGGTGAGCCACGGCTAGACACAAGCTGGCACTTCGAAGTTCAAAACTTCGAAGTTGCCGTGGGGGGTGGGCATTTGCTTAATGAAGTGCTGCATATGCACCACAGCACTTCATTAATAAACTCCAAACACCCTACTTACCATCCTCCCTTCGAAGTAGGGAGGTAGTGTAAACATAGCCTTAGTGTTCTTTCAGGTGACCTGGTGGTTTGGGCCCTGCAATGAGTTATGGCACCAGCTCTGCTCTCCTAACATGCACAAGAGAGAAAAGCAGAGGACACAAAATATTCCATTCTCTCATGAGCTGTACCACCTGAGTTCTGCATGACACCACCCTTTAGGAATCTGTAAGGGTGCGTGATTCACCACTGTGGCACCTCCTGCTGGTTGCTCTGGAAATTAGCTAAGCTCAGCTCCCTTGTGTCTGCTCCACTGTGTGTTCTTCTGCCTATACTGTCTTCAGTGTTTAGACCAACATTGCTTCTGGACTGTGGTGTGTTCTTCAGAGATCTATGCCCCAACTTCATTCTCCCCACATTCCAGGAAAGCCAAGACTCCTCAGCCTTTACACCTGTTTCAGCAGCCAACTGCAAACCAAAATCTAGTCTCTCACCTCAGGGGCAAGCTGCAGTCTGGACTTACCCTGGTCCTACATGGGGAAGGGGAAGAGACAGGGGCCTGCCCACTTCTCCTCATCCTGACTCAGGGACACTCTGAATGACCTCACATTATTCATCTCCTGCTATCCCCTCCATTTGTTTCCGGCTCCTTCCCACAGCTCCATCACCTTCCTGGCCCTTTGTATCAGGAGCTGAATTCTGGCAGTCTTTAGGCTGGAGACGCCCTCTTGCTCTGTTGAGTGCTGCCCAACACTGCTCTGTCCCAGGTGGTATCTCTAAGTCGGCCAGTCCTTCTCTTTTGCCTTAGAGCAAGAGAGTGCTTTCTGCTTTACTGAGCTGCCACTGGTTGATCCAGTAGGCTCTTTACTGATTGGCTCGTAATGAGGTTTTTCCCCATTGGCCGGAACCTGCATGGCTTCTCTAGGCTGCTTTAGTCCTGCCCTTTCCAGAATGGGCCACCACACCATTACAGAGTCAGAGCTTAGAAAAAAAATGTGCATGAACTACAGTATGCCATGCCTCAGGCACTGCCTGGAACTTAGTGACACAGCCTGGCAGAAAAGAAGTGCCTGTTCACAATGAGCAGTTCCCCCCTGCTGATTATTTGCACAATTTAAAAATTGTAGGTACTATTTGTGATTTCACCTTTTCTGTTATCACAGATATCAGCAAGATCCTGCACTTCTGTATAATGGTTCAATGAGGCTGACATATGGCTAATTATGTATTATGAGGTACAAATTGTTAATTAGAGGATTAGCTTTCAGGGGCACCAGCACTTGATAGCAAGATGCCTGTCACTGTGCATCTCATATCTCTGAGACTTTGATTATTAGGATGATGGAACATATGACCCTGCGAGCCCAGAACTACTTTTTCTGCATTAGAGAGAATTATTTTTCTCATCCACATTCTGTCAAAACTCCAGAGAACAAGAATCTGTTCTGTTTCAAACAGGCTTCAGTTATTTGTTCCCTTAGGACTTGATTTGGCATTTCTTTCTGTTCCATTTTGCTCCTTCCATTCTTACCTTAACCATTTTCTCCTTAATATTGTATAGTACTTTTTGTCTGAAGATTTTTATAAATACGTCACTAGACAAAATAGATTAAATCCAGCAATATAAAACATATGATCAGATCTCCTTGACATTCAACCTACCGATAGAAGAGAGATTCTCTTCATCCTAAATAGCCACTTTCCTGATCTGTCTTTCACAAACACTCAACACTCTGCTAAACTTCCTCCAATTTTTCTCTCTCCTTTCCTTCCTCAACAATGTTCTGACTTCCCATGATTTCCAG
This sequence comes from Carettochelys insculpta, assembly GCF_033958435.1. NCBI lineage: Eukaryota > Metazoa > Chordata > Testudines > Carettochelyidae > Carettochelys > Carettochelys insculpta. The sequence goes on along the minus strand of NC_134137.1, from coordinate 100,209,468 downwards.
CCCCTCCACTATCTCCTTTGCTTTACATCCTCCAACAACATAGCACTTTCATTTCCCTAGCATTTACTCTGTGCACAAGACACTTGTCATTCATGTGGTTTTATTTTCTCTCCTACACTCAAAAATCACTTAGCTGATGAGTAAACAGTAAAGGTTCTGAACCGAGTTACCCAGATGAAAGTGCAGATGGTTACCTAATGCACAGATCAGTAGGTTAATTTTTCAGGGGAAAATAAAACCGTGGAAAGTTTCTCTTCTTGAGAATTAGATTATCTGTGTAGCTACTTAGATATCACCATTGAATATAGATTAAAAATTTCAATATTTGGATAAACAAAAGTACTGTCAAAAAGAGATGATGTCTTCCAACAACTCACAAAGCCTGTCTCACCTTTACAGTTGTTTATTAGCATACAATGCTGCTTTACTATTTAGAGAGGTAAGAAGGCTGAATACCTGATTTATCAGGCACTGAAAAAGTAGAAGACATCTGACTAACCCTGAAAGGTGTCTTCTCTGATTTAAGGGGCTTCTCTCTTTGGCATTACCAGTTGCTCACTCCCCACAGGAACTTCTAGTTCTTGGGGTAAATGCTTATGGTAGCTGGATAGAGAATTAGTAGAGGGTGTTTAAGGCCTTTGTGATTCTTCTCTGGACTTTCTGCAAGCCAAGGACGAGCCCACCACTGTGCTGTGGTAAAAGGATCAAGGGGATGCTGGGTTCTTCCTCTATTTCCTAGTGCCTAATTACCATGACTGTGCACAACATCAGAAAAGCATAAGAGTAGAATTAAGACACCATTTCTCTTCTTTGGATCCTGCAATGAGCACCAGTCAGTCAGACCCAAAGATCTGAACCTCAGATTAGGTTATTTTTTATTTGTGTAAATTGCGAATTAGGAATAACTTTACTGTCTTCAGTGCAGATACCAGTGTAACTAAGAAGCAGCGTGGTCTTTCACAAACAAAGGGTTCAGGACAAAGAAAATGGAAGTGCATAAAAGATGTGATGAAAAATTTCCATTTGGAGCATGGAAATAAACTCAGGAGGTGCTGGGATTATAATATAGGCACATTTTGTCTTCCAGAATTCTTAGTTTACGTCTGTTTTATTTATGGAACTTTTATTTTGAAATATTTATTGACCTGGATAACAGTAGAATCTGTTCTTGACCATGTGGATGAGAGAATTGTCTCACCTGCAGGACACTGTCTTAACATTATATATGTCTAAAAATCTTGAAAGTAACTTGTATTCTTTATAGGTAAACCATACGGTACTACAGCAGCCATTGGCACTGATCTAAGCATACACTTTCCTGCAATATACATTTAAATTTGTTGTTGTCATTAATAAAAATAATACTGCCAATCTGGTCCTTCCTATCTGTTTACACCAAATTATGTTGTCTTCTCCTCAACTCCAAATGCCAACTCTCTCTTTTTCATCTATGCAAATGCTCCATGCCCCCTGCTGCACTTAAATATGAGCCACCTCTCTTTAACTAGGGGGTTCCAGTGGCAATGTATTATTTTCTTAACAAACATCAAATATTTAGCTAATGGTAGATTTTAACCCATATGTTAACTCAAAAAGTGTAAACATTCTAAGACACTCTGATTACTATATATTAATTTTGACTTTATGTACATTATCTAATATTAATAAAACTGATTATAGAATATAGCCCATGAATCATAGTCCCAAGCACCAGAGATGAAAAATATAAGTTTATTAAGTCTGTAGCACATCGAACCTGCGTCTACACGTGCACGCTACTTCGAAGTAGCGGCACCAACTTCGATGTTAGGCGGCGAGACGTCGAAGTCGCTAACCTCATGAGGAGATAGGAATAGCGCCCTACTTCGACGTTGAACGTCGAAGTAGGGACCGTGTAGACGATCCGCGTCCCGCAACGTCGAAATTACTGGGTCCTCCATGGCGGCCATCAGCTGGGGGGTTGAGAGATGCTCTCTCTCCAGCCCCTGCGGGGCTCTATGGTCACCGTGGGCAGCAGCCCTTAGCCCAGGGCTTCTGGCTGTTTCTGCAGCAGCTGGGGATCTATGCTGCAGGCACAGGGTCTGCAACCAGTTGTCAGCTCTGTGTATCTTGTGTTGTTTAGTGCAACTGTGTCTGGGAGGGGCCCTTTAAGGGAGCGGCTTGCTGTTGAGTCCGCCCTGTGACCCTGTCTGCAGCTGTGCCTGGCATCCCTATTTCGATGTGTGCTACTTTGACGTGTAGACGTTCCCTTGCTGCACCTATTTCGATGTTGGGCTGAGCAACGTCGAAGTTGAACATCGACGTTGCTGGCCCTGGAGGACGTGTAGACGTTATTCATCGAAATAGACTATTTTGATGTTGGCTGCACGTGTAGACGTAGCCCTAGACTAATAAGGAGACTTATTAGAATAAATAAGATTATATTTGCATGTCATTGATTATGGAAACATGGGTACAATTTACTTAGTAATCCTAAATTGTGATTTAGGTAGAATGGTCAATCTGTTCACAGTGTGTAACATAAGACTATTTAAGGGGCTACAAATATTATTCACTGAGTTTCAAGAATGATAGTAGCAAGATTCAAAGCAAAATCGTTCAACATCTTGGTCATTCAGGTGTATGCAACCACATTGGACAGTATGGAAGAAGAGATTGAGCTATTCTATAAGGGCTTGCCAGAAACATTGGAGGAGATACCAGAGAAAGAAGTGTTGATCATTGGAGGAGATTGGAATGTGAAGGTAGGAACAGATAATGAAGGTTGAGGGAGAGTCATGGGAAGGTTTGGATATGGGAAAAAATGAACAAGGCGAGAAGGTATGTGAGTTTGCTATGGAGCACAAGATGGTAATCTGCAACATTGGATTCTAACTAAAGGATTGTAGGAAGTGGACATGGCGATCGAATGACAGGAAGTCCAAGAACATGATAGATATGATTTTTATAAGAAGAAGATGGGTAGCCTCAGGCCAGCAGTGCCGAACTTTCCAAGAAACAGAGATAGACTTGGAGTTGGACAGCCTAATGATCGCAAACATTAAGATGAAACTTAAGAGAAAATGTAAGACACAGTTTAAGAAAAGAAGAGACCTGGCAAGGCTAGGTGAGGAAGAAATAGGGAATGTATCCAGAGCAGCACTCAAAGAAAAAATTAAAAACATCGCCACATAGAAAAAACCTAAATAAGAGAGTTGCAGCCATGGCAATAGAAAAGGCAATTGAGAAGACTGAAATACATATTCAGCGCCCCATTAGAATGCCGGCAGCTGCGGCACTTCGAAATTGACGCGGCTCTTCACCACGCGGGTCGTCCACACAGGGGTCCTTTTCGAAAGGTCTCCAGCAACTTCCAAATCCTCTTATTCCTAACAGCAGGTAGGAATAAGGCAATTTTGAAGTTGCTGGGATCCTTTCGAAAAGGAGCCCCATGTGGATGAGCCGCATGGCGGTATGCCGCATCAATTTCAAAGTGCCGTGGCTGCCGGCATTCTAATGAGGCACTGAATATGTATTTCAGAGCTTCATTAGTAAACTTCGAAATGGCCATTTGCATGGCCATTTCGATGTTTTGAGCTAGTGTAGACATGGCCTTATAGAGGGAAATGCACTTAAAGGGAACATAGAACAACAGGTAGCTGTGAAAATGTGCAACTTGAAGGAGAGGTTGGGAAGGAAACCTATGTCACAGAAAGTATTGAGAAAGAAAACATAGTTCCTGTACTCTTTACACCATCACCAATAATAAAAATTACACAGTTTCAATTCAGACCATAATTATGCTGATGATGCAAGAGACAAAATAGCAATCAGCTGTATTTAAAACATGTTACATATCTGCCAACTTGCCTTTTATATTATGGGACTATTGTAAAACAAATAATCATGGTGGGGTAGGGGAAGTGTGCACACACATGCACACTCACTAGCAGACTTCACGTAGATTTTTATGATGTGAAAAAGTTGAAGAAACACTAAAAGTATTGACTGACTTGATTCCATGAAAACTCACCCAGTATTACCTGGTCTTCTCTCTATCATTCTCATTTTTTCTCACGTCTTTGGAGTCCTGTTGTGCAATATAGCCAGTGATCATACTGTGATTCTGTGATACTGGATCACATCAAGCTCCTGGAAGCTCGGGACTGAACATTGCTATCTGGCTTATGCTGCCTGTTGAGAATCTTTATACACTATACGAACAGAAAAATTATTTTAATATTAAAACAAAAAAATATCAATTCAAGAGGCCTCATAAAATAAAATTGGTCTAACAGTCTAATCAAAATAAAGAAATAATAAGCTAGGCTGGCAGTTACCTTAGCTAATCTTGCAATCATGTTAATATGTTGTTCCTGAAAATATTTTCCCTTATCTCTTATCACCAGCCCCTTTTGCCACTCCCTGACCTTCTAGGACATGCTGAGCACTCCAGGTAGTAGAAATCCAATTTGAATTTGAGAAACACATCTACTCTCAAAACTGTGAGCAAGTTATTCTAGATGAAGTCCCAACTGTTGAAAATCAATAGGAGTTTTGACATTGACTTCACTGGGCCCAAGATTTCATTTTCTATGTATACAAAATAGTATGTGGCCATGTATAGAGTCCAGAAATATTCGGAAACACAGCATTCAGTGGCAAAAGAAAGGAGGCTTGTAGCTCTTCAAGTTAATTAGTTCAAATTTTGCAGTTTACATCATAGCTGGGAAATAATTCCCATTAAAACAAACATCTTTTCCTCTGTCTGTCTGTCTTCCTTTACTAGTATGGTTATGATGATTTAGAAATGCAGCGAATATTACAAATATTAGACAAATAGAAAATCCAGTGATAATGAGGAATGTCAACTGCCCCAATACTGACTGAGTACGTCAGCTTGGGATGGGATGCAGGGACAATATTTCTAGACATTATTAATCATTGAGATGTGGAGCAGTTAGTCCTGAAACTTTAAAGGAGAGAGGCAATTCTTCATTTAGTTTAAATATGAACACAAGAACTAGTTCATGAGTTGAATAGGGCTGAACTGCTCAGTAATAATGACTAACCTGAGGCTGGAATCTACCTTAAATTTTGTACTCCTCCACAGAGCATGGAGGGAGGGAAAGAACTGAACAAAGCATTCCCATCATGGGGAAAATTTTATTTAAGTGTTGGGAAGCAAACAACGATTGTCTTCAGCTGGCTTAATAGATTGCTCCCCACCTGAAGGGAACACATGAAAGGACCTGGAAAGAAAGAATTCTAACAAGAGGAGAAGCTGCTAGACCCAGGTCAGAGAAAAAGATCAGCTACTTGCTTTGAAGAATTGCGTGTGAAGTCAGGACTAGAGTGAGAAATTATATTTGGTAGCAATTTATCTTAGGCAAAGGCTACACTGAGGTCTCTATTTTGGGATACATTTGTATCCTGAAATAGAAACCTCACAGCCAAACAGCAAGCTTGGTTTTTCATTTCCACTACCCCTTGTCATACAAGACGTAGCAGGAAGTTCAGAACAGGCACTTATTTCAAACTCTGTGCAGCGCAGCCAGCACCAGGTTTGAAATAAGTTACCTCAAAATGAATTGTGCAATAGGGTTAGCTGGGGTGTTTTGTTTTGCTTTGTTTTGTTTTAATTTGAACTTATTCTGTGATCATTTGCAACCACTTGAATCCATTTTATTTTTAATTAATAGAATCACTTTTGCTTATTATGAAAACAAGTTTACGTAATTGTTACTGGGTGGAGAGGTGGAAAAAAAGTTCAGCATAGCTCTCTAACTTTGACAAAGAGAGGAAACTTTATGAGCTTTCTCTTTGTAAAGTTTTTATACAGAATAGGTCAGATTTATTTGGGAGTTTGGTGCCTCTGGGGCCTGGGCATCTGGGTGCTCTCAAGTCTCTGTAACTGAGCCCTCCCAGATCTCAGCTGTTATCAATGTATGTCATTCTTCTGGGTGGCTGTTATCCCAATTCTGTGCCTTTGCTGGGGGGACACTGAGCTTCTGGTCGACCAGGACAGGGTGATGGGACACCACAAATGGCAGGCAGGTGGGTGGGGTGGTATGAGCACCACCTTGTGTGGCAGGCTATAGGGGATCTCTGTATGCCTCCTCCTTACAGAGGAGGAATAGCTCAGTGGTTAGATCACTGGCCTTCTAAACCAGGAGTTGTGAGCTTGATGCTTTTGGAGGCCAAGGATGATGTAGATGGTGCTAGATCCTGCTGTGGGTGCAGGGGATTAGATTCAATACCTCTTCTAATTCTATGATTATGATTTTAAGTGTACTGCCCACAAGGGCCATTAGGATTCTATGTGAACCAGTTTATCTGTGATTTCTTCACGCAAACATCACCAAAAGTGGTATGCTGTCAGGCATTGGGAAATGTGCTGCATAGCAGGTAAATGTGGGTGACCCTGTTGGAGTCATCTGTGGGTTTCCTCAAAGAACTGCACAGCTCCTCAAATATTGTTTACATCACTTAAAGAAAGTCACTGCAGTATGTTAGTACTGAGCTCTGAAGTTCGTTAAAGAGAAACCAAGCTTAGCTTATATTCTGTCAACAGGCTGACTGCCAGGGCACTTTTGTATGATCAGACACATAGATCTGTGGATGCATAAGATACACCAGAATCACCAGATGTCCCCACCAAACCATTTGGGCAAAGATATTGCAGGCTCCTCTGCAGGGGAAAGATCTGCAAGCTATGTATGAAGCAAGATTTTCCCAGCACTTCACTGTCTTGCTAGATCCTACAGCTGCTGTTTGGCCAAGGTCAGCTGCACAGCTTCAGCCTGTGATTCTTGATTGTCCACATAGATACAGGATGCCAACTGAGGTGAGTCAATGCTTATCTTGGCCACAGGTGTGCTGGTAGGTCCATATTTCTCACACCAGTCCCAGTCCCAGTCTCACAGAATTACTGTAGCCTGAGCAAGCTATTGTGGCAGGTTTATGGGTGACCAGGTATGTAGCTGAAACTGAATAAAAAGTCATGAGACAGGACTCCAAGGTTGGTTGACAGAACCATGACTTAGACCCTAGATCAGGATCAGGATACAGGGGGGGCAGTGACAGAAGACAAACTGGAGGTTAGAAACCATATGTCAGTGGCAAGAAGTCAAACCAAGCTGGAATGCCAGGAAATCAAGGCAGGGAAACAGGAATAGATGAGTAGACAGCAGGAACAGCTAGGAGGAAGCACAAAACATGTGATTCAGAGGGGCATGGAGCCCCATTTTTTGGATATCTTTCTAATCCTGCTGCTGGCTTAAGTAGTACCATTAAGTCAATCAGCATCTCTGTGACTGCCAATCACACCTATGGAGTAGTGCCTCATACTGGAGGGGAGCTTTGTGGATCTCAGGTAAGATGTTGCTAGAAGACTGCCAGGTTGGATGGTTAGAATGTGACTGCTCCCATGAACTTTGCAGGCCCAGGTCTGTGACAAGTAGTGATTCCTAAACTATTTCATTAATGTGTTCTATCTGGAGGGCTCAACTCCAGCAGCACAAAATGATATTCCATGCCCATGGACCTGATTTTCCTTTCATTTATAGCAGGATAAATCAGAAGCAATTCTGTTATATTTGGTGGGGGCGGGGGGTTACACTGGTGCATAACCCAGGTAAGCTATAGCCATTCTAGCTCTTTGTACTCTGAATGTAACCACAGCTGCTAACTGTGATATTTTTCATTACATGATCACTCATTCACTAGGACCACAATGAAGCCTCCAATAAATTTTGTATAGGCCCCCAAAACACTTATCAGAAGACAAGAATTTTTCATTTTCATAGAATTTTCATAGAAAACTAAACTACATTTGAACAGGAAGACCTAGAGGTGAAAGATTTTGTACTTTTCTGATTTTCATTGTGTGCCAGATTTTGTAGATTTTATAGTTTCTCTTTTTCAGTATTTAGCTTCATTAATTAGTAGTTTCAATTTTTTCTTCTTTCAGAGACTGAAAATAAGATTCCCTTGAATACCTAAAAGTTCTGTTGTCATAGTCATCACTGGTATTTTTCTTTGCTAATTAAAAATCCAACGATACATCCATTTATACATTTATACACGGTGACCTGCAAGGATTTTTTGAGGGAAGCGAAGGAGTATTTGGAAGGACATTATCAATCAGCTCACTCCACCTGGTGAGGTGATTATACAGATAAATGTCTTCATGAGTGCAATGTGTGATTCAACTAAGTAATAAGTTTCCTGCACTGAATACTAATAAATGCCTTCCATGGTTATCCATGAAAGCGATAGCACTGATATAGGTTGACTAGAAATTCCAGACAGCTTCTAGAAACTCTTAGCTTTAATTTGAGAGATCTGAGGGAGTCATACTGAAGAACTACCATCAACCATCTGTAGTTCATCGCCACATAAAAAGTATTGTAATACAGCAGTATTTAGTATGGCTGGGATCCTAGGAAGGATAATCCTTTTTTGGCTATATGGTTTTCAGTTATCTGAAGTCCTGTGACAATGCCATTGTATAACTGTGTGGATTTGTGAGGGACAGTACAACATTGCATGTTCAAGTGCTATACCAGGTATTCAATATTTTGGGGCAACTGAGGATATTTAAGTGCTATAAAAGCCATTCAATATTTTGGGGGCAACTGAGGATATTGTCAAAGAATGGGTTAAGTAATTACTAAAGAATATTTTATAGAAAAAATCCAGTCGATTTAAAAATTGGTAGTGATGCAGAATTCCTCACAACCCTTGACAAGTTGTTCCAATGGTGAATTACTCTGTTAAAAAATGTATGCCTTCTTTACAGTCTCAATTTATCTCATTATAACTTATAGCCCCTGGATCACATTGTAGTTTTCTCTAGTAGGCTAATGAGTCCACTATTAAATATTCCCCATGTAGGTGTTTATGGGTTATAATCAAGTCACCCCTTAACCTCTTGACAGTTTTGATCTCCATGAGTTGATCATTGTGACTCTATTTACATAGATCGCAGGAAGCCTCCAAACTTGAGTTATGGACCTGAGCTCATGGTATGATGTGAAATAATATCTGTGTATATGTTGCTTCTCAGACTGGAGCATGGGCAATGATGGTGAGGGAGAGGAGTGGACTAAGAAGACTGAGCTGCAGCTCAACCCCCAGCTTAAATGCTTTGTCTGTGCAGAATTTTTTAGTGTGGTTCATGAGCCTTAAAAACCTGAGTCCATCGATCTGGACTTGCAAATTCGTACAGGAGGCTCCAACTGACCGTGAAGATGCATCCTATGAGTCGTGTTTACTAATCTCTCATTAGTTTCCATCATTCTCATCACTCTTCTCTGAATCCTCTACAGTTTTTCAGTATAAGCCTTGAACTGCTATAACCAGAACTGGACACGGTATTCTAGTAGCAGCCAAACACAGAGACAAGCACCCTCTTGGCTCTCACTCAAGAATCCCCTGCTAACACTTCGAAGGCTTGCTTTAGTCCTTTGGGACTGAATTTTCCTCTAGAAGCTCATGTTCAGCAGGTTTTCCATACCCCTTCACCTCCACAATCTTTTTTTGGAGTCACTGCTTTCTAGGGCAGAGTTTCTGCTACTATTAGTAAGGACTACATTCTCCATTCTGAGATGAATAGATTTACATTTAACCCTATTAAAATCCATACTATCTGCCTGTACCATCTTAGTAAGTACTCCAGACTCTGCAGCGTGTTACCTATGTTCTTTATTACTTACCACTCTCCTAATTTTTGTGCCTTCCATAAACCTTATCACCACTAATTTGATATTTTCCTCCAAGTCATTGATTAAAAAGCATAGGATTAGAACATGATCCCTATGGGACTCCCCGAGAAATATACTCATTCTATGATCCCCCATTTATAGTTAAATTTTAACTTGGTTAATTATGATTGCTTTTCTTGAAGAAAGATGCCACCTACCTGGAGCCTTTGGAGAAACAAGAAGTCCTGTGGCACCTTAAAAACTAAATAATTTATTTATTAGGTTATGAGTTTTCATGCGTAAAAGCCACTTCTTTAGATTTTCAGATTGAAGTAGACACTTAGAATCCAGGGTTAGTATAGTGGAATGGAGGGGAATGGAAGGAGAGGAAAAAGGGTGGTGACCTGTCGGTAATATGACCGGTGAAAGAAGTAAATTAAATGAGATGGGTGCCATTCCTATGAATATCCAGATAGAGAAATTGTCCTTGTAATGCATAAGATATATTGAATCTCTGTTAAGCCTGAGTTAAATGTGTCATACTTGCAAATGAATTCCAATTCAGATGTCTCCCTCTCTAATCATGTGGTAAAATCCTTTTGTAGAAAAACTGCTATTTTCAAATCCTGTACTGAATATCCACGGAGGTCAAAGTGTTCCCCTACAGGTTTATGTGTATTCCAATTCCTGATGTTGGATTTATGTCTAGTCATCCTTTGACATAGCAATTGTCCAGTTTGTCCAATGTAAATCTGTAGAAAACAGGGACAGCATTATAGTTCAAGTGCTATCCAGACATATTATATTGTTATAATGGTAGAATATGTATGGGCAGTTACATTCACATATGCTGCTGTCAGTCTGGAGAGTTATTAGTGAGATCTAGTAGAGAGTAAACTGTAGAATTTCTAAGAGCAGCCACTCCCATGAGTGTAAGTTATGATTGCTAAATGACTTTTCAATGCTCAGCTTGAGTAGGTTTCAGAGCAAATTTATAGGCTTTAACTGTTGTAGTGTCTAGACGACAAATTACTCAAAACTGAAAATTAGTCTCCCCTTTGGAAAAAATGAGTGTTAACAAAGTGAGGAAATCCTTTTGATAAAATTAGTTATGCTATTAAAGGGAAATTATGTTGGCTTGAATAAATTCAGAAGCTATTTATTTAGTTCACCCAGGATATTGGTTAGGCTGGGATTGCAGTAATTAGAGTAACAAGAAATGTATTTTGTGAACTGTCTTACTGCAATAAAGAGGATTCCTTCAATATCTCTGTGTGTTTTTGTTTTAATTACTTTTATTCATTGCCAGACACCTACAATCAATGTCCTTTGCAGGATGTTATGCACAGAATTTTAACTATCAGTTATGTATGAACACATGTAGACATATCCTCTTAGTCCTGAATTTTGCAAACCCTTGTATAAACTTAATTGAATGCAACAAAGCTATTCAAAACGTTATTCATTTATGTGAGTGTTTTCAAGATTAGGAAATTGATATGTGGCGTTACTCTGTTTCATCTTAAACAGGAGTTATAGTTTTATCTTCTGTATGTGGTCTACTCCAACATATTTTTACTATAGCCACCATGTTAACAATTTAGGTTCAAATCCTATTCCCTTTTAATTCAATGGCAAATTGACTGGATTCATTTTCTAAAGATTAGATACCATAACTGCTTTTGTGAGTGGGAGAGAAAGGAAATAAAGACATTTTACAGAGAACCTTTTGTCCCTGAAGTTATCTGACAAGAATAGATGTATACAAAGCTAGAAAATTGAATTTGCATTTAAACTGAATCCATTCTGAAAAATACATCTAGTTCTTATACAGAAATAAAGTCATATCATGTTTTTAGACATAGACAAATATTTAAGGGAATATAGCAAACGTAGTTTGTGAAAGAATATCTTGCACTAATTAAAAGAGTCTACATTGAGAAATACAATTACCTCTCAGCTGCAGTGAGATAAACTGTAACAATATGACAAAAAAAAACAACAAAGCTCAATACAATGAACAAGTTTTCAAATGTTTATTTATCTTAATCATAAAGAAAACTAATGCATTTTTATTATTTCATATAGATGAATGACAGGCATTCGTTAAGAGTTGTCAAATAGAATGTCAAAGCAAACTTAAGTAACAAACAATAACTTCCATAAAAATAAGAGTGTTTTCATAATTAACTCTCCTATCGTTTGTTAATGAGCAAAAAATATTATTCTAGAATATTTTCTGATAAATCATTGCTTTTTCAGTAGGTCCCCATGGTCCATTCTTTTTCATGGTGAGGTGGCTTGTATGTCTCAGGGACCTGGAAAGCTCTTCTAGTGGAAGCTAGAGGCTCTTGGAAGGATAACCAAACTGGACAGCTCAAAGGGTAGAGACCAGATAAATTTGGATCACCTCTCTCAGAGGCAAAAGAGAATGGATTAAGGTTAATAACCCTATCCATAAAAAAACAAAAGTTACAGAACCATCCACAAAGAAACACACAATTGCACAAGTCTTGGGAGGAGATGTCAATCCACATGGATTGAGTATGAAGCATGGGAAGGAAAGCTAAAAGGAAGATGCTCGACAGATGACTCTTCTCTCACAGATTGCAGCAGAAATGAAACAGTAAATGTTTGCAGTTGTGGGCTTGTGTGAGACAAGATGGACACAATAACTGTGTCCACATTTGGTTCTTCTTTTGAAAGATCAGGCCCCTGTTAAAAGTAGCACAGGACGCGTCTATACATGCCATATGCTCTTTCAAAAATGAAATCACTGGTAGGCGCCTCAGGAATAAAAATCACTCTTCCAAAGAGGAAATAGGAAGAGCCCCCCCCCGCCCTTTGACATCTTTTTTTTCAAAAAAGGACGTGTGTAATACGTTTTGTGCCTTCCTCTTTCGAAAGATTGGGGTCTGACATGGTGACAATCAGCTGTTAGGTGGAGATGTGCTGCCCAGCCTCTGCAGGGTTCTATGGTCTGTGTGTGCAGCAGTTCTTAAAGCAGCATAGACCTGGAAACCCCATTGCAGGAAGCTGAGAGTGTGCAGGCAGCAGCCATTGCAAGTGGTGTCCCTGCACGCCTCAGCCAGACCCCCAGCAGCTACCGGGGAGGCATGGCCACCAGCCAGCCAGGTAAGAAGCCCCAGGCCCCCACTTCCGAGCTTCCCCAGGGCTCCCAAGGGTCCAGCCAGGTGGGGGGAAACACTCCCTCTGCTGGACGGAGCACGAGCTCCAGCATCAGCTGGGGCTCTGGCAGGAGAAGAAGATGCTCCAGTACATGGGCACAAAGCGGCAGAATGCATCTGCTTTAGCCTGGCTGGCCGAGGGCCTAAGTACCCAGTGTCACCCTGCCCACACTCCTGACCAAGTCAGGAGTAAGGTCAAGGAGATGCAGCAGGGTTATGCCCAGGCTTGGGACTCGGCCAGCCAGTTGGGGGGCTGCCCCCACTTCATGCCTCTTCTACCAGGAGCTCTAGGGTAGGATAAAGTGCAGGATAAAGAGGAACATGTGCTAACAAAAGCAAATGAGCAGCTCAATAGATGGAAGGAACACTTTGAAGAGCTACTGAACTGCCCCACCCACGTGGTATCTCTTTGAAGTTGTCACCTACAAATATACCTCTTCAAATTAACAGCAACAGACCTACAAAAGAAGAAATCACAAAAGCCATTGCCCATCTGAAAAGCAGAAAGCAGACAACATCCCTACAGAAACAATCAAGGCAGGTAGTGAGACATCAGTCAACATGATGTGTAAAGTATTTCGGAAAATTTGGGACATTGAAGAGATCCCACAGGCTAGTAACATGGCTACCTTAGCTCAGGATTAAACAAAGACTGTGAATGGCTGGCTAAATACAAAATCAGCTTCCCCTCTCGGTGTTCACACCTCCAGATCAACTGCTGGTAGTAAGCCTCATCATTCCTGACTGAGCTAACCTTGTTATCCCCAGCCTTGCTCTGGTTTATTTATACCTGGCCCTGCAGATTTCCAAGACCAGCATCTGATGAAGTGAGTCTGTGCTCACGAAAGCTCATGCTCAACTTTTCTGTTAGTCTATAAGGTGCCACAGGACCCTTTGTCTACTGAAGAGGTGAATATTTAAAAAGAAAAAAAAAAGCTCAGGGAAGTGAAAATAGACTCAAGACCAATATATCTTCAACAAATCAGACTGGAGGCAGAGACAGATAAGGAAGGCATTTATGCTAAGAAGAGAACTTCTGCTTTTAAAGCCCTAAGTAAAAGGAACGTATGTAGTTGGATCAAGCTGATAAAGTAAAATAGAGCAGGTAAAGGGATGGGAGAATGAGTCAAAGGAGGTGCAGATCTGGGTGTCATACACATAAGTCAGGGGCGGGCAAAATATGTCCTGCAGGCACCTCCATTGAATCTGTGCTCTGTGTGGTGGAAAGTGGTGGCTAAGTGGTTCTGCAGGTACTGAGCAATGCTTTTGTCTTCACTATACACACACACACACACGCAATTCTGTTACCGAGCACACTAAATCTTTAACAATGGTATGAAGATTTGCTTGTGATGTATGTGGAGGGATAATAAGCAGTCTTTTTTAATCAGTGCCAATGGCACTTTTCTGTGGCTATAGAGCGCTAATGCTATTGCAGTTGAAAGCAGTTAAGGTTTGAGGGGAGTGGAAAAAAGGAGGAGCCATTTACAAATCTGTCAGATACAGACAGCAGGAGATTGTCGCACCTATAAATATAGAAATGTAGGACTGGAAGAGATCTTGATATATCCTGTAGCCCAAGGCAGGACTACGTATTATCTAAACTATCCCTGACAGGAATTTGTCTGACCTGTTCCTGAAAAAAACGCCAGTTAGGAAATTCTACAACTTCCTGAGATAATTTGTTTCACTAGTTAACTACATTTGCAGTTAGGAAGATTTTCTTATTGTCTAACTGGAATTTACCTCGTTGCATAAACCTCCATTACTTCTTGTCCTGTCCTTAGTGGAGAAGAAGAGCTGTTTATCTCCCTCCTATTTATAAAGCTCTCATAAATTTGAAGACTATAATGTTTTCCCTTTCTTTTCTGTTCTTCAGGAAAAACATTTTTTTTTCAAACTTTCTGCATGGGTCAGGATTTCTAGACCCTTAAAAACTTTCATTGGTCTTTTCTGGACATTCTCAAATATATATTGTCTTTCCTAAAGCTTTGGTATCCAGAACCGCATACTCCAGCTGAGGCCTTATTTGTACTGAGTACAGTGGAAATATTTGTACCATTGATTGACCTGACCAAAACATCCTGAAAACACTGTTCAGTGTGTTTCTGCTTCCAGCAGTGAGGTCATGATGGGGACTAAGTGCCTAGGAAAACATTTTAATTGACCATGAAATCACATGAGCCAACTGGCTTCCCCGACCTCACCTGGGTTGCCAATGGGAGGCAGAGAAACCCTTCCCTCTCACAGAAGTTCAGCATCCTTGTGCAAGTCTGAAAATATTTCCCCGATCCTGAGATGGAGAGAAACAATGTAAACATGTGAGTGATAAATTTGGAATTATTTGCAGACTGTGTATTAAATAATGTGAATCTCCACCCCCGCCAGGCGTGCACACAAGCAGATTTCTACACTCTTGAGTGATTGCTTCTGGGGTTAAAAGCATTCTGGTTAAGGAGAGAAGTGTAGGTGTAATGCCAGCAGTCCAAATCAAACCTAGGACTTTCTGGAGCTAAGAATATGAACTTTACTGCATGATCTAGCAGGCTATTAACTAAGGCTGTAGAGTAAACTTCACTTCCCCTTTCTAAGGGGTCTCAGTACTTGTTATGCCTCCTGCCATCTGAGCTTCAGCAACCTCCCAGAAATTCATCCCTGATGAGCTCCCCTTAAAAAGCTGACAGATCCAGCTGTCAACAAGCAGGAATGAACCTGTGAACTTATGAGTTAAAGTAACATGTTTCTACCACATGAGCTAAAAGACAACCATCTTTTACATAAGGCGGAATCATTCCCTCTGTTAACCCCATTGGCAATCCTGTAGCTAGAAGGTCTTAACTGATTTTGCAACGTGTTCCCTTCCATAATGGATTCATTTTTAAATTAATTTACAAAATTAATTAATATTCCCTTTTAGATACTGGAATCTGGAGAGTTTGCTAGCGAGAAACAAGGATAACACTTCCCAGTGGCTGGGTCTTCACAGAGCCACTATCCCAGCAGCTCCATGCTAATGAGCAGCCTCAAAGCGGCAAATGGCTGCTCATTAGAATGGTCCCGCAGCTCAATAGCATAGCCACGTGACAGCTCACTCTCAGCAGAGCGGGGTGCTGTCAGTAAAGAGGCCATGTGCACATGCCCCTGCCAGCAAAAAACCCCTCTGTCACCAGTCCCTGATGCCTGAAAATATTTTTGAAATTTTCAATATGATTTGAAAGACACAAGTCTATACAGGAGTAAATATGACATATGTGTTGTAGCACTTTTATCCTTCTGTTCATTCTCTCTGTAGAGGACATTGCGGCAACTGTCTCAGAATTAATTTAAGGAATTTTAGTGAGCCATTTCTCATTTTAATCTCACCTCCTTTTCTAGTAGGCCAAAAGTTATGTTCCATAAACTTCTTGGCTGTGTCTACATTGATCCCCTCCTTTGAAGGGGGCATGTTAATTAGGGAGTTCAGAAGATACGCATGAGGTGCTGATATGAATATGCAGCACCTTATTAGCATAATGGCAGCCACGGGCCATTAGAAAGTGGTGCTTTTGTAACGCACTATACCCATGTAGACAGGGGTCTTTTGAAAGGACACCCCTGATTTTGAAAGCCCCTTCTTCCAAAAACCAATAATTACCCTGAAGACAGAAATCTCTATCTCACCTGCCTCCCACCCCAATGGGACTGCAACCTTTACCTAAGCAGTTTTATAGCCGGTCTAGGATTGGAGAGACCACTCCACCCCAACACCCCAACAGGTAGCCATCAATGTTGTCTCTAATCTTTCCATCCATGTGCATATCTAGCCATCTATGCGTTGAATAAATTTGTTATCTTCAGTAAGACATGTATGAAGTGTGCCACAAATAAAAACAAACACACAAACAAAAAACAATACAAAAGAAAATAGCTAAGGTTGCCTTGCTAACCATCTGGATGGCATTTGAATCTCCCCTGAGTGATCTCAAGTACACAGATTACTGGGAAAAATGCTTACCAGAGTTCTTGGAAAATATGTGACACGTATTCCTCACGTTCTCATTTTTGGTCTGAATCCAAACGGTTGTTAAGATCAACTACTCCCTCACCTCCAACACCCTCACTTACAGGGTCCTCCAAAATTAATTGTCTCACTGACTAGTCAAAAGCTATTGAAAAGCTGGTAAATCAACAGAGTTGTGCTATTATGGTCTACAGTTAGATTTTTCAAATATATTTACCTTTATTTATATATAATGTACTATGTTAAAGCTTACGAAGGAGGCAGATAATAAAGACAAAACAAGATTTCCTCAAATAAATTCAGGGTCACGTACTTGATCGCTTTGTATCTCCTGTTAATATCTATACTTGTGCATATCAAATGCTACCAGGTAGCCTGGGACTCTCAAAGGGTCTAGCTGATATGGTAGCCTTTCCAAACTAAGCCTCTCAAAGCTGTGCTCATAACATTGATCATAACTAATCTGAGAACTAGTGGGAATTTTGAATACAATTCCCCAAGAAACAAAAAGACCATCTTCTTCCTATGTTATTTGTCTATTATATTCATTACCATTGCACTTTACAACTACAAATTACCGCATATTATGACAGGTGGTTTCAAGGGCAACAATAGTGAAATACTACCTGCATGATAAAACAGCACATTTGTCTTTCAGCATTACACCAAATTATAAGTGTATTTCCAATACAGACGCAATGTCTTATAAATCATTGCTTAGAAAAAGTCACTGTTTTATAATGCTTCTCTATATATGTGTTATAAATCAGTTAGAACTACAGGGCTTTCAAAATTACATGGTGAACTCAGCACATACATCCACTTTCACAGAACTCTCAGTCCAATGTGTTGACTGATGTGTGTAGCTTCTTTCTGATTGTCTGGTATATATTAGACAAGATGCAGGTTGTTTTAGTATGTTTAAACAGATAAAAAGATACTGTACGTCTGTTCAAACATACTATATCTGTCTATCTATCTATCTATCTATCTATAGAAGAGGCAAGGGAAAGATATGTTGAATGATACATTCAAAGTAATATACAACTATGTGATGATGAAGTGCACCAGGCCCTTTGAGGCACAGCAATCCGACCACCCTCTGTCCCAGGCAAGCAACAAAGAAAGTTGGTTCTCCAGGTCAGTCTAGAAATGCTGCAGGTAAGCAGCCAATCAGAGCTCAGCAGGCTCAGTTAAAAGGATTTGTAAAGACTGAACCATTCAGTTAGGCTGAGTCTACCACAGGCAGCTTCTGTAGACAAAAGTGGGCTTTTGTCAACAAAACTCGCCAAACGTCTACACGGTTCAATGCTCTGTTGAGAGTTTGCTGACAAAACTCAGCTGTTCAGCTGGCAGCATTATACCTCTCCCTGGTCAGGTAGAACGCCTCTGTCTACAGTGTTTTCTCGAGAGGGTGCCATGTAGACACTTCTGTCGACAGAGGGGGCTTACAGTTCCCCAGGCAGCCCTGTTTGCAGAGCTTCCCATCAGCCGTTTTGATGGGGGAGTGGGGAGTGGGAGGGCAGGATGTCTGGATGTTCTCTGTTGACATGATGGATTACTCTTTCAATTTGCTTTTGTATGTAGACAGTGTCTGTTGATATAAGTTTTGCAGGATTTTCTCCGCTGACAGTGATCTCTGTTGACAGAAGCTGCCAGTGTAAACGTGGCCTTAGTATTTTGGACCAGAAGGATGATGGAGTAAAAGGCTTTGAAACTCCACAGGTAAAGAGACTGAGAAGAAATTTAGCTCAAGCAGGGATAGGCCGGGTAAGGTCTCCAGACACAGAGGCTTGGGAGAGAGAATCATGGATAAAGACTGTTAAGATCACTTTAGGCAAAAAGGCTTAAGAGCAAACTATAGGAAGTCAGGAAAGAGATGGAGAAACTCTCCAGACATAGAGGTGGGGGAGATGGCTTGCTCAAATGGGGAACAGAGAGACAATCTAAGAAGATGAAGGGAAAAAGTAGGAGCACCCCAGGGATGGAAGCAGCAGCTATTAAAGAAAGTAGCGTGTGTCAGCTATTTGTCAGGTTCCAAGGTAGTGGGCAGGTCTGGGTTCCTCCGTGGCCCCTGGAGAAGTGTTCTAAGCCCCATCCAGGGAATATGGCTCATTCCTAAAAGCCCAAGAAAGGAACCAGAATTTAAAACTAGTTTAGGGACAGGACTGAAGACCCCATAGAGGGACAATGATTGCTTGGAAAGCTAGAACTTCTAAGGAAAGGGCCAATTTCTTTAAAAACCCTTATAGCAATGAATAAGCCCAGCATGTACTCCTTTGTACATTTCCTTTAGGTAATTCTAACTATGGCAGAGTCCCTGCAGTTCTTTTGCTTTGAGATTCTGGGAGCCTTCATTTCCAGGCCTCTTAAACTCCATGGTGTAAATCCTGGTCCTACTAAGTCAATAGCAAAACTCCATTGACTTCAGCAGGGGTAGAATTATACACTTTACATCTGTTAGTTAACATATGGCTGAAATTTCTCTTTTCTATTGCTAGAATTTAAATGAAAAAATGTAGTTCTTGGTCTGTAACACAGCCAGCACAGCTATGACATAAAAGAATGTGAAACTATTTCCCCAAAGTGTGTTTATACAGAAGTGTTTTATAAACATTTCAGTCACTGCTTTCTACAAGTCACATCAAGTTGCAGCTGTCATAGGCTATAGATTGAATGGATGTGACAGAACAATGTAACGTGATGCATCATCTTAGACAGTGGAAAACATACTTTTCTAAAAATAGAAAATAATACGAAAAAAGTCTATAAAACACAAAGTCTCAGTTCATGGTCAAAACTAAACTTAAGGGAATAATAGTTAACACATGAGGTCCTATATGAAAATGTCTCCTTTTTATGTAGCTGTGGATATTTCAGTTCTATAAAATACCTATATTTCTGCTGAATTATTCAACATGCTGTAACTTTTTCAAGTAAAATACTAAGACCATTTCCACTAAGTTATAAAGGCTTTATTTAATTCAGTCATAAAATAAGACAAAATAGGCATTACAAATGCAACAAAATCTCTCAGACTACAACATTCATGTCTTTGTGTTTCTCACAATTCCAGTCCAGACCTAGGAATTTTAGAATATTAGGAAGCTCACTTGAGATTAAATTTGTCCTGAATTGATACATAATAATTTTTATTCTCCTCAGTCATGTACAATAATATTGTCCTCACTCATTTCACATGCAAATATATCTGCTGGTTTCTCTATACACTGCATTATTCTTACGGGTGCATTATTGTCTCTTTATTATTAGGGTTTGAAAGTCAAATAAGAAAACTAATAAGATAAATGCTGGTACTAAAACTGGGCTATGTCGTGTAAGACTCAGGTAAAATTTTCTCCCTGTGTAGACTTATTAATTGCTCTAGTAAAGTGAGGGAAATTATTTTTCCACTCTTTAATAGCGATTGTCTTAGTTTGTCATATAAAAATTGGCTTAGAAGAGCACTTTGTTATCATCAGAGGACGTGACCGTCCTTGATGTTCCTAGAACTATTCACTTTCCTTCTTTCCTTGAGATAAAATAAGATTCCTCCTTAAGCTTGTCTTCTAATGATCACGGCAGAATTGTTGTAATTCTCCAATATTTCATTCTCTGTGTCTACGCCCTGGGCACTTTTAGAGATGAAAATGTATAATTTGAAAGAATACACAGACAGAACTAAACATACACAATTTCAAGAAGTATTAGCAAAGAGGAGATATTATAATGACTTATAAATGACTGAGATGTACTATAGAAACCATATGGGTACTTTTATTCAGTATAAAGTATGACAGCATGAAACTAGAAATATGAACTAAGAAAAACTTAATATGTATTAGCAAAGAATTAACCAAAAATGACAGTTAAGTAGTAGACTCACTGTGGTAACATCTGTAAGATTTTTTTCATTACTAGTGTAGATAGAACATATAGTGAAAAAATGTTCAACAGCTGGAATAGATGACCAGTCCTACAGATATTATCACTCAGCCGCAGTGTCTGGTAATATCTGTGCCTGTATATTTCCCCTGGTATTAGTTTATTGCTTGCAAACATCACCTCATATTTAATGCCTAGACTTTGTTTAAAATGTCATGAGCAATACAGGCAAGATGTTGTCCTTCCATCCTAATAGCAATAACTTCTACAACCCTGCCATATTATGGTAGCAAACTGTAATTTAAACTGCTCTATCCTCACTATTTTCTTTCATTATGTACAATTTTGGAAGAAGCTCTTCCAATTTCCGAGTACTCATGGGAGTTCATGGAGTCCATTTTATCTTTAGAAAGAATGTCATAGCTTTAATGGAAGCTGAGTTTTGATCTTAAGATTACCTTGTATACACAAGATATTAATATCCAACAGCACCACTCCACAAAACCTGTGGGAGCTGCTTCACTGTTTGTACACAGCTGACAGCTCTGAGGACATAGTGCAATTTTTTTCGTTATTTGACTGATCAGGAATTTGCTTTCCTCACATTCTTTGTAGTTCAGTTAGGTTAGCTTTTGCAACCTTCTAAAATTAACTTGTTTGATCTTTTGTAAAGTGCTGTTATCTGTGTCATGAATGATGCTATTGAGGTGTAATTTAACTCTTTATTGCGTTATCTTCTCAATACTAATGTTTTCCAGAAGGAAACATGAAGTAGTAATAATCACTCCTTGCTGTGGTGGAATCTCTAAGAAGGAAGCAGTGACATTCATTTGGGCTGTGGCCACACTTGGCCAAAACTTCGAAATGGCCATACAAATGGCCATTTTGAAGATTACTAATGAGGTGCTGAATTGAATATTCAGTGCCTCATTAGCATTAGGACTCTTCCGGCCGTGGCACTTCAAAAGTGCCACTTTCAACAGCACGTGGCTCAGGGTGGCTACACGGAGGTCCTTTTTGAAAGGACCCTGTTCCTTTCGAAATCCCCTTTTTCCTCTCAGCAGAGAGGAATAGGAGGATTTCAAAAGGAACAGGGTCCTTTCAAAAAGGACCCCCGTGTAGCCACGCCAAGCCGCTCGCTTTCAAAATTGGCGCTTTTGAAGTGCTGCGGCCAGAAGCATCCTAATGCTAATGAGGCACTGAATATTCAATTCAGCACCTCATTAGTTATCTTCAAAATGGCCATTTGCATGGCCTTTTCGAAATTTTGGCTAAGTGTGGCCACAGCCTTGATGTTATTCTGGACTGTATCCCATTAAAACAGCAGATATAATAAAGTCTATTATATACCTTTTGAAATGCAGAGATTTACTGGGCAACACATTGAAGCTTATTGTGAAATTCCATTGCAAATTTTCATGACTTTTCATGCAATATTTTGGAGGTTTTCACATCTATTGTCATTCATCAGGATTTACTAAGTGATTTATCACATATCTTTGGAGTGAAACTATGATGAAATAATTATTAGAAGTTACTGCTGCTGACTGAGGATTTGATCTAATATATTCACTATTTACAAGACAATCCAGCCTCCCAAACTCTTGCCAAACACTAGACTTGCATGTTGTAAGCACAGAGTTTTCAAAACCACAAAACTTAAAAACTCATGACATTCCAAACTGTCACAGTTACAGCTACCAGCGAAGTAACAAAACTATAATCTTCTGCAACATATTATTTTGTGTTTATAAGCTTAGCATGTGTTGACGAAGTTTTTATAAAAGACCATCAAAACTACCCCATGGCCCTCCAAAAGCTACTAATACCTGCCTCTTCTGTGATAAGATCTGTAGCTCCAGAATTGGGCTGATCGGCCATCAACAGGCTCACAAACAGGAGGGTGACAAGAAGACATCCTACTCATTATTGAGTGACAACCAAGAAAGAAGGTAAATTATATACAGCATGTAAATTTTGTAGAATTATAAAACAGAAACACAAACAAAACAGCCAAAAGATGGTGTCAGAAAGATTAACTGTTCTGACTATGTATATTCAACTGAGAAATGGGGAAAAAAGTATACAGAGCAAAAATCAAAATTTGGAACTGAGTCAAAAGGAAAAGCGAGCTAACAGAAAAAGAAATATTGGAGATAATCCATCATATTGTGAAGAAAAAATCTGAGATATCCTGAAATTATAGTAGTGCACATTGGTATTAAATCAACAATCTTTCTACAAAGTTAAAGTAATTGTGATGATATATAAGTATTCCTTGCTTTATGATGCTTGTGTCACCATTATTTTGTAATTAGGGTTACAAACAGGTCACAATTAAATGCTACTGCTAGTGTGAGCTGTCTTGTTTATGTTACCATTTTGGTGTTAGAAATAAAGATTCTTTTTATTAACTTCTCATATAACTAAATTTAAATCAATGGGCTTACTTTTGTTCAAAAGTTAGGCCAGTGATCATTTCATCCTTTCGGCAATGCAAAGCTCTAGATAACTCTGAAAATTCAGAAGATCTTGAAGAAATCACAACTATTCACTATTGATATGTCTACACTAAAAGCATCTCTCCACAGAAGTTACTGTTGGAAGAGATGGTCCAACAAAAATTCTGTTAAAAGATTGTGTCTACACATAAAGGGTGCATATACACTAGCAAGTACATTTGAAATCCAGATCAAAAGAGAGTTATTTCGAAAGAACCTGTGGAGTGTTTACACACACAGCACTCTTTCGAAATTAACTTTGAAAGAACTCCCCAGTTCTTTCGAAGTTGGTCCTCCCTTCCCAGGATGGGAAGAGCAACCTCCTTCGAAACATTATTTCGAAAGAGCACATGTGTAAACGCTCCGCAACCCACTCTTTCGAAAGAGCGGATCCTACATGGCTGCGATCAGCTGGCAGGCAGCGGCACCTCTCCCAGCACAAGCAGAGCTCTATGGCTCCAGCGTTGGGCCGTGTTCCAGGACATAGGCTCCCAGAAGCTCTCAGGCAGGAAGCTGAGAGCGTGCAGGCAGCAGGGAGCACACGCTGCTGCACATCCGCTCCCTGCCACGATGCTCCAGCCAGCCCTGAGCCCCCCTTGGCACCATGGCCAGCACCCCTGACCCCTGCCCACCCCAGGGACCCCCCAAAGAAACCAGGGAGCCCTCCCAGGAGGGGAGCCAGCCCCCCAAGCACTGGGGCCCCTCCTGGACTGATGCCAAGGTATGGGACCTCCTTGCCTTCTGGGCAGATGAAGACATCCTGCACCAGATGGGGGTCCGGCGCAGGAATGCGGTGGCATTCCAGTGCCTCACCACAGGCCTCACCAGATAGGGTCACCCCACCTGGACCCCGGACCAGGTGAGGTCCAAGGTGAAAGAGCTGTGCCAAGGATATTGTAGGGCCCGGGACATGGCTGGGCAGTTGGGGGCAGCACCCACCAACTGCCCCTACTATGAAGACCTATGAGGACTGCCAGCTGTGCTGCTGGA
Source organism: Carettochelys insculpta (assembly GCF_033958435.1). Classification (NCBI taxonomy): domain Eukaryota; kingdom Metazoa; phylum Chordata; order Testudines; family Carettochelyidae; genus Carettochelys; species Carettochelys insculpta. The sequence continues at coordinate 100,185,218 of NC_134137.1, read as the reverse complement.
CACAATAGTCCTGGCCTTGGAGCAGGAGATGGGGACAGAGGAGGACCATCCTGGACCCACACCCAGCACCAGGCACCCATGGAGGGTGGACACCACCACCGATGATGAGGGCTCAAGCGAGGGAGCACTCGTCATCAACATCCCATCTGTGCTGTCCAGCCGGATCCCATCAGTCCGTACCTTGCCTGACCTCCTGGAGGAAACCACAGATAGGTGGCCTGCACACCAGCCACCCTGGGACTGAGCAGGAGGCATCCAGTCTCACCCAGGGTTGCCACAGCCCACCCACATGCCCACCACCGTGGAGCCTGTGAACTCCAGACAGCTGTGTTTCCCTGGCCCAGATGGGGGGCCGACACACAGCTCTCAGCACCACATGGGTGGGACAACACCACAGATCAGTGGCTATGAAAGCACTTGGGGGGGGCAGCTTGGATTAGCCCATGCCCCTGGAACCCACGCAGGGAACCCTGGGACATGGGCATCACAGGACATCCAATGAAGGGGGAGCACAAGGTTCAGTGCTTGGGACTCATGCCCCCCCCATTCTCCCCTTTTGTCTCCACAGCTCCCATAGCCAGCGGCCGGACCAACCCCACCACCAAGTGTGAGGGGGAGCTACCTAGACCCCTCTCTGTCACTGTGTGGGCCTGCCACCAAGCCATACTCTGGGGAGGAGGAGACGGGGAGGCTGCCCACACCGCAGCACTGCGGGACCTTTCCAGCATGCTGTGGGAGTGGCTGGAGATGGAGTGATGATCCTGGGACTGGGTGGCGGCCAACCTTGAACCCTGACCGAGGGAGTGGCCGGACACCTGGCCCCAACCACTGTCCCATCACCACCCACTCCCGCAGCCACCCCTCCCACCCCCACCCCACTGTCCCTCGTCTGCCCATCACAGTCCTGTCCCCCCACCTCCCCTGCTCCTATCTCCCCTCTCCTCCACTCTGCCTCCCCCCTTCCAACCTCCCCCCACTCCCCGGTCTGCCTTCCAACCCCACCACCCTCAGTGAACCCCGCCCCCCAAATGCCTGAGCTCCGTGCCCTGAACCCGACCCACCTGCCCCCGGCTGACCTTGTCCAGCTGGCCCACGTGCTGCTGGCAAGGGCTGGTCGGGGGGAGTCTGTGGCCCCCACCTCCCACTCCCCCTGCGCCAACCCTTCACAGCCCACAGAGTCCTCGGCTCAGGTGTGCCCCTACCTGCCCGTGGCACCGGCACCGGCCTGACCTTGACGGGGCCCTTGGACAAGGGGGGGACAGGCAGGGCATCGGAGACAGGGAATATACCTGTCAAACCCCGAGAGGGACTAAGCTGCCTCCCACCTGGGAGTCTGCCTGCCCGGGGCCTCTCCACCCCTGTAAATAGTTAGCCCTTGCCCCCACCAGCCATTCTGCCCCCCTGTAAATAGTTGTCAAGGACTTACATTATTTACATAAAACATTTATTTCTGTGTTCCACCCTGTGTGTCCTGTGCATGTGCGCTGGGGAGGGGGGAGTGTGCAGTGTTGTGGAGTGTGTGTTTGCATGTGTGTGCACATGTGCAGGATGGTGGTGCATGTGTACAGGGTGTGGGAGCTCACCATGCACCCCGCTCAAAGGCCTGGAACAGGGCCTCCTGGATCTGTACTCTGTCCTGCTGGGCCAGGAGACATGGGGTGGCAGGGGGCTGCTCATACCTGTGCCCTGGCTGGGCAGCCCAACCCTACATGTAGGGCTCATTCTTGGCTTCCACGAGGTTATGCAGGGTGCAGCAGGCCCTGAACACTGCTGGGACATTGGCCAGGCCCACCTCCAGCCTTGTGTGGAGACACCTGAAGTGCCCCTTGAGGAAGCCGAATGCCCACTCCACAGTACTGTGGGCCCAGTTCAGCCACTCATTTAAATGGTCTTGGCTTGGCTGGGTGTGCCCCGTATATGGCCTCATGATCCAGGGCTGCAGGGGGTAGGCTGAATCCACTATGATACACAGTGGCATTGTCGTGTCCCCGACGGGCAGCTCACGCTGGGGGAGGAAGGTCCCCTCGGCCATTCTGTGCCCCAGTCCCGAGTTTCTGAAAATCCTGGCATCATGGGCACGGCCAGACCAGACCACGCAGATGTCCTGGAACCAGCTGTTGGCATTGACGAGCACCTGCAGGACCATGGAGTGGTAGCCCTTCCGGTTCACATAGGCCCCATGACTGTGCTCTGGGGCCCTGAAGGTGATATGGGTGCCATCCAGGGCCCTGAAGCAGTTGGGGAAGCCCAGCTCCTGGAAGCCCCACATGGAGTCATCCAGGTCCCCAGTGTGGATCAACTGCTGCAGGAGCACCTTGTTGATGGTGCAAATGACTTGAGGGGCAGTGAGGGGGTCTGCTTATGAGTGTGCCCTGGGCTGCATCCTGCACACCCACCCCCTATCACTCTCTGCCCCTGTCCCCAGGGGGGGATGCCTCACCACTCTCTGATAGGGCTTCTTGCGGGGGCACCCCCTGCCCCTGTCTCTCCACATGCAGTGTGGGTGTGACCCAGCCATAGCTTACCTCGATGAGGAGAGCCCCGACGGTGGCTTTTCCAACTTAAACTGGTGGCCCACGGATCGGTAACTGTCCAGGGTGGCCAGCTTCCATAGGGCGATTGCCACTCTTTTCTGTATGGGGAGTGCCGGCCTCATGAGGGAGTCCCGGTGCTGGAGGACTGGCGCAAGCCAGTGGCACAGCTCCAGGAATGTTCACTTGGTCATCCTGAAGTTCTGTAGCCACCGGTCATCACCCTGTCCTCCAGCACCAGCTGGTCCAACCAGTTGCTGCATGTGGGGAAACTCCACAAGCGGTGGGTGACCCGGGGGACCAGCTGGTGACATCGTGCCCTGTGGATGGCCTCTGGGAGGGTGACTAGAAGAGTGGCCACCTGGAGCCGCTGGAGCACAGCGGCGAGGACCACGGCTAGTGCGCTGGCCACGGCCTCGAAGCTGGGTTGCTGCTGCTCGGGGTCCATGATTTCTGGAGGGATTGCTGGGGGATTCCTGCTCCTTGCTCTCTCTCTCCCTCTCTCTCTCTCTCTCTTCTCTGCCTGCTTACAGGCCTGTTGGGGGGTGGGGTTTTAAGGGGGCGGTAGCCCTGGAAGGGCTCATCTGCCATGTGACCCTACCCATGGTGCTTCCTGTCCTGCTTTTTTGAAAGAGCTGTCTGGTGTGTGTGGACACTCACTTTCAAAATTGCTCTGGGGGCACTTTTGAAATAACAGATCAGAACTTCAGTCCCTCTGACGTGTGTGGACGCTCCGTTTCGAAAGAGCATCTTTCGATGTTCTCTTTTGAAAGATGTTCTTTCGAAATAGAGCTGTAGTGTAGACGCACCCATAGAGGATAGGTCTTTGAGCACCTCTGTCAACTAAAGGGACCCATGAAACATCTTCAGGGCTTTTTTGTCAACAGTTTCTGTTGACAAAATGCATTGTGTGTGTAGATGCTCTGTGAGTTTTGTCAACAAAATCCCAGTTTTGTCTACAAATCTTTCTAGTGTAGGCAAAGCCTGTAAAACTTTACTTCAGCATTTTTCCACTTACCCATTCGTGATGTATTTTTCTACATCTGCTAAAGATGGACTGTGCCTCATCCTGAGGAGATTAACTAATCTTCATTCTGATGGACCAAGGGAAAAAGAAAATTCCAGAATCAAGGACTCTTCATTGAGAACATTCTACCATAAGTTTTCTAATTTATAGCCAGGAGATTCTGGCCTAATACCTCATCTGATCTTGCCTGTGGCAATATATCAAAGGGTGATCTTTAGACCCACAAGTAACTATCACCCAAAACATTTCAGGTTCTACAGATTAAAGTGGTACCTGAAATCCCACCCAGACTCTTATGGGCAAACGTGTCAGCTATTGTTGCTGCTATACACTTCCTACTTAGGCAAGCAGCCATGTTCTGCAATGTAGGTGGCAAACTAGTGCAAAGTCTTTATTTATACTAGCACTTTTGTCAGCAACAGTTATCAGTCTGAGGTGTGGGAAAAAACAAACAAACATACAAACAAACAAACATATCCCTGGCCAACAGAGGTCTCACCAATAAAAGTGCCAGTGCGGAAAGTGCTAGGTTGTCAGGAGACGCACTCCCCCCAGGTATATCTTCCTCTGATCTTTGGTGATTGTTCAATTTCGCTGGTGAGAGAGCTCTCTCACACAGGAGAACTTACAGGATGCAACTTCAGTGGTACTGTTCTTCTGGAGTAAGGCCCATAATGTAGACATAACCAAAGGAATGGATGATAAAAGAAATATTCCCATTAAAATCACCAACATGCAAACAGTCAAAACAGGGGTGCGACCTGAGCCCTTTTCATCTCTTCCAAATGCTTTCTCCATATACATTTGTTTGGTGTTGTCTGTATAAAACCTTGGCCTTTTTGTGCACTTCCACTGGCCAGCCGTTTCACTCTACTGTACTAGAAGGGTTTGAGTTGTGTTCCCATAGGTTAGGGTGCTTTCCACTCTAAGTATAACACCTTATAATTTTTGGTCCAAGTGTGAAAGCTGCAGCTGGAAACAGAAGCAGATTTTATGTTGCATTTAACAAGTGCAAACCAACAGTTTAATTACAGAAAGAATTATTGCAGGCTAATGAATTTTTTAAAAAAGGAAATACAAAGCTACTTAGTGAACAAGCAACTTCAGGATGCTGATACTGGCACAGCTAAAGCTGCCAGCGCTGCACATTTCAAAGGCCTGGGGTGAGTTGATAGTGTAAGCATTAAGCTCCATTGTAAAGCACAAGACAAAAACAAGTTAAACAAAGAACTAAAGTCTGAACATATATTCAGTAATCTCTACTAGGCTTGGCAACTGACACAGAAAAAGCAAGTGTCCAGCACAAATAGAGCAAACAAAACCTCATCATCTTGCAAGATTTGCCATTCTAATGGGGAAAAAGAGCAGGGCACCACAGCCAGCAAAGTGCATTAGTGTACATAAAAAGAATAACTAAACAAGACTGATTGGATCACAGATCAATGTAAAATTGTGTGCTGGTGTTCTAAGAGACAAAACAAAGAGGTGAAAATCCAGGCATGCACTGTCACTTATTTTTCATTAATCACTCACATGCCTCATTTTCAAATAGAAATGAACAGAATCTAGCATCATTACAAAAGCTCCATTAAAAGAGTGACTAACTTTCCTATTCAGATAAGGGAAAAAAGTGTGCTTGCGGAAATTATAAAATGAATTAATACTCAAAAAGTTCATTGGCTTATCAGTATAAAGCACAGCACAAGTGTGTTGGGTTTAACATAGGCTTGAATGTTCTTTCAAGTGCTAAGACTCATCTGGGCCGTGTCTACACTTCCTCAAAACTTCAAAATGGCCATGCTAATGGCAAAATCAAAGAATACTAATGAGGCACTGAAATGCATATTCAGCACCTCTTTAGCATGCTGCTAGCTTTCAAAGTCCCACGGCTGGTGGTATGCTTATGAGGAGCTGAATATGCATTTCAGCGCCTCATTAATAGTCTCCAATTTCGCCATTAGCATGACCATTTTGAAGTTTTGAGGAAGTGTAGACATAGCACACACGTGTAGAATGCAAAAAAAAAAAAACATTGGGGAGGGTAAAGTAATGTATTTGTCATACTCAATGAATATGGAGCTGTTTTTCATAGACAAGGTGCCATAAAAGGATTCTTATCATATGAATATAGATCCCAATAGCCCCCGAAGACATATATATGTGAAGGAACATATTCTGAATACACAAAAAGAGTAATCTGATGTAAATTGTGCCCAGTGAGAGCTATACAGGATATTATTTCCAACATAGTCAAGGTAAAAAAAAAAAAAAACGTTCAGGATGTCAGTTAAGGTTTCTAAACAGAAAAAGGCTTCCAGAGGTTTTGCAGCCAATGTGAGGTTAGAAAAAAAACAACAGACCAAGTTAAGCAAACCAAAGTGCTGAACTGGGGGAAAAGAAATCACCCATTTGAAGCTCAAATTTGTCTTCTTCATATAAGATGTGATTTTTTTTATCTGATGGAGACACCAATAGAAAAAGCAGCACCACAAAAATTGCAATATGTGAGTCTATTCCTGTGGTACACCATTTACACAGAGTGTGTTTGGGATTCCCGAACCTGGGCCGTTCTGAGGAATTGTCCAATACTGAGGTGTCATTAGAGGAGGTTTGGGAACAAATTGATAAACTTAATAGCAACAAGTCACTTGGACCAGATAGCATTCAATCAAAAGTTCTGAATGTACTCATATATAAAATTGCAGAATTATTAACTGTGGTTTGTAATTTATACTTTAATCCATAAATTGCCTTCTGTACATAATGACCGGAAGATAGCTAATGTGATTCCCATATTTAAAGAGGGCCCTTGAGGGGACCCTGGCAATTACAGAGAAGTAAATCTAACATCAGTACCAGGAAAATTAGTTGAAACTATAGTAAAGAATAAATTTGTCAGACACATAGATGAACATAACTTGTTGGAAAAAAGTCAACATAGTTTCTGTTAAGGGAATATCTTGCCTCACTAATCTACTAATGTACTTTGGTCAAACTGGATAGTCTCTGCATAAAAGAATAAAGGACCCAAGTCAGCTATCAGGAATGGTAACATACAAAACCGGTAGGTGAACACTTCAATCTCCCTCGACACTCAGTAACAGAGTTAAAAGTAACCATACTGAAACACAAAAAAAAAAAAATAAATCAAAAACCGAAACCAAAAACAAACAAAAAATACCCTCAAAAACATATGCCCATTATCAGCAGTTAATGTGGATGTGTGAACATCAAGAGAGGAGAAACTGCTTTTGTAATTGGCCAGCCACTCCCAGCCTCTATTTAATCCTTGGTTGATAGTGTCAAATGAATTGTAGCTTTACAGTTTTTCTTTGGTATCTGTTTTTGAAGTTTTTTTTTTCTTTCCTTCTCTTTTTTTGTTGCAGAATGGCTACTTTTCAATATATACTTTAAATATATATGCGGAAACCACAGTTGTACACAGTATTCAAGATGTGGGTGTACCATGAGTTTATATAGTGGTAAGATATTTTCTGTGTTGTTCTCTAACCCTTTTTAAATATTTCTTAGCATTCAGTGTGTGTGTGTGTTTGTGTGTGTGTGTGTGTGTGTGTGTGTATATGCATCAGAAAAGGGCAACAAAATGATTAGGGGTTTGGAACGGGTGCCATATGAAGAAAGATTAAAAAGTCTGGGACTTTTCAGCTCAAAAAAAAGGAGGGGATATAACACAGGTATATAAAATCATGACAAGTGTGGAAAAAGTGAATGAGGAAAAGTTATTGACTTGGTCCCATAACAAAAGAACCAGGGGTCACCAAATTAAATTAATGTGTAGCAGGTTTAAACGAACAAAAGGAAGTTTTTCTTTACACAGTGCATAGTTGGCCTGTGGAACTCCTTGCTGGAGGAGATTGTGATGATCAAGGCTTTAACAGTGTTTGAAAAAACAACGAGATAAATTCATGGAGGTTAGGTCCATCAAAGAGTATTAGCCAGGATAGGTAGGAATGGTGTCCCTAGCACCTGTTTGCCAGAGGATGGAAATGGATGTCAGGAGAGGGATCACTTTCATGATTACCTCTTCAGTTCATTCCCTCTGGGGCATCAGGCATTCACCTTTGTTGGAAGCCAGGAAACTGGTCTAGGTGGACCTTTGGTCTGACCCAATGTGGCTCTTCTTACGTTCTTATTTGCTCTTGCTCTAAGAAACTTAGAATTTCTTTGAGCAGATTGGGGAATGGCATAAATGCAGAAATTAGAAAAAATGGTTTAATGTTATATCTGGAATTTTGTACAAAATCATGAAACGTATGTTCCAAAGTAACAGAGAGATAGCCATCTTAGTCTGTATCCTAACAAAACAAACAAGTAAGCATGTAGCACTTTAAAGACTAACAACATAATTTAGTAAGTGAAGAGCTTTCATGGGGGAGACCCACTTCTTCAGATCTGGAGATAGATACATTTCCAGTAGAGCCCTATCTCCAAATCTGAAGAAGTAGCTCTCCACCATGAGAGCTCATCACTTAATGAATGATTTTGTTAGTCTTTAAAATGCTATGGCTGCATTTTTGTTATGTTCCAAAGGTTAAAGACATGTCTATCAACCCAACTGCATATGCAGTTACCTGATTTTCATGTACAGTATTATAGTGTACTACTTTATGTTAAATAATAAAAAAGAAAACCCACACTCGACCTTCAGTTTTGAAAATCTGACCATACTGTGTTTGGTAAAAAAGACAGTACATCTTGGGTAGGAACAGATAGGTGAGTCTATACTAAAACACAAAGTCGAAGTAGCAAGCCCAACTTTGAAATAGTGCGTGCCACGTCTACGCACGGCATGTGCTACTTCGAAGTTGAAATCGAAGTTAGATGGAGAGATGTTGAAATCGCTATTCCTATCAGAAGATGGGAATAGCACCATACATCGTCTAACATTGACGTAGGACGCCTGTAGACGTTCCGCATCATACTACTTCAAAATAGCAGGGTCTGCTATGGTAGCAATCAGCTGTTGGGTGGAGACGTGCCATGGAGCCCCTGATTGGGCCTCTATGATCTCTGCGCCCAGCGGTTCTTAAAGTCACATGGACCCAGAAACCCTGTAGAAGAAAGCTGAGACCATGCAGGCAGCAGCTGAGCCATGAGGTGCCCCTGCACAGCTGAGAGGGAGACCAAAGAGGGAGTGGACCATGGGAAGGGGCCACCTACAGGGCCACCATGCTCACCGATGTGGGACGGGGCATGGGGACCAGACACACATGGGGGGATGGGGGCCATGGGCCAAGGGGCAGGGATTGGTACTCACAGCCTCCTTCTCCCCTTCCCCCCTCCTTTTCCACAGCCCCATCAGCTGAGGGCCAGGACAGGATAGTACCATCCGTGGTCTCGGACAGCTCCCCAAGATCCCCAGACCATCACCTCCCGGGGGCACCACCAGTGCTGGGATGGGCCAGCCCCTGCTGGGGCCAGAGATGCACCTCCCATTACCCTGAGGTGGCCACTGCCCTCCGGCACCAGGCAGACATCATGGATCGGAGGCTCCACTTGAAGGAGTGTGAGGTTGCCTGGTGCTGGGAGGCCTGGTGGTACTTTATGGCCACCCTTGAGGAGCTGGTGGCCTGGCTGTCCCCCTCCATTGCCCTCCATGCTGCCTTCCCTGATGCCCCGCCTGATGCCCCACCTGCCACCCTGCCTGATGTCTTGCCTGCAGCCATGACTGCTGCCTTGCCTGCTGTTCCACCTGATGTCCAGCCTGCTGCCCTGCCTGATATCCTGCCTGCTTCCTCACCTGCTGCCCCACCTGACATCCCACCTGCTGCCCCGCCTGCCAGTTCTGCAGGGCAGGAGCCCACTGGGACCAACGACTGGGCCAAGGACCCAACCTGGCTGTATGTCCCCATCCTCCTAGCCCCCCAGCTGGCCTTGCTGGGGACCCTGGCTAAGTGGGGGGACCAGACACCTGGACACGGTGAGGGTCATGACCATCCACCCCCACCCCAGAGTGATGGGTTGATGGCTGGCCTGGCCACATCTCCCCCATGCATATAGTTGTCCCCCCAGTGTATATGGTGGTCGCCCCTGTATATAGTCGTCCCCCTCCATGTGCATAGTAATTTATGATTCTCTTTGTTATTAGTTTTGTGCACAGAGGTGAGTTTTTTGGTTATTTAACAAGGAAGCAGTTTTATTTTTCAAAAACCCCTGTGTTCTGTGTGCTTTCGGTGGGGGCAGTGTGAGGGTGGTAGGGGTGGTGTGCAGATGACCCACCAGGAATGGCCTGGGTGGCGCTCACTAGGCCCCCAGTCAAAGTACTTCCACAGGGACTCTCGGACCTGGACCCAGTCCCAGTGGGCCTGACAGCTAGGGGCAGCGGCCAGCTGTGGGTAGCTTGTTCTGGGCTCCAGCGTCCAGCCCTGCATGAAGGCCTCCTCCTTGCTTTCCACCATGTTGTGTAGCATGCAACAGGCACCCACAATCAGGGGGATGTTTGGGAGGCCCACATCCAGGCAGGCCAGGAGGCAGCACCACCAGCCTTTCAGGTGCCCAAAGCCCCGCTCGACCACTTGGTGCGTGTGGTTCAGTTGGGCGTTGTAGCGCTCCTGGCTGTCATTGAGGTAGCCCGTGTAGGGGTGCATAAGCCAGGGCTGGAGGGGGTAGGCCGTATCTGCCACAAGGCAGAGGAGTATGGTGATATCCACAAGAGGGATCTCCCTTTGAGGGATGTAGGTCCCCTCCTCCAACTGGTGGCATAGTCCCAAATTGTGGAGCAAACAAGTGTCATGGGTACAGCTGGGCCAGCCCACATATGCATCCTGGAACAGGCCACAACTGTCCACCATGGCCTGCAGAACCATGGAGTGATAGCCCTTCCTGTTGATTTAGCGCCTGCCACTGTGGTCTGGGGCATGGATGGTGATGTGGGTCCCATCGAGGGCCCCAAAGCAGTTAGGGAATCCCATGGTGTCTAATCCCACGATGGCCATGTTCAGGTCCCTGACTCAGATGAACCTCTGCAGCAGCAGGGCATTAAGCACATGCACCACATGTGGGGAGGGCACATGGGTGCCCATGTGGGAATGCTGGCACCGTTCCCGGACCCCACCCGCACCCCCTCAGTGGGTGCAGGCCCAGGCCTCCTTACCTCCATCACGACAGCCCCGACTGTGGCCTGCCAAAGCCAAACTGATGGCCCATGAAGCAGTAACTGTTTGTAGTGGCCAGCTTCCAGACAGCTATTGTGACCCTCTTCTCTATGGTGAAGGAGTGCTGCATCAGTGTGTCCTGGTGTCTCAGGGTGGGGGTGAGCCCCTGGCAGAGCTCCATGAAGGTCTGCCGGCTCATGAGGAAGTTCCGCAGCCACTGGTCTTCATCCCATTCCCCCAAGACCAGGTACTCCCACCACTCGATGGTGGAGGAATAGCTCCAAAGCCAGCGGGGCACCTGGCAGAGGGGAGCAGGAGGGCCCAATGGTCTGGGGCGTCCCCTTGTGTCCCCAGGGAGGGCTCCCTTGTGAGGAGCTTCTGGGTGGCTGCCCGTGCAGCATCTAGCAGGGTGCCTGCCCCATGGGAGGCAGCTTGTAGGGCTTCCACCTGCTGCTAGATGTCCATGTCTGCGGGCTCGAGGTCTGCGAGGTTTATGTCACCAAGGCAGGGCTCATGCAATGCAGGCCAAATGTGTCTAGGAGGGTCCTTTTTTGGCCCCTTATTTTGATGTGGGACGCTTGTATGTGTGGACGCTCTGTTTCCACGTTCGCGGCGGCCCCCTTTGATGTAGTGTGGTGCTTCTTCAACATTCAACATCGATGGTGCTGGGCCCGGAGGTTGTGTACACGCTATGTGTCAATGTAGTGTATTTCGATTTGGCTACTTCAAAATACACTACTTTGAAGTAGCATGTTAGTGTAGATATAGTTGATCTGTTTAACATAATGCCTCTGTCTACACTACCACCCTTCTTTGAAGGAAGGGTGGTAAGTAGAGTATTGGGAGTGCAGCACTTGATTAAGCAAATTCCTGCCCCCCCCCGGCCATGGCAACTGAAGTACCAGCTTACATCTAGCCATGGCTCACCTGCCAGTACTTCTAAGTGCTGGGGCATCTTCGAAGGCCCTTTACTCCTCAAAATTTTCGAAGTACTGGTGGGTGAGCTGTGGCTAGATGTGAGCCGGTACTTTGAAGTTTAAAACTTGGAAGTTGCTGTGAGGGGGGAGGGGTGAATTTGATTAATGAAGAGCTGCATATGCAGCACAGCACTTCATTAATAAAGTCCCAACACCCTACTTACCATCCTCCCTTTGAAGAAGGGTGGTAGTGTAGACAAGCCTAATACGTGTAGAAAAAAACTTACCAAAGTGAACACATGAAGAAGTAATGTAATCTATGTAATCTACTAGGTAGGTCACAAAGTTGGTAATCTGGAGATCTGTGTAGATCCACTGTTATCTTACAGATATTGGGCAAGTCACTTTATGTCTTTCTCCTCTATGTTTCAACTAGAAGCTCCTCGGGATAGTTTCTATATCTTACTGTGTGTGAAGAGTGTCCAGCACAAGAGGGTCACTTTTGGTTTTGGCCTCTATATACAAGAACACGGGTCTTTCCATGCATATTTGTTAACAAATACAAAATATATTGATCAACGTAAGAACACTTAAGGAGATTAGCATACCTGAAGGAGAATGAATTGGATTTGCCATAGTTTGTCTTCAATAAAGTTTATAAGAGGAGGCTTGACAGTAGCTGTTTCACAGTATGGCAGCATTTAAGATCACAAGTCTCACACATAACAGCCAGCTTTAGTGAAAGAAAAATGTAGTACAGGTTGAACATCTCTAGTCCAGCACCTTTGGGACAGTGCTGAACAAGAGAATTTGCCGGACTATGGGAGGTCAATATTGTCTAGCACATTACCAACACTTCCACTGCCTACTGGGCTCTTAGAAGACACTAGAGGACCTATTGCAGATCTGCTTGCAAGTGGAAGCTGTGCTGGAAGAAAGCTGTAGACAGAAACTTGTTGTAATACACATTCCAAGCTTATGGGCCAGGCCCCGCGCTGATCAAGGGAGGGGTTTTGGCTATCACAGTGGGGGGGTCCATTGGGGGGCTCTGCCAGTCCCTATGCTGGTTGGGGAAGGGGTTGGTGCTGTGCCCTGCCCCTCACTGGGTGTGGGAGGGGCTGACAGTGCAGACGGCTTTATCGAGGGACTGGGCTGAGCTGGGCCTCACACTGGCCAGGGGAGGGACTGGGGCTGTCCCAGTGGAGGGTAGTGGAGGAGGGTTGTGCCAGGCACCACATTGGTTGAGGGATGGGCTGGCACTATGCTGGCCCCCAAGATGGTTAGGGAAGAAGCTGGGGCTGACACACTGTGAGGAGGGCTCTATCTGGGGCGGGGGGGGCAGGCCCCACTCTAGCCAGAGGAGAGGCTGGGGCTGGCAGGATGAGAAGGGGGCTTTGTTGATGGGGCTGTGTGGGGGAGGGGCTGACATGGTTCAGGGGTGCCCTGGCTGGGGCTGGGGCTGGGGCTGGCATGATGCAGGGGTCGGAATCCATCAGGGGACTGGGCCATGCCCTGCACTGGCCAGGGATGGGGCTAGGACTGGGATGGTGTGGCGGGGGGCTCCTTTGGGAGGCTGGGCAGGGCCCCACACTGGGCAGAGGAGGGGTTGGTGTGGTATATTAATGTTCTCTTTTCTGTAAGGTTTATAAAGAAGCAGTACTAATCCAGGTTCATTCTGTTTTTCTGGCTCATCTTTGTTCAGTCTTATTCAACATTCACTGAGTTTTATCTCTGGCTCTTACCATTAAGAAGGCCTGGAAGTAACTTAAATTTCTTACAGATAGTGTTGGACTGTGTCCTGTGCTGAAGTGGGGTCTTCAGAGCAGGAGGTTGGGTGTCATGGGCTATGATACAACAATACCTGAAATAAATGTAAGTTGGTTGGAGTGTCAGGAGCTCACAGCAGGTGGTTGGGAAGCGCTGTCGTGGGGAAGGGCTCAGGGAAGGGAAGGGAAGGGGTAGGGTAAATTACAGCTAAATGATGCCACAGAACACTGAAAGCCAGGACTGGTGCCTGAAACAAATTTAATGGGATTGTAGGAAATTTAGCTACACCCACGATAAGTGGTTGTGTAGCTAACTAAAATCATGCCAGAGTATGATATTGGCAGATGAGAGTGCTGGACTAGAAAGGTTCAACCTGTAAATTTATACTCTGTGTATTAAGACTAAAAACATGGAAGTAAAATGTACATGAATTCATCCTATGAGATTTGTATGGGGCTTTTAAAAGACAGAATTGAGAAATTTTAAATAAAGGCTACGCTCTTCGCGTGTTCTTTTGTTTTACTTCTAGTTAATACGTGTATTATGCATTTGTAACACACACTGCTGCTGGACTTCATGTTTAATAGAGGAAAGGCTCTAAAATAAATTGTAGGCACAAATAGACTATGAGCTGTGTGTCTTTTTGTTTTCCCCCTTAGTCTTCCTTCATAAGTAATATACTTGCAAGCTCTTTATATGCAAACAACCTTTCGAAGATAAAGATCATCATAAGACAAGGCATGGAAAACATATACGTGAGTACTTGCGTGGGATAGTTAATATCTGAGGATAGCAAAACTTTCAAAAGCAAGCAACTCTGCTTTTCCTTTAGACACAACACTGCAAAGTAAGATGAATAGTTAGCTTTTTAAGTATCTATGCCTGTATCTAGACTAGCCCCCAACTTCGAAAGGGGCCTGGTAATCAGGTGTCAGGAGATCACTAATGAAGTGCTGTGGTGCATGCAGCACTTCATTAGGCCAAATCTCCCCCGTGGCAACTTCAACGTGTCAAACTTTAAAGTGTTGGCTTGCGTGTAGCCGCAGGTCGGTGGCGGGTACTTCCAAGTGCCTGCACTACTTTTTTGAGGAATAAAGGAACTTCGGAGTAGCGCGGACACTCAGAAGTCACCGCGGCTGAACTGTGGCTACATGCAAGCCAGCACTTCCAAGTTTCATGCTTCAAAGTTGCCACAGGGAAGATTTAGCCTATATGAAGTGCTGCGTATGCACAGCAGCATTTCTTTAGTAATCTCCCAGCACCCTAATTACCATGCTTTCTTCAAAGTTCAGGGCTAGTCTAGACACAGCCTCTAAGTATCTAAACCAAGGAAAAGTGAAAGTGAGTGAGTGCAGAGAAAATCCTCCAGTACTGCTCTTTACAGTTCTTAAGCCTATTATAGTACATCTACAAGACATAGATATAGATATAAACTATGTTATGTAATATTGCATATAAGGAAAAACACCATACCTGAGAATCACTTGTTTTGTTGTATATATCAGGTGAACAGCAGAAACAGGAGTTAAATGAATCATCTAGATGTGTCTGTATCACCTATAATGTTGTACCACAGTCCTTTGGCTCTATCTTCCAACAACAACAATAACAAAACATCCACAGTAGCTATTTGTATCCTGCAGTGGGAGAATAGGTTTCCTTTATGTCTCTCTATATCCAACCAGCTGGCTGTGGTTTTTCATTTAACTGCACTGAACCAGATTTTCAATTAAGCTAGACCCCTTATGTTCCACTCAGGTCTAGACTTTACACCTGTGTCACAGTTAGTAATGTCTGAGAGCAGTTTTAAGCTGTACAGTGGTTAGAACCAGCTGCTCCCTCATGCCACAGCCTCTCATGTGCTGTGCATAGTTCAAGCCAAATGATTCTACTTGCATCAGAACAACAAAATTAACAGCTTAACACAGTGAGAATGTGGCTTTAACTATAGGCAAAATATGTTGAATTTTGGTCAGTTTCCAGTCAACTCCACCTGCATCTGCTTGTAACTAAGATGTCATTTGGTGCTCCTTAGCTCACAGTGCTCCCATTCTTAACAGTGCAGTATCTCCCCTCCTGCCCCAAGTCATGTGAAACTTAACAAAACATTTTAAGAATTAAGATTCAGCCTCCTGGTGCACACTCATCATTCCCATGACTCCAACCCAAAAAGTATGTTCTCAGAGCATGAATCTGGCCTATCCTGAGTTGTTCAGGAAAATGCCAACCTCTGCCATCTTAAGGTACTCTTGAAGATCTGTACATATCATCCAGCTGAAGGGTGTGGAAAGGAATCAACCCAGGGAATAAGATTATAAAAATGCTAGAACAGCCATACTTCGTGTCCTCTAACAGTCGCCAATGGCAGGTGCCAGCACAGAGTATATGCAGTCATATCCTCTCCCTCCAGCACTAATTTTTATTACAGCAAAAAAGCTAAAGCAACATAGAGGTAGGTGCATTTCTTTGTGGCACTCCACCCCCATGTTGTAAAATCCTTTGAGGATGGATTCAAGAAATGGTGGCAACAGAGGATTCCCTGGACATGCAACTTCAAAGGATCCACACTGTCAGAAAGCAGAAATGGGCTCAGAGGCTCAGAGAATCTGTGGAGGCACAGAGCCCAGGCAGACATGTCTGTCTTTTCAGCGCTTGTCTAAATCTACTTGGTTTACATAGATTCATGGATCTTGGGAAATACACCACCAAAGGTTTCTTGCACTGATTCCCTCATCCAAGATGTCATCTACATGAACTCTTCAAGATGATACTTCATTGCCAACAGTTCCTCACTTGACCTGAACTTGTGTGGCTGGAGACCAGTTTTATTTTCCCTTGAGTCAACTCCTTCCTCATAGAATCCAATCAGCCATTTTTGACTCACCATGACTCTTTACTTTCTCCTCCTTTTGTATGTGCATATTTCTCCTTCACTCCCCACACCCATTAAAACAATTGTCAATTTTACTTCCTCTGGCAAATATGAAGGAAGGAGGCATGACCAACCTTAATCAATTTGAAGAAATACACTGGAGTTAGAACAAAAAGCAGTCAAGTAGCACTTTAAAGACTAGCAAAATGGTTTATTAGGTGAGCTTTCGTGGGACAGACCCACTTCTTCAGACCACAGCCAGACCAGAACAGACTCAATATTTAAGGCACAGAGAACCAAAAACAGTAAGCAAGGAGGACAAATCAGAAAAAGATAATCAAGGTGAGCAAATCAGAGAGTGGAGGGGTGGGGGGGAAGGTCAAGAATTAGATTGAGCCAAGTATGCAGACAAGCCCCTATAGTGACTCAGAAAGTTCCCATCTTGATGAGCTCATGGGAATAACGGGACTTCGAAGTAGGTGGCGTGCTTTCGAAAAGGAGCCCCGTCGGGACGCGTTGCACAGCGGCAAGGAGCATCAATTTCAAAGCGCCGCTGCCGCCCGCATGCTAATGAAGTGCTGAATATGCATTTCAGCGCTTTATTAGTAAACTTCGAAATGGCCATTTGCGTGGCCATTTCGAAGTTTGGGGCACGTGTAGACGTAGCCATTGCCACACAGATGGAAATGTGGTGCTATCTTGCTTGCAATTATATTACATTCATAGCCCCAGATTGTGCTACATAAAGATGTACATAGCAGTATTTATGATTTTACAAAATATATAACAACTTAACAGCTTGGAAAAATTTCACTAAAATTTGGATGAAGAACTGAAAGAGGGAAAAAAATTAAGAGTAATGTGGAAATCCTTCTCTATGCACATTATGAAAATACTTGAACCATCCTTTTTATTTATTATAATTATTTTCCTAATACTAGAAGTATGCCAAAATGCAATATTCATCTTAATACTCACAGTAGGTAAACAGGGCAAAGATAAAGGAAATGAGGGAGAAGTGGAAGATCTTTATTAAGAGTGCATTAATCACAAACCTCTAAAAATCAGCCCAAAATGCATCAAATATTTTGCATATTCCCCATCTGTGCAAAAGCCACTTGTTCATTGTCTGTGAGGTCAGCCTCAACCCTGATCAAGTTATCAATCTCTGATGAAGATTGACATTTTCATTTCTGTGGAATTAATCTTTTAGGCTGTGTCTACATGGGCACCTGTCTTCGAAACATCCATATTTCGAAGATTACTAATAAGACGCTGAATTGAATATTCAGCGCCCCATTAGCATTAGGATGCTTCTGGCCGCAGCGCTTTAAAAGCACCGCTTTCGAAAGTGTGCAGCTCAGTACCGCTATATGGGGGCCCTTTTCAAAAGGACCCACACCTTTCAAAATCCTCTTATTCCAGTCAGGATAAGAGGATTTCAAAAGGTGCGGGGTCCTTTCGAAAAGGACCCCAGTATATCTGCGCCACGCCGTGCGCTTTCAAAAGCGGCACTTTCAAAGCGCTGTGGCTGGAAGCATCCTAATGCTAATGAGGCACTGAATATTCAATTCAGCGCCTCATTAGTAATCTTTGAAATGGCCTTTAACATGGCTATTTCGAAGATTTGTGCCCGTGTAGACACACCCTTAGTGAGCCAAGGGTGAAAGCACACTCTCTTGTTTCGAGGTAATTCCAAGTATCAGGAATATGTCCAAGAACAAAATATAAGGGGAAAAGCTCCAAGTTAGTATCTAATATCAAGTCTGGTCCTTTGATCATCTTCATACCAATAATTCCCAATATAGTCACTCCCAGAAGATACAATCTAGTGTAGTACCAAAGGAGTTACATTTCCAACAGTGGCTACCATTTATGAGGCTTTTAACATCAGCCTGTGTGGAGACAAGATCATAAGTATGAATAAGGTGATACTTGGTAAATAAGTTGTAATCTCAGATCTACAGGGGCTTTTTAAAACATTAGATACAATTGCAAGATCAACAAATGGCAAAATCTAGTACAAACACAACAAGAAGTCCTGTGGCACTTTATAGACTAACAGATGTTTTGGCGCATGCTTCAAAAAATCTGTTAGTCTATAAGGTGCCACTGGACTACTTATTGTTTTTTGCAGATACAGACTAACATGGGTAACTCTCTGGTATAAATCTATTATAGTCAAGTAGCAGATTTACCCAGCATTGCTCAGATTCTTAATACAAATTTCGTTTTGGGTGGGGAGGGAGGGGGAATAAAAGGACACAGTTGGTGCTTTATTTAAATTACTATTTTTCATAAATACAATAATATTTTTAACAAGTCAATTTTTGTTTTGGATTTCTTAAAAAAAGGAATTGCTTTTTTCATTTCATTTTATAAATAATTTTTCAATAGGAATTCCATCAAATGTGGTTTTTCTTCATCTCTTTGAAGTCTTATAACTTGCTATGTTTTAATAAAAACATAATCAATTTGCTTTCCAATAAGATTTTCTTCTATGTTTCAAACCATAAGCATTGATTTCACTGTGCCAAATGAAAGCATTACTCCAAATTTCTGTAAAGTTTATGGAGAAGCAGTCCTAGTTCAATTTCGTCTTGTTTTCTAGAATCACCTTGATTCAGTCTCTTTCAACATTTGCTTGCTTATATTAATCTTGAGGACTTTATTTTTTGAGTCTAACTCTTTTCTGTTTAGTTTTTTAAGAAACAATCCTATTCCAGGAGCATACCAATTTCCTGGCACAACCAAACATTTGTGTTTCTTTAAGTTATATTGAGAAGAAGCTGTGTACTGAATTTGATGGTCCTTACCATTTCAGAGGATTGTTTGATTAAACAGTAAAACAGATAAAACAGAATGAAAAACACTGGACCAGAATTCAGAGCACCCAGTAACAGAGTTCTACCCTCCCCCAAACCCACTTGGTTTCCCTATACTGTACATCATCTGCAGATATTGGCATAGTGTTGGGCAGCTGTGCTATCAGCCCTACAACCCGGCCCCCTGTGGTTCTGTCAGCCACGCGTCCAGACCTTTATATTTGCAGGCGTGGGCACTGCAGAATTTAAATTCAAAGTCTAATTCAATCAAAACTTCACAGGCTTCCTGTGACCTTCTTCCTGTGCAACTAGATGGAAAGCAGTGGAAAAGGAAGTGGCCGTACATCTAGGGTCACCACATAGATTTGTGGGCTACATATGGGATGCTTCCAGAGGCTAATAAATTCAAATTAAAGATATGGTGCTTCCTCCCTAGACTTTATTCAAAATTTTAAATTCAAAATTTTAAATTGAAAATTGACACTTACACATCCGGCAATATTGACATTTTGTTATCACTATTAGGGCTCATTATTTTGAGCTAATGGTATGTACAGTGAAAACAGTGATGGTTTAATATTGAGCTAACTCCTTTAAATTTAATTTCATTTCGTACTGTAGATGCAGCCCTAGACAGTTTACCTGTGTCTGTTCTCTCAGGGATTCTCAGAGATGCCCAGACTCATGGACCAGAAGTAATCATCATGATAATCTTTTCTGGCCTCCTGTGTATCATAGGTCACAGATCATCACTCACCCATTTCTGCAATAGGTCTATAACATCTGTCTGAGTTATTGAAGTTCTTGGATCATGATTTAAAGACTGGTTAAAGACTGAGTGATTTTGTAGATCAATTAGTTTGGTATGAATAGTTTTTATATGAGCTATTTATAATCTACAGTGTATTATCTTTGACTATGGCAATGCACAGTGATTTTTTTAAAACAATTTATGCATAAATTATTTTGAAATACCTTATTTGGTATTGGACATGTTGACAGTCTCTGGGTTAGACTAAGAGGGGTAAAAAACAAGGGTGATATCCTGCTAGGTGTCTACTTCAGGCTGCCTAGCCAGGTGGTTGAGACTTTTTTTAAACAACTAACAAAGTCAAGCAGGGCCCCGGATTTGGTGGTGATGGGGGAATTCAACTATCCAGATATACGTTGGGAAACTAATACAGCGGGGCACAGACTATCCAGTAAGTTCTTGGATTGTATTGGAGACAATTTTTTATTCCAAAAGGTTGAAAAAGCTACCGGGGGGAAGCTGGTTTAGATTTGACATTAACAAACAGGGAGGAATTGGTAGAGAACTTGGAGGTGAAAGGCAGCTTGGGTGAAAGTGATCATGAAATCATAGAGCTCACAATCCTAAGAAAGGGTAGAACAGAAAACAGCAAAATAGAGATAATGGATTTCAGGATGGCAGATTTTGGTAAGCTCGGAGAACTGGTAGGTAAGGTCCCATGGGGAGAAAAACTGAGGGGAAAAACAGCTGAGGAGAGTTGGCAGTTTTTCAAAGGGACATTATTAAGGGCCCAAAAGCAAGCTATCCTGCTGCGTAGGAAAGATAGAAAATATGGCAAAAGACCACCTTGGCTTAACCACGAAATCTTGCGTGATCTCAAAACAAAAAAAGGAATTGTATAAAAAATGGAAACAAGGAAAAATTACAAAGGATGAGTATAGGCAAACAACACAAGAATGCAGGAGAAAGATAAGAAAGGCTAAGGCACAAAATGAGCTCAAACTAGCTACAGGCATAAAGGGAAACAAGAAGGCTTTTTATAAATATATTAGAGACAAGAGGAAGACCAGGGACAGGGTAGGGCCATTGTTCAGTGAGGAGGCAGAAGCAGTAACAGGGAACTTGGAAATGGCAGAGATGCTTAATGACTTCTTTGTTTCAGTCTTCACTGAGAAGTCTGATGAGGGAATGCTCAACATAGTGAATGCTAGTGGGAAAGGGGTAGGGTTAGAAGTTGAAATACAAAAAGAACAAGTTAAAAATCACTTAGGAAAATTAGATGTCTGCAAGTCACCAGGGCCTGATGAAATGCATTGTAGAATACTCAAGGAGCTGATAGAGGAGGTATCTGAGCCTTTATCTATCATCTTTGGAAAATCATGGGAGACAGGAGAGATTCCGGAAGACTGGAAAAGGGCAAATATAGTGCCCATCTATAAAAAGGGGAATAAGAATAACCCAGGAAACTACAGGCCAGTCAGCTTAACTTCAGTGCCAGGAAAGATAATGGAGCAGGTAATTAAAGAAATCATCTGCAAGCACTTGGAAGGTGTTAAGGTGATAGGGAACAGCCAGCATGGATTTATAAAGAACAAATCTTGTCAAACTAATCTGATAGCTTTCTTTGATAGGATAACGAGCCTTGTGAATGGGGAGAAGCAGTAGATGTGGTATACCTAGACTTTAGTAAAACATTTGATACGGTCTCTCATGATATTCTTATCAAAAACTAGGCAAATACAATTTAGATGAGGATACTATAAGGTGGGTGCATAACTGGCTGGATAACCGTACCCAGAGAGTAGTTCTTAATGGTTCTCAATCCTGCTGGAAAAGTATAACAAGTGGGGTTCCACAGGGGTCTGTGTTAGGACCGGTTCTGTTCAATGTCTTCATCAATGATTTAGATATTGACATAGAAAGTACACTTATTAAGTTTGCAGATGATACCAAGTTGGGAGGGATTGCAACTGCTTTGGAGGATAGGGTCATAATTCAAAATGATATGGACAAATTGGAGAAACGGTCTGAGGTAAACAGGATGAAGTTTAATAAGGACAAATGCAAAGTGCTCCACTTGGGAAGGAGCAATCAGTTTGACAAATGCAGAATGGGGAGAGACTGTCTAGGAATGACTACAGCAGAAAGGGATCTAGAGATTATAGTGGACCACAAGCTAAGCATAAGTCAACAGTGTGATGCTGTTGCAAAAAAAGCAAACATGATTCTGGGATGCATTAACAGATATGTTGTGAACAAGATACGAGAAGTTGTTCTTCCACTCTCCTCTGTGCTGGTTAGGCCTCAGCTGGAGTATTGTGTCCAGTTCTGGGCATTGCACTTCGAAAAAGATGTGGAGAAACTACAGAGGGTCCAGAAAAGAGCGACAAGAATGATTAAAGTTCTAGAGAATGTGACCTATGAAAAAAGGTTGAAAGAATTGGGCTTGTTTAGTTTGGAAAAGAGAAGATTGAGGGGAGACATGATAGCGGTTTTCAGTTATCTAAAAGGTAGTCATAAGGAAGAAGGAGAAAACTTGTTCTTCTTGGCCTCTGAGGATAGAACAAGAGGCAATGGGCTTAAACTGCAGCAAGGGAGGTTTAGGTTGGACATTAGGAAAAAGTTCCTAACTGTCAGGGTGGTCAAACAGTGGAATAAATTGCCAAGGGAGGTTGTGGAATCTCCTTCGCTGGAGATATTTAAGAAGAGGTTAGATAGATGTCTATCAGGGATGGTTTAGATAGTACTTGGTCCTGCCATTGGGGCAGGGGGCTTAACTCGATGGCCTCTTATGATTCTATTCCAAACTTGGTGATGTCCAAATGAAGTTCAGAATAAGAGGCTATTTGGAGCGTTCCATTACCCCTCATGCAACGAGGGGTACCGGAACCACAATAGCACGCCCAAAATATCAGTGCTATTTCAGGAGCTGCAAAAAGCCATGGCATAGCTATTTCAGGAGACTTGTGTATCCCAAAATTGCACCCACTTTGTAGCCATAGACTTTGAAATACATTTTCACTTGAGAAAATTCTGATTTCTGCTTCATCCAGCTGTCTGGATAAAATTTGCAGTGCACTCTGAATCTCAGACATAGTTGTCTGCAGAGTTAGGGTGAGGGTCCTACCCGTAAATTTAATTTCTAAAGTACTTACTTATACTTGTTGAAGCACAGCCATCAGCTGTATTCCATTAAGTCCAGGAACCATTTTGTTTGTTTATTTCTCCCTCTTGGTATTTTGGTTCTTTCAGATTCAGAGAGGAAGATTCAAAATTAGAGGACATGTTGTGGGTTTCAGTAGACAGGCAAAATATTTCTCAGATTGGGATGATGGGCCTTAGAGGATGTTGTTTGGAGATTCCCCATGGGACACTTCAGAACTCAAGCAACCCGTATTTATCTCTGTGTTATCATCCTCTTGTTACTTCTAGAACAAATATTTAATAATACTTATGGTCTGCACTTTTATCTGAATGTTTTTTTTTAACATATCAGACTAGATTAGAATGTTGGATGGCTAAATTTTATATATCAAACCATTCAGGACAATTCTAGAAAGCACTTAGACGTGCTTACATTCATTCCTATTCAGGAAAAAAATGTAAAGCATATGCTTGAGTGTTAAGCACATATCCAGTAATCAGTCAGCAAACACAGAGAACTAAATGACATCAAGAGAAAGTAAACACTCAGCTCTATATTTTTTTTTATATCTATATGCATCTTAAATGGCTTCTGGAAAGTTATTGAGCTGTACATGCCAAATGGGATGCTAATTACATAGCAAGTCATTCTAACTGAATGTGACTTAGGAGTTAACAGAGCTGAATTAAATAAGCTGTTTTGATATAAGGAGAAAATATTCGGTAGAAATGAGTAAGGCTTTTATTTAATATTTTCATTACAGGTTTTTTCTCATACTGTGTATTTTATTGCCTTTATCTGTAAAAAATTATTATTTGGTTTTGGTTCATTATTTAGATCACAATTAATTTCTTTTTTTGCTTCATTTATCGTTTTCCAAGATGACTTCTGTCTCAGCATACTATGTCTTTCATAGTGTATGGGTGCACACAGAGAAAAGCTCACTCTTGGTGTCCAATGCAACCAATAAGGATCAGGTGGTTGGGATTCTATAAAACACTGCTGATACTGTCAGGTGAAGTACACCACTTCCATTGCATAGCCATTTTCCACAGGTCCAAGGCCATGCTCCTTAGTCTGATTTGATGCTAAACCTCAGTTCACTGAATTAGAAATTATATCTATGCTTGTGGCAACCAATCATTTTTAGATTTCACTGCTTCTATCTTATATCTATACAGATATTCTTGCTTATGATATTTTAATATAGGATGACATACTTTAATTATTAATTATTTAAATACATTATAGACTACTCACATCTGAGATACATAAAACATCTGAAAAATTTTATTTCAGACATGAGGGAACTATACTAATTAAATGGAGTTTATGATTTCTTAGGAACAGGCTGAATCAAGTTGTTTTTTTCCGAATTTTGATTTGTACTGAATTAGAATTTTATTTGATTTGTGAGACCTAGTGATAAATAAAAAAGACGTTTTTGACATTATGAATATATATGTCTCTTACTAGCAAAAAATAGCTCTGGATATATGAAATAGCATGCTTTTATCCCCTGATGTGGAATAAGTGTGGCTATTTGTGTGTACCTCTCAACCAGCAAGATTAGTAAGAAGCTAATGTGCTTCTTCATCTCCAAGGCAAAGTACCTGCCCATGTTAAAGAGAATGTGCAGTTGTTAATATCAGTCTGACAGCCTGGAAACTGGGCTGTATCAGGTCATTGATTCAACAGCCTAAGGTTATTCAAAAAATGGCTTAATCATATGGTTAATGACCACTGACTTCAAGTTCAAATTAAAAATCTTTTCAAAGTATTTGTTCAACAAGGATCAATATAATTAGACCTTCAAAGGAAAGGTGGGAGCCACGGAAGTCCACCTAGTTTCCTGAGAAGTACACACTCTGTCTACACCATAGGCTGAAGCAAATCTAGTGTTGAGAGCATGGAGTATAAGAAACTTGAGACCTACACAGTGTCAAGGTCATCAGAGTCTGATTGTTCCAGGAATACTTGTGAGTTAATTCCTCCAGGGAAGCCAAAATTATTTAGGTCTGTCATGTTACTGTCCCTTCGTGTGTAACACCTAATGCAATCGCCCACAGCCTGATTGTAACCCTTGTATGAATGCACGAGGGTTTTCTGTGAGCAACTCTTCTCCTGTTTGGGCATAAGTGTGACATTGAATAAGCTTCCCAGATCTAAAGAAGAGCTCCATGTTATTTCAAGTACTTGCCTCTCACAACAGTCCAATAACAGATATTGCCTATGTCGCCTTGTATCTCTATGAATAAAGTGTCCGGCTGCCTGTGAGGTGGAATGACACTAGAAAGACCTGTCAGTGAAGGACAGAGGAAGGGTAATAACAGAGATGGAAGGAATCTGAGTACACACACACACACACACACACACACACACACACACACAATTTTCTGGTCCAGAGGGCTATGGTACTCCGAAGGAAGTCATGTGATCTGAGTTGTCAGCAGACAATTATTAGGAAAATATCCAGTTTAAAGCAAGATGGGAGTGGGGGAGTTGTGCTTCACTGTCTTAGTCAGGAGCCTCACTTGAGGATTCTTGTATGTTATCATCTAATTTCTTAAAAAATAATTAGTGGAATGTTGCATCTGACCCATAAGAGCACTTACCTTTTTCACTAATGCATGAATATGTCATGTGTCCACAGGACTGGATTTTTATATTGGATATGGAAGCCATTTTATGTGTCTGTTTTATCTATTAGTACCAAGTATTGTTCTGGGCCGGGGACGGTGGGGGGCCGTGTGAGGTGTCTAATGAAAGCTGAGGATGTCCTGAATCTGTGTATGCTACTTATATATCTGTGCCGTGTTTGTAGGTAAAGTTATAGGTTTTAGCACTGTGGTTGTATTAACAATGTTTCAGTGCTGAGATACACAATGGGAGGCATAGCTGGTGGCCTCTTCAGTCAGAGGTTGAACTAAAGCAAAGGCTTAGATGGCCAATGCACATACCAGGGGTTTGGGACTTTCTCCTGGGATTTGTCCAGTGGCTGTTTGTCATAACAGCCTACCTGAATCAGGGCATCTCGACTCTCCAGTACTTGATGGGAATAAGAAAGGGCTTTTTCCCTCCACAGGTGAAAAGTATAAAAGGGACCTAGCAGTTTCCATCTGACAGAGATAAAATCTTTGTCTTTTGTTCCTGTTTTTGTTCCTATTCTTCTTCCAAGGATCCATGTCCCAGCATGATGACTCCAGCTCGACGGATCTCCTTTTCTCCAGTAACTAAGACTATGTACCCTGGAAACTTGCTCCTTATGGGGTGGACTTTCAGAGACTTTCAGAATCAGTATAGAACACCACTGGCCCACATCAATAACTGTAACTGATGTATATAAACTGTCACTTTAACAATTTTTCCCTCTAATCCTGTTCTTTCTTGGTTTGTAAATAAACCTTTTGATGTTTAGATCTAAAGGTTTTGGGCAAGCATGTTGTTTTTGGGCAAAGCACAAGTATATATTGGCTGGGTACTGTGGCTGGACCCTTTGGGGCCCTGTAGAATCTGTGTGGATTGGGGGAAATAGGTGTAACAACCTCTCACCTGAGTTTGGGGGTTGTGGGTCTGGGCTGGTATAGCATCTGGGAAGTTTGTGGGTTTGCTTGTGTGGATTCTGGCTGGCTGGTGTGGCTGGCAGAGATACATTTTTGGCTGATTAGATTTGCCTTAGTGAGAAGAAAATCTAAGCCTGGCTCTATAGGTGGCCAGATTTAAGCAAAGATGCCCTGGTTTGATGTCCTTAGCTGTGCCCAGAAATCCTGTCATATTATAGTGTGGACTGAACATAACATACCAACTCTAAAAACAAGGAATTCTTTAAAACATAAACCCATTCCGTAGTTGTCAGTGATAACTGCTGCTAGTAAGGGGGACAAACTAAAAGTTATGGTGGTATGCAGGAAGATTCAAGGCAGGTACTCTTGAGACAAAGGAGTTTGGTTTCTAGCACTACTTTTGATGTCATACTTTATGGTATTATGTGACAGCAGATGGACACGGTTATAAGAAAAAGAGCTACTCATGAATAAAGCTGCGATTGCATGTTTTGTATGTGGTTAGGGCAGGGAGTGAAGACCAGAAACACTGAACATCAGAAGGCAGATGCTATTCAGCACATACTTCACCTGCACAGCAGAAGCGTTAACTCACCCTGCCCCTGGTCCCTTGGAATGTGCCTCTGCAGTGTGGCTCTGCCAGCAACTGCAGAGGTGTAGGTGGCCACTGGTGCATCCCCCACACATTATCCATGCCATTCTGAAACTGTGTTGGCCATTCCCTGTAGCCCCCTGCGCACTATGGTCCTGATGTAAAGCCTATTGAAATAAATAGAAAGATTAATATTAAACATCCTTGGTCTTTCACTCAAACCTTATTGGCTACTTTTAAGATGGTTCCCAGGGCAGTCCTTCAAGAGAATTGGAACATGGCCTCAGGACCCCCTCCAAGGTATCTGGAGAACACTGAGAGCTCTTTCAGCCTGTTATAGTTTCAGTATGTCCTTGTGGACGGTCCTTGGCAATAGTAGATCCCTACCTATCAGATAGCCTCTATTTCTAGAAATATCACTCTTTATAGCGCCAACGTTATATAAGTGCCCTGAAAACATTATGACCCTTTACTTTCATTATCAAAAGTTATTTACATCAGAAATTCAGAATCATAGAAGTGAGGCTGCCAAGAGTCTACTATATTTTAAACTTCCTCTTTGGATGATTATTTTGTCTCCCTCACTTTGTGACTAAAAAAGAGGCACAAACTGGCAGCCCAAGATCATAATCTGGAACCAAACCTCTTGACTGATTCCTTCTGAAGTTTTCTGTTTTCTGAGAATCCTCCTCAGCAGGGCTTGGCAACCAAAATAACAAGAAGAGCCATTTTGTCCAATGTGGTAAAAACATCAATAATTCAAAAGCTCTAATGCATGTGGATATGAAACGGTCGTTAATGAATAATGTCAAACCGTATTTTTTGTATCCCCTGTTTTAAGAACAGCACACACACAATGATTTGTAATGAGATACATATTCACTGTAGGACATTCACAAACTTTTTACGTATTCTATTTCCTCACACTAGGCTGTGTCTACACTAGAGAGTTTTGTCAACAGAAGGTGCCTTCTGTTAACATAACCCAGGGAACATCTGCACAATTAAAGCATTCTGTTGACAGATTCTCGACAGAGCTCTGCATTTGCCTCGACAGTATTATTCCTCAAAAATTTGAGACATAACAATCTGTCAGCAGAGTGCTGTCGACAGAAGTGTAGTGTAGACACTTCTTTACACAGAGAGGGCAGTGCAGCCTGGCAGTTCTCTGTCGACCGAGCAAGTTGTGTGTAGATGCAATCTGCTGACAGAGGTTCTGTCAAGATTTCCCTGTCGACAGTAAAGTCTGTCGAAAGATTGCATCTGCATACAACTTGCTCCATCGACAGCTAACTGCCAGGCTGCACTGATGTCTGGTGCCAGCAAGTGGAATGGCAGCTCTGCAAAGAGGGCTGCCCATCAACCAGAAGTCATCTCCGTCGACAAAGGTGTCTGCACTGCATGTCTGTCGACAGTACTCTGTCAGCAGATTGCTTAGCCTCACATTTTTAAGGGGTATGTCAAGGCAAATGCATTCTGTGTCGACAGAATGCTTTAAGTGTGTGGATGCTCCCTGGGTTATGTTGATAGACATCTCCTTTGGTAGACAAAACTCTGTAGTGTAGACACAGCCTAGGGGAAATATAACAGAAAAAAAAAAGAAAAAAGACCCAAAACATTTGTGTTGTGAAGAAGTTCTCTCCTCACTTTTTCTGAAGGGATGAGGCATGAAGTTGTAAGGGCAACATCTGGTGTTTTGGGGCCAGTTTTTCAATTCATGTCCAATCGCTTATCTGTTATTATGTGTTTTGTTCTCTAGTTTAAGTTTGTTTTCCTTGCTTCTGTTGAATTACTGAATTACTGAGTAATTTTAGTTATTTGTATTATAGGGAGATAATTTCTGATGAAACTTTAACCAAAAACAGCAACAAAAAAAAATGAAAAACAACAAAAAAAAAGCAGCAAAATGCAGAGGACTGTCAAGCTGTGTCTACACGTGCACGCTACTTCGAAGTAGCGGCACTAACTTCGAAATAGCACCCGTCGCGGCTACACGCGTAGGGCGCTATTTCGAAGTTAACTTCGACGTTAGGCGGCGAGATGTCGAAGTCGCTAACCTCATGAGGGGATCGGAATAGCGCCCTACTTCAACGTTGAACGTCGAAGTAGGGACCGTGTAGACGATCCGCGTCCCGCAACGTCGAAATTGTGGGGTCCTCCATGGCAGCCATCAGCTGGGGGGTTGAGAGACGCTGTCTCTCCAGCCCGTGCAGGGCTCTATGGTCACCGTGTGCAGCAGCCCTTAGCCCAGGGCTTCTGGCTGCTGCTGCTGCAGCGGGGGATTCATGCTGCATGCACAGGGTCTGCAACTCGTTGTCGGCTCTGTGTATCTTGTGCTGTTTAGTGCAAGTGTGTCTGGGAGGGGCCCTTTAAGGGAGCGGCTGGCTGTTGAGTCCACCCTGTGACCCTGTCTGCAGCTGTGCCTGGCACCCTTATTTCGATGTGTGCTACTGTGGCGTGTAGACGTTCCCTCGCTGCGCCTATTTCGATGTGGTGCTGCGCAACGTCGATGTTGAACATCGACGTTGCCAGCCCTGGAGGACATGTAGACGTTATTCATCGAAATAGCCTATTTTGATGTCGCCACATCGAAATAGGCTACTTCGATGTAGGCTTCACGTGTAGACGTAGCCTCAGTGGAAAATTTCAACCCAAATAGTTACAATTTGGTAACTAGCCCCTGAAAATAGGCTTATAATGGAAAGTAGAAGGAAACTGTGTTAATAGGCATTGCTATCAGTTCCACCTATAAATGATCCTTTGATCATACTCCATTGCCTTTCCAGCAGCCTTAATCAGTTTTGGTATCATTTTTAATGCAACATTTTTATGTCAATTTCCATTTCCCCTCTATTGTTTCCTGTCTCACTCTTAAACTGTGGATGGCAAAATGTACACTTCGTGCTGGTTCCTGTCTTCAACAGAACTGGACGTCTGAAAGGCTTAGTATAATCTTAATGCATTGCGCATGCTGGAAAGTCACAGTGTAGTGAATGACTCCCAGTATTACGCTCGTAAGAACCACACATGATCACTTAAGTGGAAAAGACAATGAACAACATCTATTCGGGATGTAAATGAGATTAAAATATTCACACACACACACACACACACACACAGAGTCCTACCAATCAGGGGCTTGGACCAACGTAACACCTATTTAGGATAGACATGAGGAGGGAGATGGATTCTATCCATTGCAAGTCTGATGCTCCAAGGCTGTTGCTAGGAAGAACAAAGCCAGAGAACTGTTGCAAGCTGTCCACTCTTATCGTCATGGTATGGTTTCAAAAGAGTCATGTTGCAATCTATCACATTTATACAGGTGTTTTATCTTCAAGCTGATTTTCTGTTCTTTGAACATTTATACTTCAGGGATTTGCCTCTTATGAATTTCAGCTTATATATTCATTCCCAAGAGTTGTGGGTGCTTGTGTCACCTCTATGGTCATCACTCTGCTTTCATCATGACGTGAATGTTTATGTAACCTTCTGATGCCTCTGAGATCCCAGCTCTCCCACCCCCACAAACACTTTGGTGCATCTGCATCTAGAAATGACCTTCAAACCTATCTCATTAAAATTGTTCACTAATACAAAAGCAAAAACCTGTGATTACAAGTGTAGAACGGTTTGTAATTATACATCACAAAATTCTATAACGTCTATCACATCAACAAACCCTATAACATATGGGGTGCATCTACACTAGCCTCATGTTTCGAAATCATTTTCAAAAGGGGGTCCAATTTTGAAAGAAGCTGCGGAGCGTCTGCATGCACAACAGCCTCTTTCAAAATTGTTTTTAGAGAAAAGGGGCATGAATTTTGAAGCCGCTCTTCCCATCCAAGTTCAGGAAAAGAGGCCCCTTTCGAAACCAAATTTCAAAATCGGGCATATGTGAAATTTTGAAATAGCGGGTCTGCCCTGTTGGTGGCCTGAGGGAGTGTGTAAATGCCCTAGCAAGCCCTGGTGGGGCTTTATGATCACCAGGCCAGTCCCTTAAAGCCACATGGCCCTGGAAACCCCATGCAGGAAGCTGAGAATGTGTCCAGGGCCTGAGGAGCACTAGCTCTGCCTGGCAAATGCTCCAGCAGCCCAGACAGACATGTAACACATCCCATCAGCTGGATGGCGAGCCCCACTTGCCCCAGGGACCTCCAGGAGGCCCCCACCTCCCAGCACGAGAGCTCACTGGAGGAGATCCAGGGTCAGAAGAGGAGTTGTCCCTCCTGGACAGAGGCTGAGGTTAAAGACCTCAGCTCCCCCACCGCACAGCCAATCAGGTCAGATCAAAGGTGAAGGAGCTGAGGCAGGCCTATAGCCAGGACAGGGATGCATGCAGGTGACTGGGGGCAGGGGCCACCCCAAGGTGCCCATATTATTGGGCACTGGAACAGCTCTTTGGCCTGAAGGATGTCCCCAAGCCAGCAGCGGTGGTTGATACAGCTGGGCCAGACACCAACAGGGAGACTGACCCACACGACCAGCTGGAACCATCAAGGCAGACCACACTGGTGGAGCCAGGAAGTGACTGGGGGGAGGGGGGGCTCGTAATTGCTGTGAGTACTGGTGTCTCCAGCCAAGCCCCCTCAAGGCTGATGTCCCTGGACCTGTTCTCCGGAGTCCCAGCTAGGTAATAGGTGGATTGGGCGGCTGCAGGGGAGTCCCATATTCCCCTGCCCCATCCTAGACCCAGGTGCAGTGCCATCCAGGAACCACACCTGTGGACAGCACCCCGACCCCCCTGACTGGGAAGGGATGCGCAGGCCGGACCGCAGCCAGTGGTTGCCCCAGAGCTGCAGTCCCAGTGGGCACATGGGAGCCACAAGGGGGGGTTGGCAGATTAGGCACCATCTCGGGGTATGGTCAGGGAATGGCGGGAGTGGTGCGGGTGGAGCCACAGGGCCCAGTCAACAGCACTAACTGTTGGCCTGTCCCCCCTTGTGTCTCCACAGCATCATCCTCTGAGGGCTGAACCAGTCCTGTGCCAGCCACCAGCACACCCGCTCCACCATCCAACAGAACCAGGGCACCTTCCTCCCCACTGCCCAGGCTGCTGTCCACCCTCTCTAGAGGGTCCAACAGCACCAGCTTTATGACCCCCAGGAAGCAGGAGAGGCCCACACCACAGCCATCCAAGAGCAGATGGCAGTGCTTCAGGAGTGGTTACAGATGGAGCGGGAGGACAGGTCCTTGCATACGGAGGTCTGGGCACAGGCAGCTGCAGCCCTCAGATGGCAGGCCCCCCTGCTCAACCCCCTACTGCCCCTCCACCCTCGTCCCCCTCCACTGCCCCTGAACCCACTCCTGCCACCCCCAGAACCTGCTCCCACTGCCCCTGAACTCACTACCCTTCTCCCACCCACCCTCACTCTCTCCACCTGGCTCATCCTGGGCCGCTGGCTGATTGCCAGTTGGAGACTGGGGGATGCATGCCCCTCTTGGCCACTCCAGCACCCCATCATCCCCCTGCCTCACCCAGCCCACCCTGGCCCCTAGCCCCGGCCCCCCAGTCCTACCTCCCTGTCCTGCCAGCCCCCTCCCAGCCCCAACAGGGCCCCCGCACCCCGAGGAGCAGGGACCCCGGTACCCACCGGGGTCTTACTCCTCCACCCCTGTGGGGGATTAGTCCCACCTGTGCCTGTGGCCCTGGCTACAGGGGCATGCCCCCGCCACTTTGTATATAGCTCTCCCCCATTCTTCCCTATATTTAGCTCCTGGTTAAGAAGACCTACACCATTATTTTTCCAGTGCTGTTTATTTACATGTGTATCATTGGCTGCCAGTTATTAAATCCCTTTTTGTGCACCCCAGTGTCCCCTGTGGGGGGTTGGGCTGTACTGCAGGGTGGGTGTGACCTGGAGGGTGCTAGGTGGAGGTCTGCATGGCTCCCACTCAAAAGCCTCCGAGAAGGCTTCCGGGCCCCTAACCCAGTTGCAATGTGCTTGGTGGCACGGGGCCATGGGCAGCTGCTCATAGCCAGGGCTGCGGTCCCCAGCCCACCCAGGCATGGAGCAATCATGCCTTCCCTCCAGTATATTGTGCAGAGCACAACAGACCGAGACCACCCCAGGGATGTTGGGCAGGCTGACATCCAGCCGTGGATTCAGGCATCAAAAATGCCCCTTGAGGCGTCTGAAGGCTCACTCAACAGTGTTGTGGGTGTGGTTCGGCAGGTTGTTAAAAGTGTCCTGGCTGGCAGTAGCGTGTCCTGTGTAGATGTGCATCAGCCAGGGCTGCAAAGGGTACGCCCCATCGGCCACTATACAAGGGGTCATCATTGTGCCCACCACGGGGAGCTCATGGGCAGGGATGAAGGTGCCCTCCTCCATGCATTGCCCCAGCCAGGATTTGCATAGTACACAGGCATCGTGGGCTCACTCGGACCAACCCATGCAAATGTCACAAACTGGCCATAGGCATAAATGAGTGCTTGGAGCACCACTGAATAGCACCCCTTGCAGTTTATGTAGCATCCCCTGCTGTGGTCCAAGGCGTGGATAGCTATGTGGACACCATCGAGTGCGTCAAAGCAGTTTGGGAAACTGAGGGCTGAAAATCTTGTGATGGGGTCATCCAAGTCAAACGAGGTGGTCGGCCCTCTGCAGGATGATGTGATTGACAGCCCGGACCAGCTGTGGATGGGGGACACCAACATGTGGGAACTGCACATCAGGGAGCCCCCTCCCCTTCCCCTGCGTTCCCCCCACCTGGGGCCCCCCTGCCCCTCTTCCCTTTCCCCTGCTATCACCCCACCTTGGGGCCCTCCTTTCCCCCCTTCCCAGGGTGGGTGTGGGGCCCTGGTCTGGCTTACCTCCAGGAAGGTGGCTCCAATGGTGGCCTCGCCCACCCTGAATTAGTTCCCCACTGAACGGTGGCTGTCCGGGGTGGCAAGCTTACAGAGGGCGATCCCCACACGCTTCTTGACTGGGAGTGTGGGCTGCATGCGGGTGTCCACATGCTGCAGAGAAGGTATGAGCCATTGACACAGCTCCATGAATGTCTGCTTTGTCATTCTAAAGTTCTGAAGCCACCTTTCATCATCCCACTGGCCCAGTACCAGCTTCTCCAACCTGTCCCCACTGCTGGGGTGGCTCCAGAGGTGCTGTGGGGGGCGGGGAAAGGGGAGCTGTGGATGCTGTGTTGCCAGGGCCTGCAGGACCCAAGTGGGGGCGTAGGTGGGCCCCAGGGCATCCACCATGCCCTGGATGGCAATCACAATCTGGGTCCTGGTGTGGGTGGAGGCATCGGCCTCAGGCACCTTCTGTTGTCCCATTCTGTCCTCCTGTTCTCAGAGCACTGTCCACACAGTCCTGTGTGCTGCTCTGCAGCGCTCTGTGTGTGCTGGGTGAGTGTGTTTGGGAGGGGCCCTTTAAGGGGGCTGCTGGTTGTGGGACCTAGAAAGACTTGTCAGCCACGTGACCCCAAGCATGGTGTTTCCTGGCTGATTATTTCAAATGAGCTCATGTTCCTGTGTGGACTCTCCCTTTCGAAGCACAGGCGGCAGGGGGGTTGTTCATTTGAAAGATTGGATTGGTGCAGCGATCTGCTTTGTATGTGTAGCTGCACTATTTTGAATTTCCTTGTTTTGATTTCCATTGTCCTCCTTTTCAAAGTTTCTTTGTAGTGTAGACACAGCCATTTTGTCAACAATTAGTCACCAGGAGTATTCTGATCTGTTTCAGCCTTAACATCAATAATAGACACAGGCAGCCTTTACCAATGGCACTGAGGCCATTAATTCCTACAAACCAGGAAGTGTGGCCAGAAGGATATAACAAACATAACATATTATAAATGTTTAATCCTTACACCCGTCCTTTAACTCCTGATGTATCCACACTGACAAGATGCTTAGATTACATCCACACTACAGTCCCCTTTCAGAGGAGGAATGCAAATGAGGGAGATCAAACTTGCAAAAGAAGCACTGATTTACAAATCTTTTGCTTCATTTGCATAATTCTGCAAGATCACATTTCTGGAAGTGACTTTTCTGAAAACAAAAACAGCAGTAAATATGGGGTTCCTTCAGAAAAAAAAAAAACAGACCATTTTTGAAAGAGCCCTTCTTCCTGAAACAAAATAGGAAGAAGGGTTCTTTTGAAAAAGTTTTTTGGTTTTTTGTTTGTTTTTCTCCTGAAGGATCCCCATATAGATGGTCATTTTTGCTTTCGGAAAAGTCTCTTCTGGAAACACGATTGTGCAAGATTATGCAAATGAGCCACAAGACTTGTAAATCAGTGCTACATTTACATTTTTGATCTCCCTCATTTGCATTCCTCTTCTGAAAGGGGACTGTAGTGTAGACACAGCCTTAATGTGTACAAACTACCTAGTTGCCCTACTCTAGGAAAACCATGGAAATGAAAGGTGTAGAGCTTAGTTTCTGATAGCATGCATGCTGTGCAGGTTTGCTCTGGGACACAGCAAATCATTCAGGTGGAATGCTTGTGCTATTGAACATAAAGTCAGGTATATGTGTGCACACTCAAACACACACACACACACACACATCAACTCCCATCCACTAGAGATTATGGCTAAAGGAACAGGAAATGAGCAATTTCATTTTCACTTGTGAATTTTTGATCAAAAGTAGCTGTTTTGCTTACATGCATTTCAATGTTTTTCTGTCTCAACAGCTCACACACAAGAAGAGAAGGGGAGTACAGCACAAGTTTGAAATCAGGGAAAATAAACTGGCCAATGCTACTTGTGTTGAAATGTAATGAGAAGTATTTTCCCTGGTTATGTTCATCTCTATTTTGTAGAAGACAGCTTTACAGTATGCCAGTATCAGCTGTATTACAAATTAGAGGCTAAACTTTTGTCTCCGCTTAACACATGGGTTCTCAATTGCTCTTATTTTATATAAGGAACTCATATTCATAACATCAGGGGAAGTTCTGCTCATTGAATGAAGAGGAATACACAGCAGACACCTGTGTTCCCTGTAAGCTGAGTGCTTGGCTGTTGCCCAGGAGGGATTCAGGTGCTGACCAGCTAATTAGCAGATGGCTCCCAGCCACCCACAGTGCACATCATGTGTTTCTATTGGTGGTTCACATCTGCACAAGCCTTGGTGCAAAATGTATTCTGCTCATGAATGGAGAAAATTTGAGGGAGCACCAGCAGATACCTATGCCGTTCTCCTATCTTACACACATATCAGAAACAGGTTGATTGTGGTTCAGATCTGGAAACTAACTAAGTGCACTTAAAATAGTCAAGATTTTTCAATGTTTAAGTTTGTCCTCAGGGAATATGCAGGGCTGACAGACTGGCCAGGATGCTGGACAGGGGGAAAAGGCTGAGAAGTCCTCCCTCAGCATCATGGCCTCTCTCCCCACAGGCAATCCTCAAAGCTGCCCAGAGTATGCCATGCAGACCTCCTGCAGCAGTTTAAAGAGCACAGTACTCCGGCCATCACTGAAGTAGCAGTGGTTAGGAGTCCTAGGCCCTTTTGAATTGCTGGACCATGGAGCAGTTGCTTCCTTGGTCTCTTCCACCCTATCACCTGGCCTGTTGGTCATTGACAGTATTGTTCTCATACCCTGTTTACAGAAGAGAGAACTATCACAAATAATATTTAAAGTGTCATATAGGCAAATGTATTGTAAGCTTTCTAAAGGGGTACTGTGAATATAAAGTGATTATCAGCTTTCAGAGTTTATTTCATTTCCTGAAATTCTTGGGTTGCCCATGATCTCCCGTATCACATATTATTACTCAAGGTGGTCATTTAGAGGATGTAGTGGCACTCTTGCTCACTTCCTTATTCATTGTCCTTTTTTTTTCCCCTCACTTTGTGCCTCATTCTCTCCCCTGTGAAGTCAATGGGAGCTTTTCTACTAACTTTAACTGACATTTTATTGGTACCTCTGAGGTGCAAAGAAGTTGGTGTGTATGTGAGAAATTGAGAGACAACTCTGTTGTCTGTGAGACTCTTTATTGGTATTTAATAAACACCTTTTTTCCACTGAAAACACTATGCGCTAGTAGAGAGCTTAGTAATTTCACTTGTATGTTGATAAATGGACATATTCCTTCTCTGTGATTTTAAATATGAAAGTGTATTTGCATGAAATCATAGTAAGAGCTATTCCTTAATAATAAAGGTAATATTTCAGACACCTGAATAAAAAGAACCTCTAAATCCATGTTTTAAAGAGTAGTGTACTCCTTTTTTTATTTACTGTTGCCTATTTACTACAGAATGTTTCTTCAGGCTCTTTGCTTGAAATGAAGTCTGGACCTTCCAGAAAAATCATCCTATTCATTTATTATCAATTATCAGATGAGAGGAATAAGGGGATTTCAAAATGTGCAGGGTCCTTTAGAAAAGAACCCCCACGTAGCCACGACAAGCCGTGCACGTTCAAAAGCAACGTTTTCAAAGTGCCGTGGCTGGAAGCATCCTAGTACTAATTCATAGCCTCATTAGTAATCTTCGAAACGGCCATTTGCATGGCCATTTCAAAGCTTTGGCCAAGTGTGGCCACATCTGGGGTATACATGCATTCACACCCATTTTATCCCTACTCCTCCAGCATACGGGCTTGTACCAAAGGTACATACAGTGAAGCTGCTAAATGAAACATATTTTTTTGTTTATAGTTTTAATTCTGTTTTCCATATGAACTCTTGCACTGTGATGTGCTCCATCTGATTTGTTGCCTCTATCACGTTATTTACATACTCTAACAGAAAATGTCATAGTTATTACTTTGCAGCACACAAGAAGAAAGATGAATATAAAATTACAGTCTTGTTATTCTTACATAGGGAAGCCTTGTGTAATCTATCTATCTATCTATCTAACTAAGATGTGAAGAACCTCCACTTCATGAACTACATGTGGTTCATCAGGGTGGCTGCTGTCAGGCTACTTGATGCTGTTTACCTGAGGATTCACAGGTATGACTGTTTGCAACACCCACTGCAGCTCCATGTCTGTGAACGAGAGCTGTGGGGCTCCATGTCTGTGGATGCACAAGTAAACAAAGTACCTGGCAACCCACCATCAATTAACCTGGAGTACTACATGCATGCTTTGTGCTAGGGGTTCCCCAGGGCTGATCTATCTATCTATCTAAAGCTATGCATAAGAACCATCAATGGAGAAGAACCCTTCAAATATATTGTACAGTTCCAATAATTAGAATAATCTGAAGGAGCTCTGAAGTAGAGGGTTATGTTACCAATGAAATTACAGAAAAAAGAACAATATTAGCACATCTTTTTTCAAAACAAAAAACAAAAACTAAACAAAACAACAACAACAACAACAACAAAACTGAAGTGAAATCCAATCATTAGCTTATCCCAAGTCTTGGCGGCTATCTGATGCTGAACTTAGGAGTTATATTGTGTTTTAGTTATTTGCTACAAGTTATTATGTAAAATTGTATTTCATTCTGTGCATTCTTCTCATAAAGCCTATATTGCATTGTTGTATGATGGAGTGATGGATGAGCATGCTATGTGCCATAAAAATAATTGAAGTGGTTCAGGGTCAAATCCCTGTGCACAATGTACATTTGTACAACATCAGCGATAAAAATGTATCACTGGAGGAGCACTGTCTGAGGTCGTAAGGATTCTGTAACCTGTGACATAAGGCCAAAGTTGGAAGTCATGGGTTAAAAGTGAACTACTTTTAAGAGTTTTTTTTTTCCTTGAAGACACTGCATGAAAATTCCATATTATTGAACTTCAGTATGCATTATATGCTTGCTGGTTACATGAATTATTCTTCACTAGACTATTACAAAAAATGGAGTGAGAGAAGAATCTTTTAAATGCTGAAAGACATCATATTGTATATTTTTGCACTTTCTTTGATAAGTATACCTTCAGTGCTCCACAGAATGAAGATAAGTCAATAAGAAATCCGATGACTTATAGCATGCATTATAAGGGCTGCTCAGAAAAATAGTAGAGTGACTTACTGTTACAGTATAGTCACTTTTTTTCTTTCTCTTTTTAAAAATATATGCATACATACATACATGCATACAATCTCTCAGAAAAATAGAACCCAACCTCTGAAATGTTACCTGGTTTTAAGTAAGGTTATTTGTCTTGTCCACCTCTCAATGTCAACACTCAGCTTTTGGAATGACCACGACCTGTAGAGGCAGGGGACTTTCGAAAGGAACCCCTGACTTTGAAAGCTCTTTCTTCCTATTTGGTCTACAGGGGTGGCATGCATTCCGAAAGTGGCACTTTTGAATCGCACACGGCTTCCGTTATGTTAATGAGGCACTGCATATGCATGTTAGTGCCTCATTAGCGTCCTCCAAACTGCTTCATTAATATACCCCCTCTGAAAGGAAGGGTATGTGTAGACACAGCCTCCCTGACAGATTTTTTAATCTATTTGTCCCAGGCCCCTAAAGGCTTTGCTCAAGGACTGAATGCATGACCCTGGGTTTGCAAAGCCAATGCTCAAACCACTGAGCATTTCATCCTTGAAATCTGGGGCAACCTGTTCTGTTGGAGTCTTCACAGTGTTCATAAAGGCAAAGCATGAGCCCAGCCCCTGCATTTGGTTTTTATACCCTGTTGGAACAAAATCTGGACAACTTGTATGAAGCAAGCAAGAAGGTTTATTACACATAGCGCTGGTGGCATGTCACTTCACCCATCAGAACTCAGTGGATCGCTGCCAGACAATAGATTACAATTGATTATATAGATTATTTGTGAGCAGGGGGAAACTATGGCATGGGTGTTACCCAAGCCTGAATAGGTCTTAGCAGCAAGACAAAACGAGCACAATAAGCCGATAATCTAAAAAGGTTACAGAGTATCCCCTCCCTTTGCTGACAGAATATTTTGTCTCTAGTACAAGTGGTTTTCTTAACCAGTTACTTAAACAAAGCAGATGTGCAATAACATCCATGGCCGTTTCTATACAGGGAAGATCTTCCAGAAGAAGGGTGCCTTCTTCCGGAAGATCTGCAGAGCTTCTACACATGTAAGAAGCTCTTTCAGATTTCTTCCGGAAGAAGGTGCCCCCTCTTCTGGATTCTGTGTTCCATTTCTGTATTCTGTATTCTGTTTAAGAGGAAGTTCTTGCAGAAGAATCTTCCGGAAGAAGGCATGTGTAGATGTTCCCATACTGCTTCTTCCGAAAGAAGCAGTCGTCCATGGCAGCAGCCTGCTGGAGACCAGGGCTTCTCTAGACATCCCCAGCGAGCCTCTATGGTCCCCAGGTCCTTACAGTCTTTAAAGCAGCAAGGACCCGGAGACCCCATGGCAGGTAGCTGAGAGTGTGAGACAGGCAGCACGTGCAGAGCTGCCTGTCACACTCCCCCAAGGCCCTGCAGCTCCCAGCAAGTCCTGACCCACAGGGATGGCTAGCCGCCCAGTACCCCACACCACCCAGGGCAGCCCCAGTCAGAACTGATGACTGGAAGTTCAGTGGACCAGAAGCCCTGTCTGTCAATGAAAGGGCCCCAGAGCATATACAGGGCTGTTTTGTTGACAGAACACTGTCAAGAGAGGTATAATATCTGAATGAGGAGAGGTATAACACTGCCGGGAGATGTGATGGGGTTTGTTGACAAACTGTTGACAAAGTACATTTTGTCAACAAACCCAGCACACCTTCCAGCAAAGTTATACCTTTCCCCATTCAGGTATAATACCTCTCTCAACAGTGCTCTGTCGACAAAACAGCCCTGTATATGCTCTGGGGCCCTTTCATTGACAGACACGGCTTCAGGTTCACTGAGCTTCCACTCAGTCGTTCTGTCGAGAGAGGGCCAGGCAGTCTATCTGCTCTCTGTTGACAGAGCAGGTTGCTCTTTCAATCTGCTTTTATGTGTAGACGCAATCTGTTGACATCAGTTTTGCAGAAAAATCCGTTCCAACAGTGAATTCTATTGACAGAAGCTACTCATGTAGACGTAGCCTGGATGTTATGTCAATATACCCTAAGTGGCTGCAGCCATTATTTGTGAATCGCTGTTGAGATTTAGAAGAGCTGTAAGAGCTGAGGTGGTTTCTGGATGTTTGAGTAGTGTCTACGTCAAACAGCAATTGTTTTCATCTATGTCTGGTAAACTGACTAAGATAATTTATTTTTTAATCAAACATTGCTGTACCACTGTCAGCTTTTGTCACCAGTTACACACCTGTAATGCGTTCTCCTTAAGACTGCTTCATGAACTTATTTGGAAGTCTGTTTATTAAGTTGAAAACACATTAACGCCCATCTCCTTACAGTGTCACTGGCTGTAAGTAAGATCAAGTTTGGAGTGTAATGTTCTTGAGGATCTTAACTTTGGAAACTCATAAATGGTTTGTGTCTAAATGGTCTGAGTTACCTCTTCCTTTGTGCCACCGTAGTAGCACTCAGACTGATATTTCTGGGCGTGAAGTCTTATGCAAGTTTTTGTGGCATAGGCAGGAAAAAGTCGAACGTTTTCCAAAAAGTCCCTAGTTCTATTTCTATGCTACCTTTCCAGGAGGAATTCAAAGCCAATTGGCTATTCCAAGGTGCTGACCCGATAAACGATAATGCTATCATTCAAATGGTGACAACAGAATCAAACCTTGCCATTCAAGTGGCAGAAAAAATACCAGATGACCAACTATAGCTGACCAACACAAGATGAATTTCAAACACTAGGGAT
This sequence comes from Carettochelys insculpta, assembly GCF_033958435.1. Classification (NCBI taxonomy): domain Eukaryota; kingdom Metazoa; phylum Chordata; order Testudines; family Carettochelyidae; genus Carettochelys; species Carettochelys insculpta. Next base: position 100,143,462 of record NC_134137.1, on the reverse strand, counting down.
CAAATTGGCAGAGTAAAAGTACAGCAAATAATAATTTAAGTAATGAAAAAAAATTGAGGAACACAGAATCTGTTTCCAGACATTCCATGAAAAGAAAAAGAGATCGGATTTATCTAGTTAATTATTTGCTACCAGTTTTGTTCATTTCTAACATTTTGTCCTGAACTGCTTAGGAAGGGATAAGTAAATGTGAAAAATAACGGTTGGATAGTTCAGAATTATTACTGCTATCTGCTATGCTTACTTGTGGCATCTGTGGCACATGTATGATTAATTTTGCTCTCCAAGTGAAGTAGCTGGAGGCAGACAATCTGCAATCTAATCAAAATACTGAAATACCAAAGAGAGTACTGTTACTCAAACTGAGTACACCTCTCACATAATTATGGCTATGGATATTGATTTGAAGTAAGAAAGGAGATTTTTTTAAAAAGTCACATATAAAATTTACCATGCAAACACATCAGTGTTCACATCTCTAGACACCCCCAGATAGCCTCTATGGTCCCCAGGTCCTTGCAGCCTTTAAAGATGCAAGGACCTGGAAACCCTGTGACAGGAAGCTGAGAGTGTGAGACAGGCAGCATGTGCAGCTCTGTCTGCCACACTCCCCCGAAGCCCTGCAGTGCCCAGCGAGCCCCGACTAGGAGAGATGGAGATCCAGCCAGCACCCCCCACTGACCAGGGGAGCCCCAGAAACCCATACGAGGGCAGCCAAGACCCTTACCAGGATCCAAAATGGAGGGCCCCCTCCAGGACTGAGCCAGAGCTCCAGAACACCCCAGCTTTGCCCATCTCGCCCATGGCCCGGCTGCCCATGGCCACGCCTCCCGGGCACCAGAGCAAATCAGGTGCAAAGTGAAAAAACAGCATTGGGGTACATGCGAGCCCAGGATATCTTCTGCAGATCTAGCTGTGCCCCTGCCAGCTGCCCCTTCTACTGGGAGCTTCGGGACCTCCTGGCGGTGGATGACGCCTCCCCACCCCGAGTCACCGTGGAGACAGACACATTTGAGCCCCCTGCCACACTGGAGGAGGAGGACAATGGACCCGCCATTGTGGACTTCCTATCTAGTGGGGATTCCACAGACAGGTCCCTCATCATCGTGGTGCCCTCCACCACCAGTAGCCAGGCCCCCTCCAGACGGGCATCACCCAACATGTACGAGGCCACCTCGGGTAAGTGCACACAGTGGGAAATCACAGTGGGGGAGGGGGACACCTGGGCCCCAGCCCTGGGCCCCGAAGCCCTTAAGCCTGTCCCCAGTCAGGGCCCAGGGCACACCCATGCCTGCAAGCAGCACCCAGCTCCCTCTCCCATGGAGCACCCCCCCAAGCATGCTGAGGCCCCCCAGGACAGCATATCTGTATCTGGAACCCCCCACAGCTGAGCCCCACCCCCAGCCCACAAGCCTGTTGCCAGGGTGGGCCACCGTGGATAGCAACCCAGCCCTAGCATCATGCCCCAGTGGCCGCCATGGTGAGTGGAGAAAAGCCTGCATGGCGGCCTCCCCTGGCACAAGCCTGTCCCGTGGGTCTGTGGAGTCAGTAACCAGCCAGAGAGACTGGGGCCATGCCACCAAGGTCCCAGATGTGGCACTGAATTCCCCCTTTACCCCCACCCTCTCTCTCTTAACAGAGATACAGTCCAAGGGCCGAGGCAGCTGGACGAGGAGCCCGGGGCTGCCAGCCCCATCCAGGCCGGAGAACCCAGCAGCCCACCAGCTGGGCCCGCACCAGCCCCCACTGAGCAGCAGCCATGGGTGTGCCAGACCCGATGCAGCTGCCACGAGGAGGAGGTCACGGCATTCACAGTGGACCTCCACCAGCAGAACACGCTCACCGAAAGATGGCCAGCCCTTGACAAGGCCCAGATTCAGTGGAAGCAGGACAAGTGCAGGGGAGGTGATGGGGATGCTCCGCACTATGTGCAGGGCCCTAGCGGGCCAGCCCCCAGCCCCCTAAGCTACCCCCCTGCTGTCTCCCCTGCGGTCCCCCCAAGGTCCCCCTGCTGTTCACCTCCACAGTGCCCCCTGCTACTGCCCCACCAAGCCCCCTCCACTGCCCTCCCAGTTGCCCCTCCCTGCATTCCCCCAGCTGGCCCCCGCTGGCCCCTCATATGCTCCCGTGCCCCCAGCCCATGACCCTGAGGCCCTGGTCACCCTACTGCCCCAGGACCTGCCTGATGGTGTGCTGAGGGACCCCCAGCATGGCTTGTGGCCACAGTGGGCCCCATGGAGGGTCGCCTGAGCCACAATCCACCCCCTTCCAGCCCCTCCACTGAGGTTGGGCAGGATGCTGACCAGCTTTACCTATCAGTGCTTCCAGCCCCATCAGCGCCCTGCAGGGGACTGTGTAGCTGGGGTGGGAGGAGTGCCCATGGGTGCCAGGGCTTGCTGCCTTCCACCCTGTCCCTTGATTAGGGCCCCCCACCATTCCTGCCCCAGTCCCCATCCAGGTTTAAGTTCCCCTGCCACCTTACCCCATTTATATAGTTCAATCCCTATCAGGTTTTGGTTGTTATTTTTATTATTCACCATTTACTGTTTACATTGCTCACAGTTGTTAAAGGTTGAGGGTTAGACACCTGTTAGCATTCAGCGCCCCGTGTCCCTGATTACTGTGGGGGTTTGGGGGGTGTGGGGGGTGTGCATGGGTGTGTGTGTAGGGGGTGTCCTGTGGGGAGGGGTGCAGGGGTTAGTATTCCCCTCAGCTGAACGCCTTCCAAAGCACCTCCCAGATCCAGAGCCCATCACGGTTGAGCCACCTGTCGAGGGCTGCAGTCGGCTGCTCGTAGCGGGGCTCCACCTCCTGCATCCAGCCCTGGGGCAGGGTCCCCTCACGTGCTTCAATGAGGTTGTGGAGTGCATAGCAGGTGGCCACAACCTGAGGCAGGTTCTCCACCCCCCATATCGAGGCATGTGAGGAGACACCTGAACCACACCTTCAAATGGCCGAAAGCACATTCGATGGGATACTGGGCCCATGTGAGCCAGGCGTTAAACAGCTCCTGGGAGGGTGTGGGGAGGGCCATGTATGGGCGCATCAACCAGGGCTGGAGTGGGTAGGCCAGGTCGCCCACAAGGCAAAGAGGCATCACGACATCCCCAATGGAGAGCTTCCACTGGGGAACAATATTCCGGCCTCCATCCTGAAGAACAGGGAGGAATTCCGCAGGATCCGTGCATCATGTGCCCTGCCTGGCCAGCCAACCTAAATGTCCATGAACTTCCCATGGGAATCCACCACTTCCTAGAGCACGATGGAGTGGTATCCCTTGTGGTTGACGTGTCAGCCACCACTGTGATCTGGGGCCCTGATGGGGATATGCATCCCATCAATTGCCCCGAAGCACTGGGGGAACCCAGTGCAGTGAAACCCTCAACAACTGTGTCCAGGTCCCCGATGCTCACCAGCCATTGCACCACCTTGTGGTTGATGGCCCACACAACCTTCAGGGGGATGAAAGCACTCATGGGCATACGTAGAGGGGCCCCTGCCCCCCTCCCTCTCTCCCAGGCTCCCCTCGCTGAGGGCCCCCTCCAGCAGTGGCCATGTGGTATCCCTTCTGCGATAGGCATGCCCACCCCCACAAGCCCTGCTCCCTCCCAATTGGTGCCTGTGGTCCCCTGAGCCTGCCCCCCTGCCAGGGGGGTAGGGTCTGGGACAGGGATTAACTGGAGGACAATGGCCCCAATGGTGGATGTGCCCACCCCAAACTGCTGCCTGATGGATCGGTAGCTGTCTGGGGAGGCTAATTTCCATATGGTGATGGCCATGCACTTCTCTGGGGAGAGGGCCGGCCTGATACAAGTATCCTGGTGTCATAGCATGAGGATGAGCTAGCTGCAGATCTCGAGGAAGGTCTCTTTCTTCATCCACAGGTTCTGCAGGCAGCGGTCATTGTCCCACTCCCCCACGATGACCCAGTCCCACCAGTCCATGCTAGTGGCATGGGTCCAGACATGCTGGAATGGTCAGAGGGGGTCCAGCAAGGGCGGTGGGGGTTCAGGACCCACAGGCCTGGGCCTCTGCCTCCACAGTAGGCTGAGGAGGGTGGCCAGGAGGATAGCTAGCCTGTGGGTAAGGACAAGCCTCCTGTCCTGTGGCTGCTAGGGATCCATGCCTGCTGGTTGGTGGGTGCTGGACAAGGACCTTGGTCTGGCTGACTGTGCACAGATGTGGCTGGCCTTGGCAGCGCTTGCAGGGAGGGGCTGTTTGGGTGGCGTCCTTTAAGGAGTCATGTGGCTGACGGCCCTGGAAGGGCTCCCTGGCTGTGCAACCCCATCTGTGCTGTTTCCTGCCCTGTTTTTCCAGACGAGTGCTAGTGCATGTGTAGATGCACTCTTCCAGTAGAAGGGGTGGCTCTTTCGGGCTCCTGTTTGATGTGTAGATGCACTCTTCCAGAAGATCTTCTGGAAAAAGTGCCATGTGTAGAAAAGGCCCATGATTCTACCTCCAGTCTTCCTTAACATAAACAAATAAATAAAAGTCAGATATAAACTTTTACCATTCTTTACATTTTCACAATTGATGGGAATGTATTTCCATTGCACTCAGCTCCAGAGCCATACAATGGAAAGTGTCTTTATACACCATCAGCATAACTCCCTTAGCATACAACCATTTGGTTCTCCTTTTATTCTGGCCCTATGAAACAATTGCTCCTTGAGGACTGTCAATGTTTTGGCAGTCTGGTAGCTGAATGCAACATTTTGATGTTACATTAAGTTAGTTCTCACATATTTATTTGCTATTTATTTAGATGGAGTCTGAATTTTAAGATCCTGAATTCAAAGAAATTTCCTGATGACCTTCTGTGACTGTTAAACATTTGAAATATGAGCTCTTTTTGCCACCTCCCCACCCCCCAATTCTCAAGATTGTCAACAGTGAATCTACTTCAGTTGAATTTCTATTACATTTAATGAAAACTGCATACTAATCTTCTGCTATGGAACCAAATTAGCTAGAAGGCACACATGTAAGTCATTTGTGCCTGTATTACTTGAATATCTTATTAATATGCCACCTCTCTCCCAAACTGAGAGACAAGTCATATTCTTCTTGTAATCGCAACTCATGTTCATTTAACAAACGCTTACTTGGTCTCTTATGAGAATGAATTTTGAAATAAAGCACATGTATACACATTAACAGACTATAAACCAAACACAATACAAGAGCTACAAAGAAGAAATGAGGCTAGAGATTGCTGCAGGTGTAATATACAGGGTAACAGTAAAAAGCTACAGCTGTGCATCTATCCCTTAGACTTCAATAAACACCCTGTATGTGGAAGGGGAGAAAGACTAGCTTGGAATGGAGAAAGAGGGCCTCTGTGTGAATCTATCTCCCCTCCCACAGAGGACCTGTTTCTCCATTCTAGGCTAGTGCAAGGCTCTCCCCACTCCATGAGCCATATTGTCAGTGTTAACATTACATCATCCTTAGCCAATGTAGATAACAACCTTACAACTGAAATTCAACACTACATGAACTAGATAGTACCTCTTATCATCCCTAAATCTGTAACATACAACCTCGGATAGTAGAGACAATGGAAGTTACTGGCCAAAATGGGCCTCATATACATTCAATGAGACCACACCAGGTGCATGAATATAATGGGTTTTATTGCTGGAATGTATTTAGCTTCCCAGTCGTCAGCCATTACTTGATATGTGCTACCCACCATGGGGAAGCAAGTGAGCAAGCTAGCAAACAGACAAGCGAGAAATAATGCCTATGGTCCTTTTACGACACACAGTCCCAGACTCTTTGTCTTTGTCTTCAAGTGCGCATAGCTGGCGCTGATCCAGCATAGGGAGTTCCTGGGCACCCACAAGGTCAAAGTCCACAGATGAGACTGTTCTCTTAAGAAATACTTTTCAGCCTTCTATAATCATCTCCCCATTATAACCAGGGGCATACACATCCACAAGCAGGCTCTAGCAAGATACATCATTGTTCTCTACTTCACATCCATGCAGCCTTGGAGCTACCTATCTTTGTTGTATCTCAGAACTTGTTTACACAACTGGGGTGCTTTCAGGTCAGCCCACTGCCAATTAGAGCCTGCTCGTTGCTATTCTAGCTGGGCAGTCATGTGATAATGTGCAGTGGTAACTTGTATTCAGCCTCAACAGCAGTGACAAAAAACATTCACATGGTGGACCATATAGCACTGTGGCCACCATCCACTTCTATTTTTCCTCCAGCAGGCCCCTTCAAAGAACATATAGTCAAGACATCTTCTCAGATCCAAGTGGGACAATGGAACAGATGGCCTAGAGTGTTTGTGGATTTATCCAGTTAACTGCTTAATTTACTCACACTTGCCTATTACTGTGTGTTAGCAATTCATTTTAAAAACACACCCATTATTTTCTTAATATTACATGTATTAGAGAGGCAATGTGGTCCTGTGAGTAATAGACTGGAATACTGTTATAATACATGACTAAACTCTATTGTTGGCTTGCATTAATTCACTCTCATGCCAGGCATGTTACTTAGCTTCTCTGTACTTCATATGTCTCACTTGTAAAAGTGGGGTGCTATGGAACAAAAGTACTAAACACAATAAGAGCGTCACTATGGACACTGATTGTCAAAAGCCATAGTGTGGTTGTCTGGTTGTGCCTTTTTGATACTAAAATGATTGTCCAGATTTCCCCAGAGCAAGGATATGACCTTACTGCTGAAAAATAAAATAAAATAAAATAAACCCTTTCTATACCCATTATATGAAATGAGAGGGATTATGAACATAAATAAGGCACCCCCTGCTAATAAGGGATGAATAGAAATAGTGGGAGGTTTGGAGGTGAAAAAAGAATTAGAATTCAAAGATGTAAAAGTGGCAGTTTTTGTGCACTACTTGGACGGCTAAAGGTACGTTGCCTTCTACTTCAGGCAGAATAACGAACCAGAGATATGTACCTATAGCTTACTATTAATGCACACGTTCTTGTTATTTAATACGGTATTATTGACTATTGTTTGGTGGAGGAAGAGAAATACATGGCAAGAGAGTCACTGGCAAATAGGACCACGCCTTAAGGTTTAAACGTAAATGCAGTATAGAAGCCAAATCACCCTGGAACGATAGTTGGATGACACATTCTACTAAGCAAATGTTCTGCTTTTTCTGTCCTATAGCATGGACCTATATGTAAACTCATCTAGGGCTTAAAGCTGCAAGTTGTGTTGGCATTTAGTCACAGACCTTATTTAATCTTCAGACAGGGTCCTTCTGCCCTCAGGAACTGTTGTTTGAGAGTACCTGTAATTGGAAATGGGGTGGGGTAAGGTCAGTGGAAAGGAATTTCAAAGCAATACGATAATGCCAAGGAAATTAGAAAAGTAGAGGACTTTTAGAAAGCAAAACTTAAAAAGCAAACTGGCTATGGCAGCACATAAACTGCTCTTTGGACAAAATATGTGAACCATGCAGTAATGAATGCACATCACCTTACTGATAGGGAGAAATATCAATCACAGCTCTGGAGGGATCAATTGAGAAGGAACCAGGAGTGAGCAATTGCCTTCCAAGTACATAAAAAATGTAGGTACTGAGAGAAATCTTGAGAAAGAGGATAATCACAGTGTCAGAAAATAGCTTTTTCTTGTATGTAAAAACTATTAACCACAGAAAGAAATCCGTAAGAAAAGCTCAGTTACCCATAGTTACATTAAAAATATTAAAAGAACCAAGCACAGTCATAGAAAGAAGAGGAAAATAAGGTGCCTGGGTTCCCAGAGCCACTCAGGTTTGACACCTAAAGCAGCTGGCCCTCTTGTCAGCATTCTTCTGGATGGCCATGGTGATCAGAGACAACTTAAAGTATGGGGACTTCTTGAAAGGGCAGTTCCCCTTTTTGAGTTGAGCTCATTTTTGTTTGTTTGTTTTACTTCTTGCTGTCATTGCCTCTCTCAGATCCCTCATTTTCAGGGCCTTGATAGCTGGGCCTCATGGCACACAAGTCCACCCTTCTCCCTTGGGGAATGGGGAGAAAGTACTGGGCTTTGTGTTCACTCAGCAGCTGATGCTCAGTCCTATAATCAATGTCTGAGAGTAAGTCTCTTATAAGTATCGATTCAGATCAAACTTTTATCCAGAGCCATCTAAGATTCTGTCCCATTCCTTGAGGAGCTGGTTATATTATTTTCTTAGAACTGCCTGTGGTGTTTGTTTGTTTGTTTGTTTGCTTGTTTGTTTGTGTTTTGGCAAAGGCAACAACATATATCTAGTTTATAAGGCTCAAATATCCAAGGAAATAATATACTTGATCACTTCTGGTTTTTAGCTATTGTTGTCAGATACATGTTCCCCAGAAGCTGTGAGGCCAATGGGACATGGTCAAATTAATTTCTAAATTACATGTCATAAACACACTTAACTACTTTATGGTCCACTCCTTGTCATGGTGAGGTGCCTTGTGTGTCTCAAGGACCCGGAGAGCTATGCCAGCAGGAGCAACGGCTGCTGGAAAGGTTACCCAAACTGGAAAGGTCAAAGGTTAGAGACCAGATAAACCTGTATTACCTCTCCCCAAGGTTAAACGGGTTGGCTTAGGGTTAACAACTCTATCCATAAAAAAACAAAAGATACAGAAACATCTACAAAGATACCTACAACTACACAAGTCTTGAGAGGAGTTCACAGTCCACTTGCATTGAATATGAAGTATGGCAGGAAAAAGCCGAAAGGAAGCTGCCCCACAGAAGAGTCCTGTCTCACACAGGACAATTACCCAGTTTGGTATGTGAAATGTTCAGACCATATATCAAGTGGAGAAGACAGTACATTTTGCAGTGGAGATGAAACAGTATAAGCTCGAAGTTTTGGGCTTGTGTGAGACAAGATGGACACAATCTGGGCAGCTATGCCTGGCAACAGGTGAAATGCTCATCTATTCAGGATTTGAAGAATAGAGTGCACCACAGACATAAGGTGTGGACTTGATGTTATCGAAAGAGGCATCTGATGCTTTAATGGAGCGGACAGCAGTATCATCACACATCATCACAGACAGATTCTACACCAATGTGTGAAATGTGTGAAATTGTTATGCAATGTTATGCACAACCATTAAAGCAGGTAAGAAATGTAAAACAGACTTCTATGAGAAACTACAAAGTGTGGCAAAACAGAAAGCAAAGAAGAATATGTTAATTTTGATGGGTGACTTCAATGCAAAAATTGGAATCATAAATACAGACAGAGAATAGACCATGAGAAAAGAAGGCCTAAGCAACAAGAATGAAAATGGACAGCACTTCAGTGACTTTGGTTCCTTCAATTGATTGGTGATAAGTGTTAGTGTTTTTCTACACAAAAGGACCCATAAGGTCACTTGGGTTTCACCAGACCACCAGTCAGATAACCAGATTGATCACATCTGCAACAGAAGTTCCTTCAGAAGATCAATGCAGGATGTCCATGCTAGAAGAGCAGCAGATGTAATTTTAGACAACCATTTGGTCACAATAAGGCTCAAGTACAAGCTCAAGAGGTACACCACAACACTGATCAGTCCAGGACTGAGATTCAACATGGAGCAAGTGAAGGATTTAGAGACAAGAGACAGTTTCCAAGTGGAGCTGTCCAACAGATATGCACTTCTGGCAAACATAATCCCGAAAGATGCTAGTGTGCAACAAATTTGGGAACACATGAAAACAGCCTGGAAAGAAACCTTGGGAAAGAGGACAAGGCATCACAAAGAATGGATCACAGCAGAAACTCTTTCAAAATTGAAGGAATGAAAGGGCGGAAAAGCAGCAATCAAGAGCAGCAAAACAAGAGCAGCTAAGGTAGAAAATTAGAGACTGTATTCAGAAGCCAACAAAGAAGTTAAAGAGGCTATAAAATGGGACAAGAAGAACTTTGTAGAAATCTTTGCACAACAAGCCAAACAAGATGCTGGACAGAGGAACTTGAAAGAGCTCTGTAAGATCATATGAAAGCTAGCCAGGTCACGGTGTACAGTAGATCAGCCTGTGCAGATTAAGGAGGGGAGTGTGCTAACAAATCCAAGTGAGCAGCTCAGTAGACAGAAGGAACACTTTGAAGAGCTACTGAACTGCCCTGGCCACATGGTACCTCCAAAGTTATCACTTGCAAATATACTGCTGCTAATTAACAACAGCAGACCTACAAAAGAAGAAATCAGAAAAGCTTTTGCGTATCTGAAAAGTGGAAAAGCACCTGGTTCAGAGAACATCGCCACAGAAGCAATCAAGGCAGGTAGTGAGACATCAGTCACCATGATGTATAATCTATTTGGGAAAATTTGGGACACTGAAGATATCCCACAAGACTGGAATCATGGCAACCTTATCAAGCTTCCAAAGAAAGGCAATCTGAAGGAAAGCAAAGGCTGGAGGGGCATCACGTTACTGTGTATTCCAGGAAAAGTGTTCAGTAGGATTCTCTTGGAGAGAATGAAGACAGAAATTCATAGACAGCTCAGGGAAGAACAGGCCACCTTATGAAGAGAGAAATCCTGTACTGGCCAAATAGGAACTCTCAGAGTGATCTTAGAACAGTCACTCAAGTGGAACTCACACCTGTACATAACCTTTATAGACTTTGAAAAAACCTTCAACAGAGTTGACAGAGACAATTTGTGGAAACTGCTATAATTCCATGGCATCCCGTCCAAAATTATTAAAATTGATTCATTCAACATGTGAACCATCAACATGCCAAGTTGTTCACAATACTGTCTTGACAGAATCCTTCAGCATACTATTGGGAGCGTGACAAGAGTACCTATTGTCATAATTATCATCTTTCCTGTTCTTGATCACAATGGACTGGATCATAAACAGGGCAAAGAGGTATTCAATGGACTCTTTTCAAACATCTAGAGAACATTGATTTTTGATGATGATGATGTGACCCTCCTTTCACACCAACATGAAAGCATGAAAGAAAAAATCACAACACTAGACAAAACTGCATCGATGATTGGACTGAGCATCAACAAGGGAAAGACCGAGACAATGAGGATCAACATGTCCAACATCACTGCTATCACAGTAGGAGGGAATGACCTGGAAGATGTGGAGCAATTCACCTACTTGGGGAGTATTTTGGGCATAGATGAAGGAACATATAGGGATATCAATCCCGGGTTAGGGAAAGCAACAACTGCATTCAAAACTCTCCGTCCCATATGGAGTTCACAAATAATATCTGTGAAGATGAAACCGTGGTTCTTCAACATCAATGTGAAGAGTGTGCTCTTGTATGGATGCAAGACCTGGTGTATTAAAAAGTCTTCAAATCACAACCTACAGACATTCATAAATAGATGCCTGAGGTGCATCCTCCACATCAAAGGGGAAGATTTCATTACAAATTAGGAGCTTTGCAACAGAGCAAAACAAGAACCAGTTGATATAGAAATCAAGAGAAGAAAGTGGGGATAGCAAGGCCACATTCTCAGAAAATCATCATCCAGCATAGTATTTCAAGCTCTCACATGAAACCCACAAGGGAAATGCAAAAGAGGAAGACCTTGGACAACATGGAGAAGATCAAATGAGATTGAAGGACAACAACTGGGGTGCTCTTGGAGCCAGCTAGAAATTTTGTGCCAAGACAGAGTGATGTGGGGGAGGCTTGTAGAGGACATATGCTCCACACTGAGTACAAGGGTTAAGTAATAGTAGTAGTAGTAGTAGTAGTAGTAGTAGTGGTGGTGGTAGTAAACAAACTGAAAGATTGGCAATTGTTTCTCAGAGCAAAAGAAAAGCAATGAGTTCTACTTTTTTGAAAGTCAAATTGTCATGTATATTTAAGTTAAATATTCCAGATATATTATTATAAATTAACTATAAACAATTATCATATAGACACTATATCCCACACTCTTTGTCTAGATTAAGGAAAGGGATTAGGAGTGGGGACATTCCCTTAGTGCAGAGCCCCCAGTAGTCCTTGACCTGACCCTGCCTTTTCTAAAATTCTATCAGTTATTGACCAGTGTTAGCGCACTTACTGATATATAAAATTAACAAGTCCTAAAACTTTGCTAGGAAGTGCAGAGAAGGGAGAGTTAGATTGTAGCACATCCCCTTGTGTGATTGTTGTTGTGCTGGGCCCTTACTAGGAAGAAATGAGGAAACAGCATCTATCTCCTTCTTTCATGAAATCACAGAAGAACCCAGAAGAAATCACACAAGAATATAAAAGACAAATATTTTGAAATGGAAAATCAAAGTGCTTTACTGTGGCAAGGGTTTTTTTACTGGTGTTAAAAATAAAATTTAAGTCAAATTTACATTTCTATAAATAACTTTCTGATTTTCTCTAGTGATCAGAGGCTATTTTTTCCTGGTTCATTCAGGGCACAAGAGGAAAATGTTCTGGGGATGAAAGAAACTTGTCTAATTACATCAGTACCAGGCAATTTAACATCAGTACCAGGCAAATTAGTAGAAACTTGTCTAATAACCTGGATAAATAATAAAGAAACTTGTCTAATAACATCAGTACCAGGCAGTTTAACATCAGTACCAGGCAAATTAGTAGAAACACTAGTAAAGAGTAAAATTGCAAGGCACATAGAAGAGCACGAATTGTTGGGCAAAAGTCAGCATGGTTTCTGCAGAGGGAAGTCGTGTCTAACTAATCTGTTAGAATTCTTTGAAGGGGTTAATAAACATGAGGACAAGGGGCACCCGGTGGACATAATATACCTAGATTTCCAGAAAGCCTTTGACACGGTCCCACACCAAAGGCTTTTATGTAAATTAGGTGGTCATGGGATAGGAGGAAAGGTCCTTTCATGGATCGGGAATTGGTTAAAAGACAGAAAACAAAGGGTGGGAATAAATGGTAAATTTTCACAATGGAGGAGGGTAACTAGTGGTGTTCCCCAGGGGTCAGTCCTAGGACCGATCCTGTTCAACTTGTTCATCAATGATCTAGAAAATGAGGTAAGCAGTGAGGTGGCCAAGTTTGCAGATGACACCAAGTTGTTCAGGACAGTCAAAAGCAAAAGGGATTGTGAAGAACTACAAAAAGATCTCAGCAAACTGAGTGATTGGGCAGCAAAATGGCAAATGAAATTTAATGTGGGTAAGTGTAAGGTAATGCATGTTGGAAAAAATAACCCAAATTACACGTACTACATGATGGGGTCAAATTTAGCTACGACAGATCAGGAAAGGGATCTTGGAGTTATAGTGGATAGTTCTCTGAAGACATCCACGCAGTGTGCAGCGGCAGTTAGTAAGGCAAATAGGATGTTAGGAATTATTAAAAAAGGGATCGATAATAAGACAAAAGATATCATACGTCCCCTATATAAAACTATGGTACGCCCACATCTTGAGTACTGCGTGCAGATGTGGTCTCCTCACCTCAAAAAAGATATATTGGCATTAGAAAAGGTTCAGAAAAGGGCGACTAAAATGATTAGGGGCTTGGAAAGGGTCCCATATGGGGAGAGGCTAGAGAGACTGGGACTTTTCAGTTTGGAAAAGAGGCGATTGAGGGGCGATATGATAGAGGTATATAAAATCATGAATGGTGTGGAGAAAGTGAATATAGAAAAATTATTTACCTTTTCCCATAATACAAGAACTAGGGGACACCAAATGAAATTGATGGGTAGTAGGTTCAAAACTAATAAAAGGAAATTCTTCTTCACACAGCGCACAGTCAACCTGTGGAACTCCTTGCCCGAGGAGGCTGTGAAGGCCAGGACTCTATTAGGGTTTAAAAAAGAGCTTGATAAATTTTTGCAGGTTAGGTCCATAAATGGCTATTAGCCAGGGATAAAGTATGGTGCCCTAGCCTTCATAACAAGGGCAGGAGATGGATGGCAGGAGATAAATGACTTGATCATTGTCTTCTGTTCTCCTTCTCTGGGGCACCTGGCATTGGCCACCGTCGGCAGATGGGATGCTGGGCTCGATGGACCTTTGGTCTGACCCAGTATGGCCATTCTTATGTTCTTATGTTCTTATGTAATAAAGGAGACTTTTTTCCATAGGACCCAGCTTCATTTGTTGCAGAAATTGAATATACTGGATTAAGGGGGAAGCAGAGAGGGCTTCTTCCCTGGGTCTGTTTTCTGCAGGGTGGAGAGAGAGAGTCCCCAATCTTTTAAATATACATCATGTACAAGGGAAGTTTTCATCATATTCCCACTAACACTGAAAAACAAAATAATAAAAAAAAGTATACCCTCTACTGACCCTGAATTTTTTTCACAATTTCTTCAACTAAAGTTTAATTCACATTTTTTCGACTTTCAGTTGCTGGTGACAGGGTGAAGATTGTTGATACTAATTGCAGGCCGCTGGCTATAATTGAAAGCACTGCACAGTAATTCTTTATTGTTTTAAACTTATTTCAATTTCGATGTCTGGTTGTTATTTTCCAAAAGGAGGAGTGAAGAAAGCTAAGCTAGAAAAACAGAACATTTTAAGCACATTACCAAGCCTTACTAACTCTTTCTATGCTAGTGCTCCTTCACTATCGTCTTCCAAAGATGCTGGACCTTTTCTTCATTCCAAGAAAATTATAACTAACTACTGAAAATATGGCTATGAAACTTCCCTCTGAAAAGGATAGAAGAAAAGGTAAGCATTCCAAATCCAAAACAAAACTGTTGATAAAAAAGATGACCCACTTATCTTACCATCTGTCAGTACAGAAGATGGAGAGAATAGTAGTGATGAAGTGGGTATCTTAAAAAATCCAGCCAAATTACCTTTTTTGATAGCGTAGGAATTTAGCATTAAGTGTATTGAGAAAGGTCTGCTCCATTTTCAGAATTACAGAGACAAATTTACAGCAGTACCAATCCCATAAGCAGCATATCTCATCTCTTCTTTCTGAATGAAAGTTACCAGAGAGCTTTCTCAGAATCACTAGTGAATATATTCTAAATCCACAGGAGCAGTATTCTGTGTTGTGTTGAAACTGTTCTCATTACCTAAGATTTTTTGGTCCTTCAGAACCCTAGGCTCTTCTGACATAGAAAATGCTCAGGAGATTCTTTGTTCTCATGAAAACAGCATGGAACTTTCCAATACCAGAGTTTCACGGCTAACAGCTTTCACAAGGCAAGAACCACATCAACAGGGAAATGTCACAGCTGCTTCCAACACAAACTGCTTACTGCAAGCAAGGGCACTGTTTCTGGGGAGGGGTGACACAGTCACACATACTGGAATACTGTTTGTTCTTCTACCCCTTCCCCTTATGATCGGGCAGCAAGGCGAAAGTACACTGCTGGCATTTCTTAATCTCCTGCATCCTCTCCTTAATGGTCAAGAATGATAGGAGCGCATGCAAGCTGTGTGTTTTTCCCTTGCTCCCCAGTCAAGAGGGGATGGGGAAGCATGCAGCATCCAGATATGTGTGGTTGTAGAACCCCTCTCCAGGGTGCCTTGTGACTGATGTTAATCTTCTCTCTAAACTACACGTGGGATTTTAAGAAGGAAGGCTGTTGCCAAGTTTCATCAAAACAGAAATTAGGCAGGTATTCTTTAAGCTGTCACTGATTTAAAGTATTTCCATTTTAGTGTATTAAATGCTATTGAAACTGTACTATAGAGGACCCTTGAACTGTAAAGCATGCTTTCTTAGGGACATATGGAGGAATGTTCAGCCCTGCCTTCCACAGGTGTTGGAAAGAGAGCACCACCCAGTCCCACTTCACCTCCTGGCTCTAAAGCTACATGTACCTGCCTGCAGCCTGGCAGCAGCCCCCATCCCCACTTCTCTTACCTCTGGCTTTGTCCCTCCCATTCTCTGGAACCATAGCCCTGTTCCTTGACCCAGCTCCAAGGGTTGGGACATACTGGGGTACACAACTCTAAAAATCTGGGGCACTACTGGGGAATGGAATGATAAACTAAATGGTACTAGTCAGCCACAAGGTGAAATGGTATAAAACACCTTATGTAAATAAACCTCCGCCATTTGTAGGAGAGCATTAAAGGACATCTTTGGTACATGTAAGTGAGCTCTGTAGCCAATATGTATTTGGTACATGACAGAAAGTGACGTCATCCAAAAATCCAAAAAAGATATGTGATGTGCTAATAAGATATAAGGTCTTGGAATTTATTGCCATGGAAGTCAAACAGGAAAGGTCCTCTTTGATAGTAGATTCAACTTCTGATACGACTTATATTGCTCACTTAACTGTCATTTTATGATACTGTCCTAGTGGTGCCAAACATAAACATTTCACTGGGTTTATGTGAGTTGAAAGCCACACAAATAAATGAGTCTTCTGGATTACAAAGTCTTTACTGGACACAAATAACATTGCTATTAATAACTGCAGAGGTTATTCATACACTAACACAAGTAACATGTCTGGAAAATATGAAACTCTATGGCTGCGTCTACACGTGCACGCTACTTCGAAGTAGCGGCAGTAACTTCGAAATAGCGCCCGTCACGTCTACACGTGTTGGGCGCTATTTCGAAGTTGAAATCGACGTTAGGCGGCGAGACGTCGAAGTCGCTAACCCCATGAGCGGATGGGAATAGCGCCCTACTTCGACGTTCAACATCGAAGTAGGGACGTGTAGACGATCCGCGTCCCGCAACATCGAAATAGCGGGGTCCTCCATGGAGGCCATCAGCTGGGGGGTTGAGAGATACTCTCTCTCCAGCCCTTGCGGGGCTCTGTGGTCACCGTGGGCAGCAGCCCTTAGCCCAGGGCTTCTGGCTGCTGCTGCTGCAGCTGGGGGGTCCGTGCTGCATATACAGGGTCTGCAACTAGTTGTTGGCTCTGTGTATCTTGCACTGTTTAATGAAAGTGTGTCTGGGAGGGGCCCTTTAAGGGAGCGACTTGCTGTTGAGTCCGCCCCGTGACCCTGTCTGCAGCTGTGCCTGGCTCCCTTATTTCGATGTGTGCTACTTTGGCGTGTAGACGTTCCCTCGCTGTGCCTATTTCGATGTTGGGCTGAGCAACGTCGAAGTTGAACATCGACGTTGCCAGCCCTGGAGGACGTGTAGACGTTATTCATCGAAATAGCCTATTTCGATGTCGCAACATCGAAATAAGCTATTTCGAAGTTGGGTGCACGTGTAGACGTAGCCTATAAGTTCAAATCATAAACTAAGCCCGCTAGCTAGTACATGCCATTCATGGCTCATTCTCTGAATTTAGCTGGAACTTGTAGCAAAGATTCTTTCATGGATCTCATAAACTTCAGTTTTATTCAGACATGTTTTGTTTGTTTTGTTGGGCATTGTTTTTGTAACATTTTCCATATGATGGCAGTTTTTATCAAAAGTGAGCAAGGAATGCTCCTTATCCCAAAAATCCTGTTGGATGTGCTGCTATGCTGAATCTTGTAAAATAATTCTAGTGATCTTTGAAGACATTCAAATTTATTTGAAAGAAATAATGGGCAATAACAAAGAAAATGATGAAACTTGAAGGAAAGCCCAATCATTGTCTGGATCATGCTATTGTTTCTAATTTATTCACTTTTTTGCAAGAGTTTATCATAAGCTTATGGTCCCAATTTGAGGATTTTGAGGGGGAAAAAAATAAAAACTTTGAGGAATGATGGCCACGATTGCTACCATGAAAAATACCAAAACAAACAATTACAGATGACAAAAGGGACACTACTGTCTCAAAAAAGAAGGAATTCTATGGCTGAATTCTTTTAAGTTACACATGATCATCTAGTTCCGGAAATAAAGAAGTGAATGTTATGCCAAACTGTCCACAAAGTTTGGCTTCCTTACATCTCTTGATCAATTATGAAGTGAAAAGCAGCTGAAAGCATGCACTCAGATACTGCTTCACACTTAGCCAAATCAGCTTTTTGCCAAAATACATCAATTTTCAGCATTTATAAGATCCTGTGACATTTAGGATGAGAACACTACTGAAATCATTAAATTTTTGCATGAGAAACTGAAGAGTAATATCTTCCTGAATAGTTTAATTATGATGATATTGTATTTGACTGTACCCATTGCCAACTCTGAAGCAAAGCAATCATTCACTATGCTAGCCTAAATAAATATATATCTTTGGCCAGCTATAGCTGAAACAAAGCTGACTGTTCTTGCTATTATATCAGTTGAATGGGATTTATTTTGGTTGCTGTCATGTGAGGATACTGTAATTGAATTTGCAGCACTTAATGATCGTGAGATGCCAATTTAAACACACAGTATTTGATCTGACTTTTAATGTTTTATGTTTTTATGTTTATTGAGGCACTACATAACATGTTCATTGTCTTTGATTTTGTATTCATAGTTATCCAATAATGTACATGATTTGTTGGTTCCCATAAATTGGGTAATTTTTATACTTTCATTTATGTCATGTTCATGAATAGGGGATTTCTTAGGGTGGAAAAAAAAGCATAACCCATTAGCTGCAAATATCTAGTCTCCTTAATCAAGATGTGCAGGAAGAGAAAGGAGATTCTCACGAGTAACAAAACAAACCATTTGCCTGGACAACTGGATTCTATTCCTTTGTTCCATATTTTCTAGGTAATGGTAGTTGAGCTACTTAAAGCAAACATCTTATTACCATAGTGCTTGACTTGATGTCCTGAGTCTGATTTTCAGGAATGCTAAGAATTTGTAGTTTCAACTAAAGCCAAAGGGAACCATGACAAGTGCTGCTATATAATTCTAAATAATCTCAAAAGTCAGTCCCTAGTTGTCTTAAACTGGGCATCCCAAATTACTGAATACTTTTGAAATTACTGTCCCTGTTCCTCAGCTCTGCATCTGTAAAATGGGAATAATATCACTCACATACCTCACAGGAATTTTATAAACATAAATTAGTTGTTTGTGAAGCACTCTGATACTACTCAGAAAAGCCTATGAGGCAATTTATGTCTGTTTTCAGAACAAGGGTTTGAAGAGTGAATAGTTAAGAAGGCTAATGGCCAGAAACTGAACAAAGAAGAAAAATTAAAATATTGAATATGTGAGCATAGTGCTTCCTGTACACTGAATGACACAAGCTCTTGCGGGAAAAAAAGAAGTGATTGTAATTAAACACTGTGTCACTGCATACAAATGAGGGGAGCATAATAAGTTTGAACTGATAATCTTAACTCTGGCATTTCCTAACTTCCAAGTGCTTCACTTTGCAGCCTTAATCATGTTTTTTTTAAGATTGTGTGTGTGTGCGCGTACATGTGTGTGTTATTCTGTGTGAGGTTTTACTTTTATCACCGTACTATATGAGCATCTTTTAGCAGTGCATTTAGAAATGTGGCTAACATCTGGCATGTATTGTCTGTTGTTTATCTCATCCTCTCCCTGGGGACAATTCTGTGACCACTGAAGTGGTTTTGGTATTCTAGACTTTTTTGTTTATCTCCAAAATCTACACAACTACTCCTTCAGCTGGAGAAGGCAAGGTTGAAGGTGCAGCCCTTGAATTTGAACAAAAGAGCAAGACAACCCTTGGCCATTTTAGAGGCAGGCAACTGAACTCATCTTTAGTTAACAGATTAGTAAATATGTATTGTGTTATACACTCTTTTTTATCTACAGAACATTTTTCTTAATTTTGATGAAAAAATTATTAAGTCAGATACTGAGTTAAAACCATGTCATATAGAAGTATCTTGTAACTACTGTTTACTTTTCATTTTCTTAAACTGAACATGTAGAACATTTAGAATAAATTTTAAAAATTATTAAGGATATTTCTTCCTGCATGCAGAATGACATTTCTATACCAGATCAGGAGCTCTTTGTACTTTGGGTGATGGTTAACGTTAATCTAATAGGTACACTGTTTTGTAGTGTAAAGTGAATATCAGAAAGATATGGGAAAGAAAATCAGAGAGTTACGGCAAAATACAAAATTGGGTAGACTATTAATCATAAGGAGTCAAAATATCCTGCAAGAGACCATTCAAGATAAAATAGCCAATTAACACCACTACATTTGTATGACAAAGGAGAGTTAGTGGGTTACAGATTGTTGCAATGACATTGAGATGAGAGGAAAAAAAGCTAGTTTAGGGACCCTGGAAAAACATTTTCTAATACCATAATAGTGAATATTTTGTGGTGGTTGTTTTATTTAGCCTCATCTTTTAAAAAGATCCTTACAGTTTTCTTTTCTTGTTTAATCTTATTGAGATATATATACAATTGTTAATCATTGGGAAGCTACCTGTTTCTGGCTATTTGAGCTTTCAAGTATTATTACTACTATTACTGCTACTGCTACTACTACTACTACAGTATAGTCCATCATCATGAAGGAGGACAATATGGAGACAAATTAATTTCAAGGAATTTTCATGAAGAAAATAAGAAATTTCAAAATTGATAATAAAATTACATAACACAAAGCAAGAAAAGTTCTCAGTTCTGTGATGAACTACTTGTATTATTCATATTACTCACAGATTTCTGAGGATGAGATACTGTACAATAAAGTCACTGAAAAACAAGTTTCTCTTTGTTTTACAAATGAAAAGAAAACAATGAGTCACATACAGAAAAAAGAAAAAAGAACAGTTTACAACCACCACCTGTTAGAAGGAGACAGTTTCTTATTTACAGCACAGGCAATCAGTAAAATATCTGGGTAAACCTGCTTCAAAATCCAGATTTCGGCCATCTCCCACATTGGCAAAATGTGTAAGTGATGTCCCATTTTTTTTCACTTCATCCTTTTTAATCAGAGGAACTTACCCATAAAGACACACAGAAAATTGTAAGTAGTTAAGACTCAGAAGGAGTTCAGCAGTTTGGGGAGTAAGCTGTTTAGTTTTTAGAGGACTAAAGTATATTAAATAAATTTTATAAGCAAATAAAAAGTCATTAATTTCTATGTATAACTTCAGATAATAATATCCAGTTACAGAACAAAATGCTGGCATCCTGCAGACCAAACAAATTTAAGGAAAATGAAGGTTTCCTAGGTATGGAATTGTAAATAATCATTGTTCCACACCCTTAATATCTGCTGCTGAATTATTTCTATATTTAAAAAAAATCAGGTTGAATATGTTAAAAAAATCAATTTATAAAAATCATACCCATTGAAGACTCATCAGTCTTTGTGAGTGCCATTTCTATTGATTGATCACTGATGACACAGTGCTTTGCCTGTAATACTCCCTTGTTATGAGTATCATGCCTTTCCATTATATTGTTATAAAATGATGGATGTTGTTCTTTGCAAAGAGTTCTGCGAATGCTCCACGAATCAAAAAAGGAAAACATAGGTACTAAAACAAATAAATTTATCCCAAATTGTACTATAAAATAATGTTATGAATTAGAGGACATCTTTATTTTGATGTAACTAAAACCTCCTTTCAGACTCCAGTGCAAAGACATGCTTTTTAAAAGTACATATTAGGTGATGATGCAGTGTAAGAATTATTATAAAGGTAATAAAAGCAAATCATGGAAGAACGGATTAAATGTCTCAGGGGATCTGAGGGCAGGAAGCTGGACTTACAGACTTCTTGTAGTCTCTTGTAGCACTACATTTCTATGGGATATAATAGGAAGGGTTTCTTGCAGATTCAAATCCTGAGGGTTTGGTATTGTATATGAAGCTTAATAGTATTTGCAATAGAGTTTCTTGTTCCCATATCACAACTGACAACTAGTATGGCAGTCCCATTAGAAAAATAGCAGATGAAGGCTACGTCTACACGTGCAGCCAACATCGAAATAGCTTATTTCGATGTTGCGACATCGAAATAGTCTATTTCGATGAATAACGTCTACACGTCCTCCAGGGCCAGCAACGTCGATGTTCAACTTCGACGTTGCTCAGCCCAACATCGAAATAGGCGCAGCAAGGGAACGTCTACACATCAAAGTAGCACACATCGAAATAGGGATGCCAGGCACAGCTGCAGACAGGGTCACAGGGCGGACTCAACAGCAAGCCGCTCCCTTAAAGGGCCCCTCCCAGACACAGTTGCACTAAACAACACAAGATCCACAGAGCTGACAACTGGTTGCAGACCCTGTGCCTGCAGCATAGATCCCCAGCTGCCGCAGAAGCAGCCAGAAGCCCTGGGCTAAGGGCTGGTGCCCACGGTGACCATAGAGCCCCGCAGGGGCTGGAGAGAGAGCATCTCTCAACCCCCCAGCTGATGGCCGCCATGGAGGACCCAGCAATTTCGACGTTGCGGGACGCGGATCGTCTACACGGTCCCTACTTCGACATTGAACGTCGAAGTAGGGCGCTATTCCTATCTCCTCATGAGGTTAGCGACTTCGACGTCTCGCCGCCTAACGTCGAAGTTAACTTCGAAATAGCGCCCGACGCATGTAGCCGCGACGGGCGCTATTTCGAAGTTGGTGCCGCTACTTCGAAGTAGCATGCACGTGTAGACGCAGCTGAAATGAATGACCTTTTCAGTTCTAGAGGCAGTCCCTCCAAACTAGAACTGTCATATTGTTTGAGGACAGTATCACAACCATTGTACTTATTGTGCTTGATCTGTGATTGAACTGAGAAAAGAGGTACATCCTTTGAAAAGCTCTAATACTAACTTCCATAACCCCTCTTTCCACCTCACCTCCACAAAAAGTCTGACAATTTCAGAAAAAAATGCAAAGACACATGACCACACTAGGCACTACATAATCCTTTGTAAACGTCTTTTTGCTTAAAGAGGAAAAACATGAGTGAATGGTTGGCCTTTCTCACTTTAAAGTATTTAAAGATGTATAGGAAGTAAATATGTATAATATATCAGAGGAAAAAATCTGGACCCTTCAAGTAATGTTTGTAAATATTTAATTAAATCCATTTAGTTAACATAATGTTGTCATATGTCTCTAGAGCTGCAGCAACAGAGCAGACTGCAGTTGAAGTTCTTCAAATTTCATATGCTTGGGGTCAACCATTCAGATCATGAGGTGAAGACAGCAGAGGATGAAGAATAGACCTCAACAGATGGCATTAGAGCACAGCAAGCAGAACTCTATGATTCTTTCATTTGTTTAGTATGTATTTGGGAAAGTCTGTCTGTCTGAAAGTAGCGTAGTAGCTCTACAATTAATACAGTTCTCCAAGTAAGGCTTGCAGTGACCAACCGAGGCATAACTGATTTTATGATACATTGCATTTTCAGTGTTGTGCTTGTGTCTACTACTTACACATGCATTTCCAGGTTTTGTAGTGGTTGCAAGGATGAAAATTTGTGTTCAGGGTCTCCTTTGTCTGGTCTAAACCTAGATCCAAGCCCGGGCCCTCTAGTAATAGGGGCAGGTGGTGAGTCCTGCCCTGAAGAGTGGGCAGGTAACCAAAGTAGCCTTAACGGATTCAATGATCCATTGCATTTTCAGGGTAGAGCCTGTGTCTATTGAAACATACATTTCAGTTGCAAATTATTGTTCTGTGGGCCTCCTTTGCCAGGTCTAAACCTAGATCCAAGCCTGGGTACTAGGGGCAGGTGGTGGCTCCTCCCCAGAGTGTCGGTCAGCATACACATGTGGTGAACGAGGAGAATATAAGACCCCACAGGCATAGGGACAGCAGAGGGTCCTGTGTGTCTGGCTGCAGTCATGAATCTGTGGTGGCAAGCTGATTGTAAGAGCCCCGTGTCAGATTGCTTTTTGTCAGGGTAATACTCTGCGTGCAGCAGTCAGTACCATCCATCCAGGTGAAAAGGGGAGGGACCCAGGTCGAGGGCCCTGGAGCTTCTCCTGTCTCCCCAGCCAGCTGAGACAAACTTCTCCAGTGTGGCAATGTCAAGAAAAACTCCTTTAGTTTTGCACACATCTTGTTTATGTTTCAGTCCACAGATCTTGTCCTGTCCCACTGTCCCAAGATACTGTACGACCATTAGTCATCAGCTAACAGCAGATGGGATTTTGATCTTCTCTTGATAAGGCCTCTTTCTCCTTCTTGGGTAGATTCATTTGCAGGGCTCCGCTCCTATTATTCTGTGACCACCAAGTTGCTGCTGGCAGCTGGTTGTACAGACAGGCTGGCTTCAGAGACTGAGTCCATTGCACACACACCCATGTTCATACTTTCCTCACTCATTCAAAGGAAAGCTCACTTCAGAGAAAGCAATTATATTTACAAAGGAACAGCCAGGATTTCTTACAGACTTATGGTATCTATAAACAAGTTCATACTAACTTAGAATACTTAATATAGATCGAGCAGCTGAAGGTCTTAAAACCAACAATGAATGGAAGTTATTGCACTGGACTGAATGGAGGCTTTATATAACAGGAGTAACCTGAATATTGCTGTGATTGTTTTTGTAAAGGATGAAGTATCATAAAGGCAAATTCAAATGGATTGCATGATAGTTTGGAGTTAGGACTGCAAATAGTTCCTTGTTTTTTCACCTCTTTACAACAAAATTAGGAGCTAATGAATGTTGCAAAAAGCATCAAGAAATACCATAGTTGATTGTAGATGAGTAAAGCTGTAAACAATAAAGTTTTATAATAATATCCTGTAAGAATATATGAACAAAGGGTAATGATTAGTTAAACAACTGTAACTCTGTTGCCATCCTTCTCCAGTTATCAGAAAGAAGAGGCCTTTCAGTCTGATGGCAGAGAGACATCAGGCTGACTGTTTGTGTCTCCAACTGATGTCATGGTGGAAATAGCTCAGAAGGATCCCCATGATTCATGTGATCACACTGTTGCTCTTAGGAGTAACCAGAACACAGGTTGTGGTGTGAAGGAGATATAATAAATAATTAAAGGTTTGTACTAACAAAAGTTTGTCTTAAGAATTAGATTGACTATCTCACAAAGGCAGTTCTATCTTATGTGAAGCAGTAATGTGATCCTGGGGTAGTGGGAGGGAAAGAGTGAAGAGGTAAGGAATGTGAGTGTTTAAAGAGATAAAACATTAAAGTTTGCCTCAGTGTCCAGATGGCCAAAGTGGGAGTTAATAACGTGGGAGAACCAAGATGCTATCTGAGGGGCCCCGGCTAAAAGGGAGACTGGTAGCAGACAGAGAGATGATGTTGGAGTTAAAGGCAATCACCCCCAAATAAAATAGATAACATGACTCAAAACAACCCCAGAGAAGGGACACCAACTTGCTGACAATGAGAAACAACTTCCAGATAAACAGATGTTACATGAACTGATTGTGACTGGTTAAGAGCTGAGAAAGCACAGCACATAGAACCGGGGTGTCTTGCATGAATTGCCAAGTCTGGTCTTATCAATCTTGGATCACCAGTTCAAACTAGTAGAAGCCCTGATCCTCATTTCCTTACATCAACTCACCTGGCCAGTGACCATATGTGAGCAACAGACTGGTAACTATAACATCAACAAGGTGGTTTGGATATGGGTGTGTGTATGTGAATGTGTGGGTATAGTGCACTATATGTATATGCTAGAATATTACTTTGTCAATAAATGTGGCATTTTGCCTTATCCACCGAAGAAGAAAGATGCCTTCTAATTATTTAAGTTGCCTATTATTGCTTCCTTCTTCTTCTTCTTCTTCTTCTTCTTCTTCTTCTTGATATACTCTAATATTGGCAACATTATCAACTGGAGTACCTGAGGGGAAAGTCCAAGACTCATTGTTCGAATCGGTATAATTCCCAAAGGAATTTCCCTTGATAATTGGTTGGTGAAATCTGTATGCCGAATTCACAACCAGTTTGACATCTGGGCCCTGATTCATTCCCTGAGGTTGGTACTCATGTTCTTCAGTCACTGCAGACAGTGTTACAGGATCCTGTACTGAGCAAGTCATTTTGGTCTTGTTTTGTTTTGTTTTTTAAATGCAGAAGTTCATGTACTACCAACAGAAATCTGTGAAAATATGATTGTGTAACCATCATGATTGTGTAACCATCATGCTCTCCAGATCACCAGACAGAACAAGTGAATGGCATTTTCTTTATTAAAGGAGGAGACCCAGTTGTGGTGACGGAATATGGAGTGTTCTTATGCTTTGTGCAAAGGACAGTGGAAAACTGGACAAACCTTAAGATCTCAAGTAACTGGATTCAAGATGTCAAAGTTGGAACTATGAATTAAAATCAGGTAATGGAAATTTTGTATTCTACATAAGAAAAATAAATAAAAAGTTGATGAAACATTAATGTGTCCTTACTACTGTATGATCTTTTTATGTAAGGGAGGTATGGTCTGTCTGTAAACACAATCATTGTTCCACTAAAAATGATAAATCCAATCAGAAAACAGAGAAGCATAGCCAGAAGAAAGTGTAAAGCTATGTCTACGCTACAGCGATCTGTCAACAGAAGTTGCTGTTGGAAGGTATCGTCCAGCAAAACTTCTGTTGACAGATTGCGGCCACACACAAAAGCTGATTGTTCTGTAGATCTGTTCCATCAACAGAGAGTAGCTGAACTGCCAGCTGCTCTCCTGACAGATCAGTCCACTGGAAGCACAGCAGACAGGGCTGCTCAGTGACTCAGAAGCCCTGTCTATCGATAGAGGACACCCTTGAGTATCCACACAGCTTTTTTGTGGACAGATTCTGTCAAGAAAGGCATTATGCCTTGTGGAGGACAGGCACAAGTCTGTGGACAAAAGTGCCGAGTTCTGTTGATTTACTATCAACAGAGTGCATTTTTAGTGTGGACGCTCCACGAATGACAAAACCAGGGTTTTGTCAACAAAACTCTTTAGTGTACTTGTAGCTTAACTGTCTTAAATGATTGGTTGTAAGTGCATTTCTATATAAACTACGATTCAATTTTTTGTAAAGAATTTTGGGATTGTGTTTGGAAAAATGTAGTAATTTATACATTTGTGTGACTCATAACTGACTTGATTTCAATTTTTTAGTGGCTTTGTGTCAATATTTTCTTTTTCTTTTCTTTTTGATTATGAACCAAAATATGCTTATACAGTTTTTAGACTATATCAAGTATGAAGTTTGAGTAATCTCAGTTAAATATGTGGGCTTGTTCATCCACCAGGTTAGATTTAGTGTTATATGAGTCAGTAAGTGTCTGTCTTTTGATAATATGTCAGCTGAAAATTTCCTTTCAAACAAAGTAAACTCTTTCATATCCGGCAACCCTGGAACTGGGAGGTTGCTGGATATTCACATATTCTGCTTAAGAGAGAGGCTGGGACACTGGGTTTGGGGAATTCCAGCAGCCCCAGGGCTGGGAGAACTCTTCCAGGGTGTGGACCTCTGCCAGCACCTCAGGGCTGGGAGCCAGAGAGAGCTAAGGGAACTCTGGTGGCCCTGGAATGTGGGGCAGGTAGATGGCCAGGGTGGGGGAATGCCAGTAACCCTGGGGCATGGGGTTCTGCCAGTGGCCTCAGGGCTGAGAGCCCACTGGGGCTAGGGTGATTCAGCAGCCATGAGATTCAGGGATTGCTGGCAGGGAGCAGAGCTCCACTGGGGCAAGGGGAACCCTAGCAGTCCCAGGGCTTAAAGCAGGCAGGTCCAGCCCTGGGGACCCAGGTGGGTTTTCCCTGGTAGTGCTGGGGCTGGGAGAACTCCAGCAGCCTGCAAGGGTGGAAACTGGGGTAGTCTCAGCCGGGAGAACCCAGGGGCAGAGCTGGCAGGGGATGATGATGTGAGTTAATCAAGAGTTCCGATGAAAGAATATTGGATATGAGGGAGTTTACTGTACCTGTCAATTTCTTGATTAATTAATGATTATTTTTTTAAATAGATAATGTTAGAGTACCTCAGGAGAGAAATTAGAATTCTAGGGACCTGTAAAGTAAAGCTGTTAGAGATTAACAATGGTTCTTTGTTGTATTTATCTGAAATATGACATCTTCAAGTGAGTATGATTTTAAATCAGTTTGTCTTTTATAATTACTTTGTGCCAAGAGGACATTTTGCTGTCAAGCAAATTAGAATACTTCTGCACAATAAAGATTCAGTAAAAGAAACATAAACGTATTTTCCTATATTATTATTTTAAAGTAATTAACATCATACGTGCTCTTGGTATGATAATAGATACCCTGAAATATTGTTATCTCTTTTGAATTATAAACATTTCAGAAAACAATAAATCCACTTTAAGCAGATTAGCAAATGAATATAAATCCCTTGAGCATCACTTCTAACTCCAAGGCTGAGTCTACACTAGCAAGTTCTTTCAAAAGATCCCACAGAGCATTTACACACAAAAAAACTGGTTTTTCAAAAGTAAATTGAAAGAATGTGGTGCTCCTTTTGAAAGCTCTCTTCCACTCCCATTTCACGAACAACACCTTATTTTGAAAGCTTCTTTCAAAAGAAAATGTGTGTAAACTTTTGAACGAGGGCTTCTCATTTTTCGATCTCTGGCCCATTCTTTCAAAAGAGCAGGTTCTGTGTGGATGCTCCATTTCAAAAAAGCAGATCATTCTTCTGATATGCTTTTTTGTGTGTGGACACACTCTTTCAAAAGAAGCTCTTTCGGAAGAGATCTTCCATAAGGGCTCCTTTTGAAAAATCTCAGTAGTGTAGATGTAGCCCTGAGAAAAATACCTTCTGACATTTTAAATAAATTATAGCTTTTTAACATTTTGAAACAATCTAAGGCTTAATAGATACCTTTTTGCTTTATAGAGTTTGGTGGGATTTCCAAAAAAAGATTGTTGAGAAGATACCACACCTTCTTCTATTCACTTCTATAGTTTTTTAGAATAATTTATACAAAACTTTGTTTTTATTTTCTGATGTAATCGTCCAAAGTACCTTATGAATTTAGGATCACAATCAAACTGATTTTACAAGCAATTCTGCTACTAAATCCCTTATGTTCTTTTGAAAATCTCTTTTGTTCCTGCTGAATTCTCTGAGATATTTCCATCTGAGAGGACATACTGAAGTGCCTGGAATAGTAACAGAGAGGTTAGTGCTTTGAGTAATCTTCATGGCATGTCTCAAAGTCACATGGAACATGAAGGAATACCATACACTCTTTGGCTATGTCTACACTAGTGATATTTTTTTCAGAAAAGCCTGGGCTCTGTGAAAAATCCCAGGGAATGTCTACAGACAAAATGTGTTCTTTCGATATTAAATCTGAAAAATGCAGCACTTCTTCTAATGGCCCTCTTTCTCTCTCAGATGAGGAAGAGAGACTTTTTCTGAAAGATTCTTTCAGAAAAAAATGAATGTGTGTAGACACCCCAGAGTCCCTTTTTTAGAAAAAGCAGTCCTCATGGCACCAGATATTTTGATCCCTGGTCTGTTCTTTTGAAAGACGAGGGGCTGTGTGGATCCTCTCTGTCGAAAGAATGGATCGATTTTTTTTCAATTCACTTTTTTGTGAGTGGACGTTCTCTTTTGAAAGAAGGTTTTTCAGAAGAGATCTTCTGGAAGAACTTATTTTGAAGGATCACTGTAGTGTAGACATAGCCTTTGTGGTTGCTGATACAGAAAATGTTGCTGGAACTCTGGAGTAGTTACAGTTGGATAGAACTGCTTTGTAGCCACAGAATATCAACACACATTCCCCCATAGATGCACAAGGATTATAAAATAAACTAATTTTGTTTTTCTAATGCATGTATTAGAGGCCTATATTTTGGTCTTGTATGATAGATAAGCAATTGGGTTAACTTAATTCCTGTAAGTGCTACCTTTGATTCATAAATGGAAATTCCAGTAATGGTAAGGACTGGAGTTGTGATGCCATATCTATCAATATTGCCTTCCTCTAATGGTATTTTCAGTGGATCTTGACTAATTTCATCAGTTCAATCACTGACAGAATATACATTTATTGCCTAAGAAACTGCAGAGTGTTCCTTTTTGGATGCTGAGAAATCCAGCTTCCTAAAGATGATGGAAGATAAAGATAATAGTCTTCAACATTAATGACTGCTTTCTGTTTAGGAAGCTGGGTTATTTTAAACATAATGACAAGTAGTGAGATTTGCAAAAGGGTTCACTACTCAGACATGTCCATCCTCCTATGTGAATCAACTGAGTCTTGGAACTTCTGAAACTCTGATATAGGAAAACCGGAATAGGCTTGGATATTTCATAGATTAATGGATTACAAGGCCAGAAGGAACTATTTTGCACATCCAGCCACCCCTATAAAATAGACCAAAAAACCCCTATGCAACAAACAAACAAACAAACAAATAAATAAATAAAAATACTGAGTGGATCTTCTAGAAAACTATTTAATCCTAATTTTAAAATGTTAACCAATGGAGAATCCACCATGACCCTGGATAGATTGTTTCAGTTGTTAACTACTCTCTTCAAAAATGTCTGAGTTATTTGCAGTCTGAATCTGTTTAAATTCAACTTCCAGCATTGTATTGAACAATACTTTTCACTGCCAGGTTGTTAAATATTTGCTTTTCATACAGCTACATGCCCTTAATTTTCTCTTTGTTAAGATATATTGAGTTCTTTATAAGGTATAAGATATATTGAGTTCATTATAAGGCTTGTTTGTCAATCCTTTAATCATTTATGTATTTTTCTCTTCTCTTCAGTTTCTTAATACCCTTTCTGAATTACGGTCACCAAAACTGGGCAAGTATTCCATCAGGTGACAGATATGGAGATTAAATAACTTCTTTTCTCCCTCATAATATTTCCCTGCTTATGCATCCTCAGACTGCATTGCATTTTGTGGTCACTGATCTTGTGGTCACCCAAATCTTCTTAAGAGTCACTGACTTGCAAGATACCATCCCAATCCTGTAAGTGTGACCTATATTCTCTGTTCATAAATATATTCATTTACTTTGAGATGTACTAAAAAGTATATTGTCTGCATGCACCACCTGTCCAAGGAATCCAGTTTGTTCTGAAACAGTGACATGTCCTTTCCATTATTTACCACTCCCCCAAATTTTGTGTCATTTGCAAATTTCACCTGTCAGAAAATACTTACAATTTTTTTCAGTCCATGTTTTCCTAATTTGATTTCCTGCAGCAGTGGTTTTCAGTCCACAGAGCGCTTGCTACTGAACAGCTGGTTAGTCACATGATACTGATTAATTTTCCTTGTTTCCAGCTGCTAGATTAAAATTGAAAGACAGCTGAGACACATTAAGGCCTTATTTTTTCATGTAAGAAATGACTATGTTTGACACAGTGAAATCATGCCACAGAAAGAATCATCCACACCGCATAATGGGAGGTAAGTTGAGAAACATACTCTATAAATGGAACTCAACAAGGATGCATAGCTCTAAATGAGATTATAGGATACCGAGTGTGTAAAATTGTAAATAAAGCCCTGTAACCTACACCACTGATATCTGCAAAAGCCAATTCCCAAAACATCACAGCATGTTTGGTTCCCTATGTCGATAATATATTAAGCAATGGAAAACATTCCATTCCTTACCTAAAAATGGGAAGTCAAACACTGAATTTAGAAATGAATGTATGCTTTTATTTGCTTTTGTCTTATTTTACAAATAAGCATTCTTTCAAGGAATCCTTTGAAATGCTGGAACACAAACACATTTGTATAAACAGATATACACCTGAGTCATAATCAGGCTACAGGAAGCTTGAAATGCATATTGAACAACTATTTCAGAAAAAGAAGCCCTCTTCTTCTAACTTTGAAGTTTATGAGGCAGCTCTTCTTTACCCTTGTTAGGCCTGGAGTGAGGGAGCCACAGCAACAACATGTGTTGCAGAGCTAGCAGGGAAGTGAGAACTCTGTTTTGGAGAATTTCAGCAGCAGTCCAGCCTGGTGCTGTGGGCTTGAGGGGGAAGGAGCTCTACTGTCTGTAGCATATGCTGAACTATGAGGCAGTTCCTCAGCATTTGGAGCAGCTCTCTTGGGCTTCCCATCCAACTATTCGAGGGGAATGGTGGAGACTAGTCAAGCAAAGGAGGACTGTGAGTTCCTCAAAGCGAAGGCCATCTTTCATGACTGTTTGGAAAGTGTACAGGACATTCTAGGAACTGACAATATCCTGCAATATCGTCAGTGGATTTCTCCTCATTAAATTAAACTACATTGAGCTAAGTTTAACATCTTTGGGGTATATTGTATTAGAATAGCTATTGTGTTTGTGGAATAGTATGTGTTTCAGGGGAGGGGTAAATAGGAGACAAGCATGGAGAAATTGACACTCAGATTGTGACATCTCTAGAAAAGCTGCTGCCCCTTTGTAGATGATTCACATATACTAATTCAGATTGGATTCTTCAGGGAACACAGACACAGGGGATTTTGACTGGTGTGAAATTATCTCATGGCCTTTTTTCCTGATCCAGGAAACAGAGGGTATGTCTACACACCAGTCTTATTCCAAAATAAGCTATTCTAGAAGAGCTATTCTGGATACAGCTTATTTTGAAATAACACTGCTGCATACAAAATGCATTTTGAACTAGGCCTCAGCAATTTTGACATAAAGGCTGTAGCCGCACTAGCCCCTAAGAGGGGCTATGGTAATGAGCCACTTCAGCAGATGCTAATGAGGTCCTGCCATGAAAATGCAGCACTCCATTAGCATAATGGTGGCCATGCACTCTTCAAAAGTGCTGGTTTTGAAACACACACTGCCCGTGTAGCCAGGGGCCTTTTGAAATGACCCTCATGATTTTAAAAGCCCCTTTTTCACATTTGGTTTTGGGATGAGGGGACTTTCAAAATCAGGGGTGTCATTTTGAATGGCCCTTGGCTGCATGGGTGGAGTGAGTTCCGAAACCAGTATTTTCGAAGCACAAAGCACGCATGGCCACCATTATGCTAATAGCTATCTTGCAGTAGGCACTGTTCCTCCTGGAATGAAGTTTACCTATTTTGAAATAAGCCATTCAGTATTTCAAAATTATTTTGAAATAGTGATTGTGTTCTGTAGATGCTAGAAAAGTTACTTTGAAATAATGGCTGTTGTTTCAAAATAATTTTGCTGTGTAGACAT
This sequence comes from Carettochelys insculpta, assembly GCF_033958435.1. Classification (NCBI taxonomy): domain Eukaryota; kingdom Metazoa; phylum Chordata; order Testudines; family Carettochelyidae; genus Carettochelys; species Carettochelys insculpta. Next base: position 100,110,641 of record NC_134137.1, on the reverse strand, counting down.
ACTCAGAGATGATCTGTGGTCAGGTGAGAGCCACAGTTCTTTTGGAAAGATTAGGAGGGCTGGCCTACTGACGTCCCATAAGACTGGGTGCTTGTTGTAAATTGATGCTGTGATGAAGAATGTGTTTGTGGTGTGGTGGTGAACTGTTAAATATTACTGCTGCCAGAATCCATGCCAAGATAATGTCTGGTAAGCAAATTAACAAGCAGGTGTGCTTTTGTTCATTTTAATGGTTTAGCCGTGTGACACTGAACTCCATATACTTCATAGTAGTATTATGATAAGATTATGTCATATTCCTGATGTACATTGTATAAAATGGGTCATGTAAGGTATAATTAGAAAACATATGATGTGCTAATATAATTCTTATTTTATACATATGTCATTTTTCTATCTGAAGGTATGAAAATTGACTATGCATCTATATTTCACATGTAGTCACACCTGGGTGACAGTGAATGATTTGAATCTATATAGAAGGCTTTGAAGGCCCTTACCAAGGTAATAGGCCATTAGGAAAAAAAAACAGGTCTTAAAAGAAGCTTAACCCCTCCTGGTGAGATTTCCTGAAAATACTCCAGACAGACTGTAATTAATGGCTTTTAAGAATCTTCCAAGGGCACATGAGCTGACTTGCTTAGGGACCCATATGGAGAGGTGGGGCCAGAAAGGCCCAAAGATGGCAAAGACATTGCCTCCAGAGAGGGATCCCTGGGCAGAGACCATTCAAGGAGTGCAGAAATAAGTAAGGATCTGAGTGCAGGAAGATGACAGGAAGAAAAAAGCCACCTGGAAAAAGCCAGTGGATAAGTTCTGGTGGACTGTTTAATCCAGAAGGGATTTAATTAGTATTTCACATAATACTGTGTGTGACTCAGCTGTAAATCTAGTCTATACGGTGCCACAGGACTTCTTGTTGTTCTGTAAGGCTGAGTTACTGAAGACCTACCACAAACAAAGAGAGTGCAAGCACACATTTGCACAAGGAGTGATCATATGAGGGAGATTCCACCATTATAGGTGGTTTATACCTGCAAGAGTTACACGTTAACCATCTCTGGAAGGGAACAACCTGCTGGGAATAACACAGCACAGCCAAGAAAATTTACAGCCTGAAAATACCCCAGTCAGAAGGGAAAGCCACATGAGTTGTCCCTCAGAAAGGCAAAAGATGGGGAACTGTAAGCCTGAGACTGGGTGTCCTGGCAGGACCATTGAAGGTGACACTGGTGCAGTTACCCCATAATTGTGAAAGGCACCACTGTAAAAAATAACAGTTTCTCTCCATGGTAGGGGTTTCTATGCAAACTCTATGAAAGTTTCTGAACCTGTAGAGATTGTGAATTTGACAGGTTTGTATAAACTAAGAGCCATTAAATATTTTTAGTGTGAATATTTTGTTTTAGGATAAGAGAAACTACAGAACAATAACATAAGTGAAGATTTTTTCTTAGAAACTAGAGTGGTCATTGCTGATGTAAGCCTCTTTGACCCAAACCTGTTCATATATCATAAAGAGATATGAGTGTGGAGAGTGGTAATTCAAGAGGGGGTGGCACAATTTGAGAGGTCCCACCACAGCACAGATAACGAGAGAAAGAGAAGGAGAAAAGAGCAGCAAAAAGGGCCCCAAACCCTCCAACAGCTACCAGTATCTGCCCCTTCTGTGATAAGACCTATGTCTCCAGAAGTGGGCTGGTCAGCCATCAATGGACTCACAACTAGCAGGATGACATGATGATGTCCTACTTTTTATTGAGTGACTACCAAGAGAATCATAAAGAGTAGACTGCCTAATAATTTAAAGGTGCATCACCTAACAACAGAGGGAGTTTCATGAACCACTCTGGGCAGACATGTCAGAAAAAAAATTGTTATAGTTACACAGATGAAAAATTGGTTCACTAAGTGATCTCAGCATTTTTGTGTTTATTTTTAAGGAGTACTCTTGCTAAACGACTTATAGGTATATAGAACCAAGTGTTAAAAACATGAAAACAGAAAGACCAGAATAAGTTGCAAAGGATCTTCAGATATATGTGCTCATTTAATGAATAATTTACTATGAATTTTTCACCAACTTTTATGAAGAAATTTTTCCTTGTAGATTACACATACTGCTGGCAGATCTTATAACAGAACTGAAAGGGATCTTGAGATGTCAACAAGTCCAGTCCCCCCACTTGCAACAGGACCTATCACCATCCTTGACATATGTATATGTATTTTGTTTTGTTTTTTTTTATTTAATCTAACCTGCTCTAGAGCCTTTACAATCCCTCTCACACATTGAGCTCACAGCATTGGGTTTACAAGGCCCATGCACTAACACCTGAACTCACCTCGAAAAAACACAAAACCAATTTCCAAAATTAACTACAGACATCAGGAACCAACAGAATAATTAAAAGTAAGGAGACTTCACAAAGAACATGTATACAAGTGGCACTAGGTTGGAAGTTAGGAAACCAACATCCTAACCTTGGCTCTGCTACTGAATCAGTGTGTAATTTTGGACAAGCTACTTCATACTTTCACCTAGAATCAACCATTTGGATTAATTTCCAGGTAATAGGGCATATAAAATTTTAGGTGTGCTTTGGCCTTTGAAATTTAATAGTTTCCAAACATTTCTGATATGTTCAAGTAATTACTTAAGTTCTGCTGAAAATTATTATAGAAACGTAAATTATCTGAAGCTTCCTTTTTCTTTAAAGTTTATCCATTATGAATAATATTTTTACACTGAAGCGTAGGTTATTCCTATGACAAATTCCTGCATGATTGCACCCTTTGGCAGACATACTTAGGAAATTTGACAATACTGACATGCCCTTTTATGAGCAATTGCCTTGCAGAACTTTTGGAATTATCACTCCAGCTTTTATGTGGTTATCCTTATGCATCCCCATGCTCTGCAGCCATCTACAAACTTGATAAGAAAATGGTCACACATCTCATAAAAAACTTCTAACATACACAGATAAACATATGAAAATAGCACAAATGTTAATAATAAGACCTGTCCCTAAGACAAATGGCATAATAACATATAGTTTAGTGACTAGAAAAATTCTGATATAGAAGCAAGTCTGCAGAACAAAAAAATGAGATAAATATTTACAAATGAAACAACTGGCAGTACGCAAGATAGAGCATATAAATGCTAAACAGGAAGCAAACCAAGGTAAAAAATAAAGTAAAACAAATATGAAAACTAAGAAAAACTCGGAGGTGACATGTACTCTAGCAAAGATGCATACTGAACAGCAGTGTTGTGGATGGTGATATTAGCAATAACTAATATACCTGAGCAGTTGAAGTTTATACATTGACACAAAATGAATTAGTCGTTACATTGATTGACTCACTCAACCAATTAAAATCAGTATATCATCACTGGATCAACTAAAATGTGACCTGTTGTTGGCTTGTCCAGGCTATTCAGTTGTTTAATAAGTAAAGATTGAAATCAGTCAAACTCTATTCTGCATAAACCTGCATACAATATTGTTATGTTCACCATTTCATATTACAGCCAGATGGCTTCATTAGAAATAGTTAAATATTCAGCCCTGATCCTGCATACCCTTTTACGTTAAGCATGTACTTAAACATTTGCAGCATTGAGGCCTCTTACATAAAACATTATTCAGTGAATATGGCCTGTTTTGCTGAATAGTGTAATTTACAAATATTCCTGGCAACAGTCAACCTGCTAAACACATTATCTTAATGGGAAACTTTGGCTATGTCTACAGGAGAGGGTTTTGTCAACAAAATGAACATTTTGTTGACAAAACCCAGGGAATATCCAGATTCTGTAGGCGTTCTGTCAACAATAAATTGACAAAATGCAACACTTTTTTTGACAGTCTTATCTCACTCCCCATGAGGCATAACACCTCTGTCAACAGAGATCTGTCAACAGAAAGCCCTTCTGGATGTTCTGGGCCCTGCTGTTGACAGACAAGATTTCCAGGACACCGGTCAGTCCTGTCTGCTGTGCTTCCAGATGGCTGTTTTGTCAAGAGAGCAGCCATCAGTCCAGCCACTCTCCAGAAACAGAGCAGATTGCTCTTGCGAGCCGCTTGGCAGTTTGGCCACCATCTGTTGACAGAAGTTTTGTTGGATGACATCTTCCAACAAAACTTCTGTCAAAAAATTGCTGTAATCTAGAAATATCCTTTATGAGGACACTAGAATCATTGTTTCTTTTAAAATGATTTTAGATTGCAAACTATTATGCTAAGCTAGAAGCAAACCAAACAAACCAAGGTAGGATGACATTTGACAGTTGTTTCAGCAGATATTTATCAGGGAAGCCTGGAATGTGTTTTTTATTATTCGTAGTTTTGTTATGTATTACTAAACATTCTTTTGTTAAATATAATTAGAATAATGTGAGCTCTACCTTTAAATGTTGCCTGGGACACATTGTAGAGAATTACCAGAACTGTAGCTGTCTCGAATTAGCATGTGAAATAATACTGTTTCCAGAATATGGAAAATCCTGTTTATTTATGTTCTGAAAGGTCAAAAAAGGCCTTATTTTTGAAGCTTTAATATGTTCATTTACTATTAACATAGCTCCTAAGGAAAATTGTAAAGTGTTTGAAGGCCAGATATGATAATAAGCACCAGTTGCTGATATACCCCGAAGGAATATTTTATATGTTTCTTAAGACATGACTTCTTGAATCACAGCATGGGGTCCTGGGGCTAGCCCAGTGAACCTGCTTCCAGCTTTTCTCGTCAGTCACTTCATCTGAAGATTAGGGATTGCCCACAAACCTTCTACATTCTCACCAATCCATGACATTTCCTGGTGAATGGAAGGATGTCTGGATCATCTATACACAGGGCCTTGGCCTTCTCTCTGGCTATGGCTCCAGAGAAGGCCTTACCTCATTTACTCCTTGGCAGTGCAACTAAGGAAAAGAAAATAACCTGATGTCACATTCAGTGCGAAAAGTCCAAAATGAAAACATTTTCTTTTATATCTCTGCACAGAGAATAGATCAGAGAAAGCAAAAAAAAAGAATTGGGATGCATTAGTTCCTCCAGGGAATCACAGTGTGGGGCTTATTGCTTGTCACAAAAGGAAATTCTGACCTGACTTTTCTTCTTTCTGATCAAATGAAAAGTTAAAATGTCAGGCTATCCCACACACTAGAAATTCTGAAATTCTGCAAAAAAAAAAAAAATGTAGGCTTGATAGTTGTATTGTTTTGTTTCTTAATGTGCAGTATTACACCAGTGGTTCCCAACCTTTTCAGCAACACAGCACACTTCAATGAAACAAAAAATTCCACAGCACACCATCTTTTGTCAGCTGAATAGATGGCTCATAAACATCACTTTTACTTACTGTTACCGTGGTTATGATCTTTCTAGAGAGATTTGCAACATAGTAGTATGTACAACAAGCTAAACAGGGATCAAATACATTAATGTTTCAAATCCAGATAATTCACTGTCTTATACAGCAGACACACATACATTTTCAAAATCTGCGCAATGCTATGCTAGGGATGTTGAGTAAACAAATAACCACTGAAAGAAACTACCTTCCCTGCCAGCCTGTTGGAGCCAGGACATGGCATTTTAATTGTGTCTCAGTTCCAACAGGCTCCTGACCTCCCTCTCTCCCTGACTTGCCAGAGAAGGGAGAGGGGGTGGGCTCCTTGCCAGCTCATTCACACCAGAAAGCAGCATTTCAGCTGCCTTCCAATGTGAATGGGGTCAGCATTTACCCTCACAGTGGCTCTTTCAGGGAATGTAGGGAATTGACAAACCCCATGCCAGCTGAGACTCAGGCAGCCTTGTTGCTTGAGTCTCAACTGACACAGGGTCATCAGTTCCACACACCCCAGCTCCATCACCCCATGGTGGCTCTGCACAGAGCCACAATGAGGAGAAATTGGCAACATTTCATTGCACACTTGGACAGTTCTCATGGCACAGCATTGTGCCATGGCACACTGGTTGAAAACCACTGTATTGCACTACAAAATCTTTAAAACAATATACTATGTGTACATACATAATATTTTAATATGTAAAAGTTGAAATGTATCACAATGGTAAAGTTGAAAGAAACTATTTCCCCAAACCAAAATAAACCTTCATAATATTATTGAAACAAGATTGTCAAAACAATTTGTTCCAGAACTCTTCTGTCAGAAAACTGTGAACATTTACATGTACCTGTAGCATATTTTTAATTTTGGTGAGTCTGCAGTTTAAATAGAAAAATGTTGAATCAAAATGAGAATCTCCCAGTACCAATAGCCACTGATTATTGTCATCTCTCAAGATTATGGATCTTGTGTAATTCTGACCCTTGCCAGGTCTTCTGCAGATTGTACCTTTATATCTGGTACAGCATCAAATCCACCCCTGCCCTCATTGCAATTTTAGTCTTTATCCCCTCCTTTTGCACCTAACCTGACACAAGGAATAGCTGCCAGAAGGGTTGCTAACTGTCCTCCTCTTCTATAGGAGTGCTGTGTGCAGAAAGTAAACTAGTAGATACATATATTGAGGTGCGATCTGATTGCAAGACTAAGTTTTGCAAGGAGCCACTCTTTCTGGAAACTGTCTAGCTTCTCCTCATTATATCATTGTCAGTAACTCCAGGCTGTAGCTGGACCTTGTTTCAGTAAATCACTTAATCATGTGGTTAAGTCTTATTGGGAAGGCTTAGTGTAATCATTTGCCCTTAAGCATGTTTAAGTGCTGTACTCAGTTCAACTTAGGTCCTCAGCAGAAGTCTTCCTACCACAGACTCTCTGTCTCTTAGCACCAGTTATCCACTACATTGCATGAGATAAGACTTCCTGACAAAGGCTTCTACAGTGATGGTGGTGGAAGAATCAGAATGGCACACAGACAGCTGCAAAATTTTCTTTCCAGTCTCTTAAATCACAAGCAAAGATGGATAAGCTAGACAGGAAAGTACTTAAGTTTTGCACTTATAATATTCTTGTTCAGAGGATCTGAAAGTGTTTACAGACACTACTGTCTGAACAGACAGTTAAAGATGTAAATTGTAATACAAGTGCTGAGTTTAATTGTTACAACTTACTGCAGTTGCACTGCTGTGCTACCAGTTTTATAGGTGAAGCAATAAAACGGAGCTTTATAGATATTAAAAATGCTTGTTCAAAATCACTGAATTAGCTCTTGAAAGATCTGAGAATAGAACCCAGTCTTGTAACCATGAGGTTACATGTCTTCTTGTATAAGAATACCACACCTTTGCCCCAAACTTGTATCATCCAGAACAGTGACTGATGTTTTGGGGAAGAAAAAGAATCCATGTTGCTGCCTTAGTAATTTTTTTCATGATTTATGTTCTCCTGCTTCCTGATTTCAGCATGGATTAGAAATGGAACTATCAAAATACCATGAAATACATTTATTTCATGGTATGCCTTATGCAATAAGTAACATGAAATCTTCTGAGAAAACTTGTCTGATCAGATTTTCAGCCCAATAGCTAAAGCAAAGAGGTTTGGCTGTGATGTAATACCTTTTGGACAAACATCTTGATTTTTCTGGATGGGGCACCTTTCTGAATTTAAGTTCCAAACTTATTTAATTTTATGTACCAGTCTATTCATGTACCAATCTATATTCATCCATGTGACAGAGTGGGCTCCAGTCTGTGAAAGTTTATGCCCAAATAAATTTGTTAATCTTTAAGGGCTCCTCACAGTATATGCATGCTACTATGTTTTAGCACTGAGGTCGTGTTCAATATTAGTTGTGAGTGGGAACATTATATACCACTGGACAAAAGTCCTATATATCCAAAACTGCCAAGGACTTCCCTTCTGGAGATAGGAATGCACACCGGCTGTGGCAAGTAAGACTTGTCCTCTGCCCATAGTCTTCCACATCATTGTGCTACATGTTTATCTTCTTTTGAGTGAAAAAGCTTTTCCCCTGGTGAAAATTGTTTTAAATAGCTTTTTTGTTAGAAAACAAATCTGATGAAAAGATAGTTTTACTTGCCTTTTGGAAAAGATGAATCAGATTTCATTGGCTTTGTTTTATAAATGAATTCCTTCTTCTACCCCTGATAATAGAGTATTGTAAATTCCGCCCCTGCTCCTATAAAAATGTTTTCACCAGCTACCTTACAAATTCTTTTTTAGTCTGTCTCCCTTTCTTTCTCTTTCTGTTTGGAACAATTACTATTCCTTTCAACCAACCAATCTGGAGCAGTTACAGGAAGAGCAAATGTTTTCCCCCCTGCTGGCAATACATCTTACAAAGTTCAAATTGTTTTTGATTATATACTCTATCTGCTCAAGCAGTTTTATCCTATTGTCATTTTTCCCAAGATCTTTTTGTGTATTGCACATGCACTTCTACATCTAAGAATTCAAATCATCTATGTACAACAGCATATCATAGCTAATACCCACGGCACCTCCCATGGTGTGATACAAAATTGTTCTTTTTGTTGGCTGCAGAATTGGAATGAGAATGTGAGGTCTGTCATTTTGATAACTCAAACACTAAAAGATAAGATTATAGTACTGGAAGAGATTTTGTTTTACAGCTAATCTGTGTCAAAATGAACTTTCATGGTCTACTGTTTCAAGAAAAATCAAAATGTAATGTAAGAAAAGTAATATCCAGTACATGTATTACATCGGTTGTTTTAATGTATACTTCTTTGTGGCTGAGTGTCCTCAGTCCTGAGCTCTTGGTTATAAACAGGGATTAACAAAGGAAATGTATTTGCTTGCTACAGCTTGAGATATTACAGGAAGTTAAAAACTCAATTTAAAGACAAAATATAAAAGAAATTCCAGAGAAATGAGATTCTAATGACAGCCATCTTGCAACATTTAGATTATATTAAATATTACTGGAAACACTTTGTCACACTATTTACATACAGTGAGGAAACATTATACTTATCAAAAGACTTTGCTACATAGCAGATTAATTCATCTGAAGACTCTCAAATAAATAAATAGCTAAAGATAATGAGTACACACTAAGCATCCTGTCACTGGGCTGTGCAACGCAATTGGCTAGTCAGCCACATTCTACTTGCTTTCATATCCTGCTGAATAAGAGAAACTCATGTTGATTATTTATCCCAGACATGTCACAATTTATAAATCCACTGTTTCCCTTCATGCAGCCTCTACTAAAGGAAAAGATGATGGAAAGGCAAACACCAAGAAATAACTGAAGGAAAATAAATACTATTTTAAATACGGAATCAGCAAAGGTGCCCTGAAGTATATGCTGTTGTATGTCAAATATTTACAAAAAAGAAAACCTAGAGAAGATGCCAAAAAGGGAAAGATTTCTAGAAAATTTTTGGAAAAAGAAATCCTTATTCTTTGCTTATTGAATATTATTAAGGATAAAATTACCTGATGGAGGTCAAACAAGTTATGGCTTCTTTGAATTTCTGACACTTTTGTGACATTTTCTGTTTCTGACCCAGGGTGGTGGTACCAGAGTTCTGAATCAACAGTGCAGCCCTGGACCTGCCAGCCACTATGGAGACCCCAGAGATGCCACAAGCTGTTGGAAACCCAGAGATTGAAGCTCCTCAGGCTGCAGTGGGTCCTGCAGCTGTCATCCACCATGGAGGTGGGCTCTGGACCTGCTCTCTATTCACAGTATGGCTTGGGCTCTCTCATCACTTGTGCTTCAGTTAGTCCCCTGTCAATCCCCTGCATTATTTGTAGTAAAAATCACAGACAGGTGATGGGCTTCTGTGAATTTTTGTTCATTTCCCAAGACCTGTTAATGACTCTTGCTGAAATAATCAGGACTAGATATTAACTTTTATTATTACTAAAGTCCAGATATTTCCAATTAATGTTAGACACCTAATGCCATATTTATGCATTATCTGTTCTTGGCCTAGAATGAGGCCTAGAGTGACTTTGATGTATGAAGCTGAACTAGAATAAAACATGCTAGTAGTGATGCTAGTATCAAGTTAGTGCTTAAAGGGTCAGTGAGATGCACACATCTCCAAGTATTTCATCACATAACACACAGTCAACCTGTGGCACTCCCTGCCAGAGGATGTTGTGAAAGCCAAGAGTTTAATCTTATTTTAAAATAACTAGATAAATTCAAGGAGAATAGACCCATTACTGATTCTGATCCATGATGGTCAGGGATGGAGTCTCTAGCCTCTGTTTGTCAGGGCTGGGATTGAGTGATGGGTGGATCACTCAATGACTACCAGTTTTGTTCATTCACTCTGGGACCGCTGGCAGTGGACGCTGTCAAAAGAGAGGACTAAATGGACCTTTGGTTTAGCCCACTATGGATTGTGTTCTGATGTTTTTAAAGATTACCTTGTAAACTGTTAGGTACTGACTATGAGTTTTTCAAACTTCATAAAAATAATTGGAAGTAGAGATTATTAATGTTTGGGGAAACTAACCTGACTCCCAAGATCCCTTATTTAAATAAGTAATTCAGCAAAGTCATGAGCCTTCAAGACCTTAAACAAAAGAAAAAAATCTCAAGAGCACTTACAGGATTTTTTTCCCTCAAAATCACAGCTTTCCTCAACTAACTTCTGTTGCCAGATACTGTATAGCTGTGTGTGTGCATGTGTGTGTGTACAGTACAACTATACTCTGTGTGTGTGTGTGTGTGTCTATCACTGAGCAGAAATAATATTTACTCTGTACTTTTAAGTTGTCTAGAATTAGTGCTTTCTTTATCCATTTTCAGCTATGATATGAGTAAATAGGTTTTGGGGAAAATCACCCTACATAAGAAATTTTGCAAGGGCTGCTTGACTTTTGGCATATGCTTAGAATCATCCACTCAGCTTGTTAGAGAAGCTGGTTTAATGTGTGAATCACCACAAGAACCTTAGATGGGGCGTATCACTGTACTGCAGCTTCTCCTCTTTCACTTTTTAATACCTCACTCAAGGATTGGCCTGCTTGAGTCAGTAAGAGTACCTTTTGTACCACTATTGGCAGCAGCACATATCACAGCTGGATGAAACAAGGAAGGAGGAGGACATTTCAGTCTTACTCCAAATTTTGCTGGTGCTCATCTGTCTCAAACAACATCTGAAACATCAAGAGTACTTCCCTGTACATCCACTAAGCAGTGGTATAGTGATCTCAGCTTGAGATCAGCCACCCTCAAGAAGAAGAAAAGGAATCCATGATCTGCAGAGTCAGTGACACAATAGCTTCCAAGTACAGAACACTGAATTTTTGACGTGTCTGTAGAAAGGCTCTTAGCTCTGTTTTCCAGAATACAAAGTAGTTTGCCTTTTCTTCTTCACCTCCCATTGTGCTGTTCATATCTGTCTAGCCTGAAAGGATAGCAAGTCATCGTTATCAAAGATCTTTCCATTATGGAAATGAGACAGGCTTTATTCATTTAACCTACCAAGGTATCTGAACCAGTTGAATACCAAACCAACAAATAAACAAACAAAAAATAAAAATTAAAATCTCTGACTATTCTACCAATCAATTGAACTGACAAAAATGTTTCCTTATCTCCCATTCCACAGTTACAATGGACCCCTTAGAGAGGATAAGGCCAGTACGCTGCTAAAGGGTGCAAAAGAAGGCACATGGGATGTAGAAAAATAAATGAGGGTAGCCAAAGTCATTCAGGAATAAAAGACAGCGAAGAGCAGGGGACTGGAGAAAGTTCCCAAAGGAAGATGTAACATGTTGCTGGGAGAAGTCTGACTATCTTCCCCAGGCCACAGAGCTAGAGCCAGAGGGCTGGTGAAAAATGAAGGCCAGATAGCATCGAATGGAGTTGCCCACTTGATCTATGTGTACACTTATGGAAAGATCGAAGTTGCTGGTGGTCAATCTTCCAGTGTTCCATTTAGTCCACCTAGTGGAGACAAGCTAAATCAAATGGTCTTAGCCTGGTACTCTTGGCAGTTGTAAGGAGTAAGGGAAGTCGATGAGTTTCTCCCATTGAACTCCCACTCTGTGGATGACAGCAAAAATCAATTTTAGATATGTCAGTCCAGTTATGCAGTGATCATAGCTTGATTTGCATATCTAAAATTGATTTACCTCCGAGAGTAGACATGGCCTAAGAAGTATAGCTGAAATAAAATACTAGAATGAGATTGAGGTATGGGAGAGAGGTATCTGTGGAAAAACAAAGACAGGTAAGAGAGACATAGGACTCAAAGGCCATACCTCCATTGGAAAATTCATCCAGAAGAAGGTGGTGCTTATCCCAAAGATCACAGGAGCATCTACACACAAAAACATTTCTTTTGGAAGGAATCCAGAACAACATGGCATCTCTTCCAGAGTCCACACTGTACTCCCGTTCAAGGAGGAGTGTCTTCTTCTGGAAGATTCCTCTGGAAGAAAGCATGTGCAGATGCTCCGTGAGCCCCTCTTCTGAAAGATCAGTCTGATGTGGCACTAGCCACAGGGAGTGAGAAGACTCTGTACACAGCACCAGCAGAGCTCTATAGCCTGGTGCCCCAGCCACCCTTAAAGCAACAGCGAGTCCTGCAGATCCTGTCACACCAAGGCAATGGTGTCACATCAGCAGGGACATGGGACAAATGCCCACATGTCCCCACACTCACCTGCAGGGTGGACACCCACACCCCAGCCCCCCCCAATGGGGACAGCAGACAGCAGTCCCAACATATAGAGGGGCCACACAGGAACAGGGTCATGGGCTCACAGCAAACCCATGCCCCCCCAGAGGACAGACATGAAGCCATGCCCCAATTCCAGGAGTCCCAGGCAGCAGTGCCACACCAGCATGTAGGCCTGCCTGCACATGACAGCCAGCACCTGCATCCACAGCCAAGTGCTGTGAGCCACACATCCACGGGCAACACCTCAGGAATGGACTGGCCAAACACATCCCACACATCACTCATGCAGGGACCCCTGTGCCTGGGCAAGCACCCCACATGCCAGCCCCTTCCTCGAGGAGGGCAGTGACATGGTCTGCTGTTCCCAGCCACCCAACAGGCATACCATCTCCCCCAACCAGACAGCTGTACCACCTGAGGGCTGGGAAAACTCACCCACTCCACCGCTGAAGGGATTGCTGCCCTCCCAACCCCCATGGGAGCCCAGGAGCATTATCTGTGCAGAACCTGCCCCCCACAGACCCATGTCCCCTTCCCTGTCCTAAACCACCCCCAATGTAGACGGGGCACCCTGAGCATATGTGGGAGAGAATGGCACTGCCCAACCATGGCGCACCTGCTTCAGTTTATTTCATATGAAGAGTTATCTTAGTTGGCTATAGCACCCAGTGCCCCCAAAAGGGCCATCAGACCAATATATATAAACCCTGCTCATGTAGCCAGCTCTGTCATGTCACTGGTGCCCCGGGGGAATGCGGGGGGGGCTGGACTGAGTGGAGGATAGGTAGAGTGAATGGTGGGGCCGAGGTAGTGCAGCCCCATCAGCGACAAGAAGTTGGCCCTGCGTGCCCAGGGACTGCTCATAGGGTGGCACAGACGAATTCCCGCCAGCAGGCATCCCAAATGCAGAGTTCTGAGAGTTTGTTGTCAGGCCCAGGGGGCTGCCTTGGACTCCTTGTTAGCAGGTACAGTCTTGTCCAGCCAGACCTGGTAAAAGGGGTCCTCCCTGCCCCCAGTGAGGTTCTGCAGGATTTAGCAGGCCACAACAACCTGCAGGACATCCTCCACCCCCACATTCATGAATGTCAGGAGTCCCGGAAAACGCACACACAAGTGTGCAAAGGCACATTCCACTGGCGTGAGCACTTGGGCTGGGTGGCCATTGAAGAGCCCATGAGAGGTCTTGGGACACCCAGAATAGGGCCACAGCAGCAGGGGGCAGCCTGGGTCACCCACCACACACAGGGTCATGCTCACATCCCTGACCATGTGCTCACACTGGAAGATGAAGGTCCCAGCCTCCATCCTGTGGCAGAGGTTGGAGGTCCAGAACATGAGGCCCCAGTGGTCCACCAGCTCCTGCAGTATGATGGAATGATAGCCCATGCAGTTCTTGCATCAGTCAGGCCCTGGTCCAGGGCGCTGATGGCAATGTGTGTTGCATGCAGCTCAGCAAAGCAGTGAGGGAAGCCAAGGCCCATGAACCTGCAATCACCTCATCCAGGTCCCTGATGTGCACCAGCCTCCAGAGCAGTATGTGGGTGATGGCTGCTGTCACCTGTCAGGGATGGACTGAGGGCATGTCCTGACCTGGGCAAACAGCTGCTCCTGCCCCCTGTTGGCCCTGCAACCCATGGACACTGTGGGGAAACCTACCTCCCAGCGGGGAAGCCCCTCCAGCCCTGGGCCTGACTTCAGCTGGGGTGGCACAGGTGCCCTGGGCCAGGTTCCACCCTCGCCCCCATACCTGTGCCAGGGCTGTGTGCAGGGCAGGCCTTACCTCATGGACAGCTGTGCAGACGGTCACCTTGCTCACCCTGAACTGCTGGTTTGGTAGCTATGTGTGGTGGCAAGTCTCCAGATGTTGTTGGTGACCAACTTCTGTATGGTCACCCTGGCCTGCATGTGGGTAACCTGGTGACAGAGGCTTGGGGTGAGGCACCTGCAGAGTTCCATGAAGGTGTCCCTCCTCATGCAAAAACACTGCAGCCAGCACACATTGTCCCACTCACAGAGGACCACTGGGTGCTATCTGGGATTCTCTGTTTGGCGTTTTCATTTGGCTCCCTTATTCTGAACCTTTAATGTACACCCCAAACCTGTTTTTCATTAGTTGCCTCCCATGCTCATTTGGTGCCTGGGTCCAGTGGTACCTCCCACTTGGCTGGAGGAGGGGTGTGAACTTACACCTTCCCATTTCTCTAACTTTCCAGTAGGTCCTCTCCTTTGGGTATCAGCTCAGGGCCTTTTGTGCAGGAACACTAGTAGGTTTCTGTCAGCTGTGAATCTAAATCCACTGCCATGAGCTATTTCCCAACGTGTCTTTTCAGTTTGGGGCATGGCCTGTTTAGCCCAAAGAATTTGTTGTCCCTCAAGTGGAGTAGCACTCCATAGTGGACCATTTGTAGCAGAGCTGTGGTCTCATGTCCCTGTGGGTCAGTGTGGGTGCAAGAAAGTAGCAGGCATAATCCCACAATTCCCTTAATAGTAAAATTGATTTAGTTCTGGGTGCTCCCCAGTCTCCTGAGCAACCTGGCTCTATCACAAATGTGGTGTTCTCTCTTCCCCCACAGGTGTGAGGCTTGTAGTGATGTCCTGCTTTTATGGGGACACATATCTACCTCCTGCATTTCAATCTGTCAGCTCTGAACTGAGCCAGGTTTTGGCCTTTTCTTGCCCATCTGGGCATGACATTACTTTCAGGTATAGCAAAGTTGGGCTAGCTCTGCTCGTAGGCTTTCTTTAAACCCTCCTCTATGGCTATGGTGGCTGTTGCTCACCACTGCGTGTACTTGCCTCATGGCACACTCAGAAAATAAGGTATATACCCCAAACTGGCGGTATGGTCTATAGTTAGATTTCATCAAACCAGTAACAAATCCTATTCTTCCACACAGGCAAACTGGACTTTGTGATAATAGATCATTTAAACCAAAAATCACACCACAGCCGGTTGTGCCCAGTTCCTATCACTTACTTCACATGAATTGATACTCTAGATCTTTACCAAAGACAGTGTTGGTAGCCAGTTCTATAGTAAAACAAATAAAAGTTTATTAGCTAACAAAAGGCTGTGAGAGTTGTGATGAACCCCCCATGCTTTTTGGAAAATGAGTTATTAATATAAATATGAGTAGTTCAGAGATGCTTTGGAGAAAATGCCTCTTGTAACCTATGATTTTCAATGTCATAATCTTCTGGATCTTTAAGTCTTATTTTATTCCCGTATCATTTTTTAGTAGACGTTATAGGTATTGTCTACATATTTCTGTTCCAAATTTTTGTTTCTGTGAAGACCTCAACCAGCTGTGAGAACATGGCTGGTGAGGGGATAACAGCACTTAACTGACAAAGGGCCTTTAATGGGTACCAATCTACATCTGAAGATCTTTGCTGTGTGTTTTCAGGAAGTAGGCAATAACTGATTACCTAAAAGGGCCAGGGATAGGTATTTCACTCATTTCTGACTTGAAGCTTTATCTAGTATAAGGACATATGTTTAGGGTATGAAATCACATGTAACTAAATTCTTAGTGGAATAGACCTAGTTATGCACTTTTTGTTACCTAATTTGTAACTCACTTTTTTCTGCTTGTGTTTCTCATAAAAACGCACAAATGAGGCAGAATTATCATTGTAAGTCCCACTAAAATCCTACTGTCTTGTTAATAAAAATGCTTTTGTTTTTCAATAAAGTCCAGTATAAACAGTTATTACTGGGGAAGGTTACTGCTCTGCATATCTCCCTTCATTGATAGAAGAGGCTTACCCCATGTACCCTCCTTGTGCATACCTTTTGCACACAGATAGATTTTTATGGGGGTTGTTCCCTTTTAAGGGTTGAATTCTGGGTACTGTACCTATAACTGCATTCTACCAAAATTGAAGTAAATCAGTGCCTGTATTTCTCTGCAGGGGGACAGCAAACAGAATGCTGTGCCTGGGCTCAGGCATAGCAGAGGATCTGGCCCAACAGGACAGGGTGGTGGGGAGCCCCGAGAGCAAGAAGGGGAATGTCTGTAGCAGACCAGGGAACATCCCAAGGGGTCTTCTGTGACTGCACCCCATGACAACAGTTACTGAGATCTTAAAACAAATAAAATATATTCACAGGTGAGTCTGTTTACAATTCCAAATGGTTGCAGTGATGTAATAAATGACAAGTATCCTGGGAGACTTTTCAGAGCACCAGATCATCTCTAGGGATCTCTCTTTGCAGCAGGCACACTACCCTGTCAGAGTCCAAACAATCCAGGAATGAAGGATCTTTCCATACATCCATTTGCACAGATTCTTTTCAGAGAAAACAAGCTGTCAGTGTCACTACCTACAGGGACTTGTCCTTTGACAGAGAGCAAAAGGAAGAATTTCGTCTTTGACCTCCAGTCATCACACACAAGGACCACTTGTTTTGAAATTAGCAATTTTCTGTTAGTTGTTCATTTGCATGCCAAAGGGACTCTTCCTGTTTGATGAGTTATAGGGTATACACAATATGAATGATCTCTATTACATAACAGGGTATAGTTAAGTGGAAGAAATGCATGTATCATCACATTCCTTTTCATGAACTTCAAACTCCATACCTTTAACAATTACTTTCATGTACAATGATACACAAATGAACTGAGCTGGGGCTTTGGCATGAGCTGACACCTAATCTCAGCATCAGTGTGAGGTTTTTCTGCTCCATCCCATACATTTGAAAGGACTTCTCACTAGGTTAGTTATAGCTTTCTTCTCCTTTTTAACTCTGTACATTTGAACTAATTTTAACATAAGCACCTGGAGGGGAATAACAATAATCCCAACAAACATTTCAAAAATTCTCCAACAGCTTTTAAATATGCTGTGTGAAGCAGAAACATGACCAGGCTCAGGAATCACTATTCTCCAGATGTTCCATTAGGCATGTCCATATGAAGACTTAGAGGGGAGTTTGCCCTTTGTGAGCTCTGAAATTTAACTAGATGCCTGAGTTTATATGATGGAGCCTGATGATAATGGCTTATTGCTGTTTCAGAAGTAGATTTCTGAAATTCACAGGCACAAGACAGTGGTCTGACTAAGAAGTGGCTATGATTTATGTTCCCTGTGTACCTCAATCATATCTTAGGCCAAAGGGGTGACTGCTAGACTGTGGGGGTCACTTCCATCATGGCAGACATTGAAGTATGCCAGTAAAACAAGTTTGCGAACCCCACTGCTATGATTGTCAGCATCTCTAGATCTGTTTCTCTGGTAATCTTTGTCTGAAGGTCTGTGAATAGACTGGTTTTGACTATTATAGATCAAAGTATTTGTGTTTTTCAGTGAAGCCTTGACCATTTGAGGCTGGGTGGTATGTGCAATAACTATTATTTTTTTGCACTTTTATGTGTTGCATAGAAAATAACCTGGAATGGGCAAGAGAGGGGTCAACACTGAGGAAGCTGTAAAAATAACCAGATTTGGATGAAAAAGCCCTACATATGGGTGTTATATGTGGCAGCGTCTATCATGATCTTATGCAGGGTGACTATGTTTCTTGGAATGGTTATGAAGGCCTGACAGTTTCCTTTGTAGGTGTTAGGCGAGGTCTGCACTGCAGCCTTATTTTGAAATATTCCATTCCAGAATACGTACTCCAAAATAGTTTATTTTTAAATAACACAGCTACACAAAATGCATTTTGAAATGGCATATCAGGATACATAGGCTATGTCTACACTACAGCAATCTTTCAAAAGTATTTCTCCTGTATGGTCTCTTCTGAAAAAAGCCAGGCCCCTCATCGCTGCGGGACAGAGGTCAGGTGGGAGCAGTGAAGGGAGAGCAGGTGGGAGGGAAGCTAGAGTGATGGCTGGGAGGGACAGCAGGAGGCCATAGGGGGGACAGCTGGTCCCTGAGGGCCCTGCAGATGTGGTAGAAGGCGAGCACCGCCTCTCCCCATGCCTCCCACCACCGTGCCAGGTTAGCACAGTCCAGAGCCAGGCACTCCCAGAGCAGCTGATTTAGCTCCTGGAGGGGCAGCCATGCAGGCTGTTGGTATGGTCATGGTGATAGTCCATCCAGATGTGGCTGAACCTGTGCACTGGTGGATGGGGTGGTCTGGCCCTCTCTGCTGACAACAGTGGGCTTCCCAGTTCCAGGAGGTGAACAGCACTCTCCCGTCCCTACAGAGGTGCACCTGTAGGGATGGAAGATGACAGAGAGGGGTCAGTCCCTCAGCCCAGCTGCAAATGCCATGTCCCCCCACTCCTCCATGGGCAGCAGCACCTAACCCTGGGCTGAGGGACAGTGATGTCCCTGGAGAAGGGCATGTGTTCCCTGTATGTTGGTCCCTGATGCACATGGACCCTGCCATGCTGTGGGGATGGAGCTAGCAGGCAGTGGGGTATGGGGCTACAGATGGGTCCCTACATGGGTACTGGGTGAACTGCATGCAGGCTGCTCCCCCTCCCCCATGTGCAAGGCCCACAGTGCTGTCCAGGAGGCAGGTGCTGAGTGTCACTTGCAAGCATGCCTGCATCCTGGGAGCACATTCCTCAGTGGAGCACCCAGGGTCAGGCTGTTACCTGTGTGTCTGGCCTGCTTCCAGCCATGGCAGGGGTGGGCACAGTTGTCCCCATGCTCAGGGATATGCAAAGTTCTGAGCACTTACCAGATTGTACCAGGGTGATGTCCAGTGACAACCAGCTGGAGATCACCAGGCTGGATGACCCATATGGGATGGCAATCACCAAGCTCCTGTTGGTTGGATGAGGCCTCGGTCTCTGACTCCTGGCAGCTGCCCTGGGTGGAGGGTTCAGGCTGTTCTGGGGATGGCCCTTGCTCCTCCTCACTTACCACATGGGGGCTCCTCTGCGACCAAGTTGAGGATGGTGGGTGGGCGGGGGGGTGAATTGTCCTCATTCTCGAGGAAGAGATAGAGCTCCCTGTAATAGGGGCAGGTGGATGATCCTGTCCCCAAGTATCTGGCAGTGTCCCAGGCTCACACATATCTCTGCCTCAGTACTTTTACCTTGGAGCAAAGTGCTTTTTTGTGCTGGTACTTGCTGGTACTAAGTAGTTGCACCTTGGCAGAACCAGACATGGGACTGGCTAAGGAGTGGAGGGTAAGAATCTGTCTGAGTACTGGCACCACTATTTTTTTTTACCACAAAAGACACTGGTAAAAATGCTTAACTGTTTGTAAGAATCTAAACATATTACATGAAATATAGGTAAGAAAGGACTCATTAAAAGTCTCGATGTGAACACTATAAAATGTATAATTATTTTCACAAGTTTGTTCTTCTCAAGCAATAAATAATTCATCCTTTATGAACACATTTGTTTTCCCTGGTTAAGACTTTAGGAAGTTGTAATTTTTCTTTAATTATTGTCACCTAATACAGTGATTTGTTAGACTTTTTATTAATGGATATTCATCATTCATTATCCTTAATCCTAAACTAATCCACATCATTAAAATCTTAGTCCAGTGTGTTGTTTAAACAGTATTTTGCTGCCTACAACATAATATTTTTTGCTCAAATACTATCTAAATATAATTTAGCCAAAGACTGCACTCAGCTATTTGATCCTTTCCAAATGATCTGAATACATCTAATGAAAAAATGGAGGCTGTCTGGTAGATATGATTGGCTTTCCTATTTATGCTTAAAAATTCAGGATACCACCACAAAACTGGAAGTACAACCAGAATAACTGATAGAATTAGAACAATTATAATAACAATTATAATTAGGGTAGCATACAGTTCGTGATTTAGGTGATAATTTGAACAGAGCATTTCTCTTTCCTATACGTGATGACAAATCATCTGTCGAACAAGACAATAGCTTCATCATATTATCTTAATGTATAGCTCTACCTTTATAAAAGGAGTTGCTAATTAAATTCTGCCTTTGCTACTTGCATAGAGAATTGCAACCATTATAATTATCAATGAGTTTATTTTTCAGTAACTTAGGCAGAAATGTTGACCTCACAGGAAGGTAAAATTGGAAGAAGCAAATTAAACTGGACGATGCAATAAGCTTCTGGATCAATATCTGGCACTGTCAAGTTTGCATAGCAGGACTTTGCTGTAGGTTGATTTTACAGCTACCAGTGAGCACCACCCTCTGCACTGCTTCTGAAAAGCCAGTGTTGGGTTGGAAGAGTGGGTGAAGACAGATAGTAAGCCAGTGCTCAAAAAGCAGAGACTGTGCTAGAAAAGACATAACTCAGTAGTAAATCACAAAAAGAGAACATTATTTATTTAAATTGGCATTATTTATGTGACAATTATACTTATAGGGCTGAAGGAATACATTGTATTTCTGTCTGACAAACTACGCAGTTTAATCATCGTTAATGGAGACTCATACACAACTTCGTGGAGGAAAATAGAAGATTATGTATCTTAGAGAGGATGTTTAAAGCGTAAAGGCTGTGTCTCACTACAGAAAAGCCAGATGCTTCACATTTTCCAGCCCCTCAAGAAATTAAACTCAAGTAATTAAAGAAAAAACCATATAGAGTTAAAAAGATGAATGTTTGACTTTAATATGTGCTTGCACTTCTTTCTCTGTTTTTCTTACAACCCTATAACCCTATTCAGCATTAACAGGTGTGTTGTGAACAAGACACGAGAAGTCATTCTTCTGCTCTACTGTACGCTGGTTAGGCCTCAGCTGGAGTATTGTTTCCAGTTCTGGGCATTGTACTTCAAAAAAGATGTGGAGAAACTAGAGAGGGTCCAGAAAAGAGTGACAAGAATGATTAAAGTTCTAGAGAATGTGACCTATGAAAAAAGATTGAAAGAATTGGGCTTGTTTAGTTTGGAAAAGAGAAGATTGAGGGGAGACATGATAGCGGTTTTCAGGTATCTAAAAGGGAGTCATAAGGAAGAAGGAGAAAACTTGTTCTTCTTGGCCTCTGAGGATAGAACAAGGGGCAACGGGCTTAAACTGCAGCAAGGGAGGTTTAGGTTGGACATTAGGAAAAGGTTCCTAACTGTCAGGGAGGTCAAACAGTGGAATAAATTGCCAAGGGAGGTTGTGGAATCTCCATCGCTGGAGATATTTAAGAACAGGTTAGATAGACATCTATCAGGGATGGTTTAGATAGTACTTGGTCCTGCCATTAGGGCAGGGGGCTGGACTCGATGGCCTCTTGAGGTCCCTTCCAGTCCTAGTGTTCTATGATTCTATGATTCTATCCATTGTTTACCTTAGTTACCGTACCATTGTTTTTTTAGTAAGATGCGAGCTGTTTGGAGGAATATCCTCATGATCAGATTTGTTTGTAAATCATCTACCACACAGAGGTACGAACATAATAAATAACCCCAAGAAAACTATCATTTCTTTGATCAAAACAGCCAGAAGAATGATGAGACAGGCACATGAATGGATTAAATGTGACTATTCACAGCTTTACTAACTCTGTCATCAAGGGAGATGGGGAAGAATTACCATATTCTACTCCTTTGAAATATCAGTCCTTAACTGGGACTCCTTGAAAGGCCTAATACCACAGAGTTGATTCCCTTAGCTGAAACGCCATCACTCAGTTCAAGATTCAGCCCAATACTAAATCGCATTGTCCTTTTCCTGAAAAGAGGAATAACTACAGGTTGAGGAAGGCTGTGTCTACACTATGAGATAATTTTGAATTTGTTGATATCAATTTTGTACTTCTGGAATTTATAAATTTGATTTTGACTATCCTCACTAGCCCATGTGCTTCTCAGAAACTCAACTTATTGGTCCCATGCTCATTTGACATACATTGACTGCTGCAGTATTGCATTGTGGAACCCTATCCCACAATTCCCTCATCTCTGTAGCATTCTGAGTATGCTCACTGGTCTTTGACATCATCATCCCACATTGCATTGTCCTCATTTCCCTCCCATGGTAAGCACATATCTATTTTCCCCATTGGAAGGAAGGAAAAGTGGAGCATCCACAGAGATGGCAAAGAAGTTTACAGAAATCTCTTTTTTCTGTAGCTGAATTCTCCACTGGCCATTCACTGTGTCCCCCCTCCCATCATTGCATCCAATCTCTGAAAATAAGAGAGGGACCTTGAAAAGCTTGAAGAAAGAGAAGATTGGAAAGTTTTTTGAAAAAAGAGAGTTGCTGAGAGGAGTGTGTCTGCAATGGACAGCAAGCCCCCAGAATATTTTTGGTGGGGCAGCGGGGCAGTGAAGTGCTGTGGTCTGTGGTTGCAGAGCCAGTTGAAATGTTGAAGTCATTGAAGGAGTCCACCTGACTGTCTTAGCCACCTGGCGAGACTTCCTCGTGGTGGCAGCAAGCCCACAAATATCTTAGGCACAGTGGGAGACTCCTCCTCAATGGCTGTAAATCCACAAAATTCTTTTCTGCCATGGGAGACTTTCTCCAGTGGAATCAAGCCCCCCAAAATATTTTGGGTGGGAGGCCAGTAGTTAGGAGTATGGGCGTTCAGTGGGGAGCCAGTTGAAGTATTCCCTTCCCCCCACCCAGATATCTTAGCCCCATGGAGGTTGCAAGTCCCTGAAATGCTTTCCCACCCTTGAAGCCCTAAATGCACACAAGCTAGCACATGGTGCTGTCTAGCAGCATGGTCATCAGCGAACACAGATACAGCCTTTCATTGGGTTGAGGGTTACCCATGTGATTTGGCTGAGTGTGGGAAAAAAAAAAAACGACTGTGTGGCACCTGTACAGGAGGGAGTGGGATTCGTGAACAAATGTAAACCGCCGAGAAGAAGTTTCTCGGCATGTTATGCAAGCACGAGTCCCACAACAGCCTTGGTGCCATGTGTTGTGATGAGGCAGTAGCTGATGCCAGGCAGTGCAGAAAAAAGTAATAAGTGTAGAGACAGAACCACATACTCCCTGAAGGGGCTATTTGTAATGGGTAGATGCGATCACAGAGCTAATAGCAAAGAAAGAAAGGCATTTCTCAGGCTCTCATACAAATATAATTACACAGCCACAGGCTTCCTGATACTGATTTGAAATTCACAGTCTTCCTGTTACCTAATTATGGCTCACCTGGAAAGTAGCAGACAGAGAGGAGCACAGAGGGGTACTGTGGGTTACATACAGGATACCTCTGGGGGCTAATACATTTGATTTTAAGATGTAGTGCTTCCACACTGGCCTTTAATTGAACTTTTGAATTCAAGCTTGATGCTATGCCCGTCAGGTAATGACGATATTATAATCAAGATATTAGTAGTCCCTTAACTGAGCTAATGGTATTTACAGTGAAGATATTTACATGTTAATATCCAGCTAACTACCTTACATTTGAATTTATCTCATAGTGTAGATGTAGCTGGAGCTCATTCTGCTGACTTAAGATTTCACACCACTACAAAGGTTCAACTTTTATCTCAGGGCAAAAAACTTAAGGCCTTTCATTTCTTCATTTCTGAGTGCTTCATTTTGCAGCCCTGCTTTTTCCCTGTATTTTTCTGTATTGTCCTCTATTGTCTTCTGTATTTAAACTGCAATGATGAAACTCTATATATATGATCATGAAGGCTACTTCTACACGAGAAGCAGCTGTTGACAGAAAGTGACTGTCAGAAGAGAGTTCCTGACAAAACTTCTGTCAACAGATTGCTTCTCAAAATAAAAGCAGATCGAAAGAACAATCCACTCCGTCGACAAAGAGCAGCCAGGCTGCCCAGCCCACTCTCGACAGAATGGCTGACCAGAAGCTCTGCAAACAGGTCTACCCAGTGTACTGGAAGCCCTGCCTATCAACAAATGGACCCCGGAGTATCTACACAGCTGCTTTGTTAACAGGAAACTGAACCTGAATGCAGAGAGGTATAATGCTGCTGATAGATGTGCTGAGTTTTGTCGACAATCTGTCAACAAAGCTCATTTTCTGTGCAGATGCTCCATGGGTTTTTTTGAGAAAAGCCCAGTTTTGCCAGAAAAACCCTCTTGAGTAGATGTAACCATAGTGTATTGTCATTGTAGAGACATTTTGCAAAGGGTCATTGAGCATTCTAATGGTTCCTTTCTTTCTTTCTGTGCCTTACTATAGCTGCTGAATTTCTATGACTCCTTTCTGTACCTTTCTTTCATCATTGCCAGCCTTACCAATCCTCTGTGGCACTTTTTGGCTGGTTTGATTTTTTCCCTATGCCAAATCAAACAACAGAAGAGACGTTTGGAAACAAGTGCAGATGAATTGGCTATGGCCAGTGTTTATTTGAACTGATGCTGAGTGAGCTAGGGAAAATCAATGTGATTCACTAATTTGCATTACTACTGAACAAAACTGAAGGGGATTTGCACAGTAATGTAAAGCAGACTTCATAATATTTGCACATAAAACGATGTATTATCATGTGGAGGGACCCTTTATTAAGAGCAGGCTCGCTGAAGAGACACTATGTGTCCCTTAAAATGCTACGGCAGCACTGCTCCATGTGCCTGCAGCCGTCAGGGAGTGTGGGAGAGGGAGCAGCACCACAGTATAAGCAGCACTGTGGGATGACAACCCGTGGCCCCACCCCTTCTGGGCATGGAGCTGCCCCATCCTCCCACCTTGCCCTGGGGCCCGTGTCACCTGCCTGCACCCTGAATGAAAGAAAATCTGACTTCTGTATATTATGTTACATAAGATCATCAGAGATGCTCCATTGTTCATCTTGCCCAGTATCCTATTTCTAACAATGGCCCATAGGAGAGTCTCAGGAGAAGTGTACAGAACAAATCAATAATGGAGACATTGACCTCATCTCCCATTCTCAGCTTCTAATAATCAGAAGTTTAGGGTTGCCCCAGTCATGGGGTTGTGCCCCTGAAAATTTGATAGACCTATCCTCTGCAAATGTATGCAAGTTTTTTTTTAACTCAATCACATTTTTAGCTACCATAACATCCCATGACAATAAGTTCCACAGATTAGTTGCGTGTTTTGTGAAAAAGTTCTTCCTCTTGTTTATATTAAAGCTGCTGTCTATTAATTTCATTTCCAAATATACTAATTTCAATTATAATGCAGAATGCAAAATGTAGAATGATCGATTCTAATTTTTATTATAAATAGTTGCACTGAAAAATAAACAATTTACAAAATGAATATAAATATTTAACATGATTGACCTTCAATTGCTGGGTACAACAATGCCATACAAACACCTATTTTCAAATTCAAGTGAGAAATGGGCAGCACTATCTCCCATAAATTTAAACAAACTTGTTTGCATGAGTCTTTGAGGGATAGCTGTGTGAATCCCTAACTTGAAAAACAATGAACAGTTCTGAGGCACCTTGACTTACTTGATTTAAACTCCTGTACTCTAAGCGGAGCATAGGTCATCTACAGGTCTCTTCCACTTCACTCTGGATTGGAACAAAACTTCTAGCTGATTCCAGGAGTACCCCAATTGTTGTACTTCAATGTGAGTAGATCTTTTCCACGTTGGCCGAGGATTTCCTCTTTTATGTTTTCCTTGGGGTTTCCGTGTGAAAGCTTGATCGACTATGCGGGTGATGGTTTTTTGATAGCATGGCCTAGCCATTCCCACTTTCTTCTCTTGATTTGAACATTAAATGTTTCTTGTCTTGTTCTGTTCCAAAGCTCTTCATTTGTGACAAAGTCTTGCCATTTGACGTGAAGGACGTACATCAGGCATGTCTTTATGAATGTCTGTAGCTTGTTATTTGAAGATTTTTTAGTATGCCAGGTCTCACATACATACAAGAACACACTCTTCACATTTGTCTCGAAGATTCACAGTTTCGTCTTTGCAGTTATAATTTGTAAATTCCATATGGGATATAGAGTTATGAATGCAGCTGCTGCTTTCTGTATTCTGGCATTGATAGCCTTTTCTGTTCCTCCATCTCTGCCCATAATACTCCCCATTTAGGTGAACTGGCCTGAGTTAATTGTGATTAATTGATGCCCTAGTGTTCACTCTTTGATATAAATATTGGAACTGGGTTGTTTGGATTAGGCATGTAAGGTATCATGTTATTTTCCTATTCCAGCTTTAATGAGCATATCAAAATTAGGTTTCAATTGCAAGCTTACATATCCAAAATTAACCGTGTCAACAAACATTTTCAATAATCACTTAAAATTCTTTGGTTCTGTGAATATTCCTTCCAACAAAATGGAACTTCATTAAATATTTGCAGAAAGCAACCAAACAGGATCTCAAACATATGTGAAAGAAATTAATTAAATATATTAATGTATATTCAAAGCAGATTTTTTTTGAGAGAGAAAGAGAGATCCTTTAAAAACTTCTTGGCTTTATTTGTTATTGGACAAATCATAGCTAGGGATAATAACGTAGATGAAGTATGTAACTATTTGTCCCGCTTAACATTATCACTATTCTGAACCCTCAGTAATGGGCCTTGTAGAAAGTTTAACTATCAACTGAAATCTTAAACCAAGGCAAAAGGGAACAAACTACTTGCTCAGTTGAACTCCACGTAGCCCTGGGAAACCTGATATTCACAATGCTAGCAGCAAGCGTAGGCTCATTCTTGGCAATTCTGTTGGAATGCCTGCTGCTAAAGAGATAATGTCTGGAACAGAAACAAAATTCAGTGCATCAACATCTTCTGCCTATTTGATATGAAATTTACTTTAAATAATTGTAGATTCCTCATCATTGTTGTTGTATTGATTATGCATGAGAAACAGGAAATAACCAAAGCAAAATCTTTACCCTGAAGGAATACCTAACTATGTAAACCAATCAAAACACGTCTGTTCTGGTATGGCTATGATCTGAAGAAGTGGGTCTGTCCCATGGAAGCTCATCACCTAATAAATTATTTGTTAGTCTTAAAAGTGCTGCTTGACTGCGTTTTTGTTTTGATAGAACACAGACGAACATGGCTATCTCTCCATCGCTATGTAAATCAATGGGATTTTAGTTATCTGACTTGATTTCTGTTTGTTAAATAAATCTGAGAAATGAATGCAGATAAAGAGAAGGTCTAATTATCACTTTTACAGAAGCTTGTCAAAAATAGCACCAGTGGGTGAAAATAAGTCCCTAACTTTAAATCACATACTTGTTTTTCATATACAAATATTGCTTGATAAACTCTTGCTATTCTTTCAGTAAATTCATCTGTCTTAATAACAGGGGACTATGTAAATTCATAGCATAGTTTCATATTCTCTCCCTTTATCACTTTTAGCAGTCTCTATCAAGATCATTTTCCCCCTCTGTGCCTGCATCACTAGTTCTCTTTTTTCACATAGACTGTCTGGTGTAATATCCGCTTAACAATATCTTCTGATTATATTCTCTGAGTGGACAAGCCTCCAAGTCTCAGGTATCACATAATGGATCACTAAGGAAATTGGATGAAAATAGATGACAATTTGAATTAATATTGGCTTCTCTTTCAAATGTCACACTAGGATGTACCCCTCTGAGCCCTTCGTAGTAACTTACTGTGTCAGTTATACTACTATGAATGAATGCAGGGATTGCTAGGGAAGGTACCATAATTTTGTAGAAAGAGTTGATTTATTTCACATTTGCAAGAGCCATAACATGGACAATTTTAAGGAGATTTGTTAGAAAAAAATCTCAGAATGGTAGTATGGAGAGAAGAAAAAAGAATTGTTAGAGTTACCAGAGTTCTTTAGAGCTCTGGCCTACCTGAGAGAGCCCCTCCCTCTGACTACCACTCAGCCAATCGGCACGCAGCCTGAGCACATGGCCTTTCAAACAAACAGACAGCTCAGCACCCCAAACACCAAATAAACAGACAAACCCAGGCCCAGAACCCCCAAACCCAGGCACCCACACACTCCAGAGAGCCACTTACCCAAAGGTACTGTAGTTTGCCCCTTCCTTCCCCAGGAGAGCCCCTCTCAAAACTCCCTCCTGTTAGCAAGCACCCTGTTCACAAGCACCCAGTCGCATGCTCCCTGGTTGCTTGCCAGCAGGTCTTTAGAGCTCTGGCCTACCTAAGAGAGCCCCTCCCTCTGACTACCGCTCTTTAGAGTTTCTCAGCTGATGTTAATGAATCTTTGTTTCCTGGGACACTTCACGTTATGAATTAGTTCTAGACAGCCAGAATTGAACTAA
Organism: Carettochelys insculpta; assembly: GCF_033958435.1. Classification (NCBI taxonomy): domain Eukaryota; kingdom Metazoa; phylum Chordata; order Testudines; family Carettochelyidae; genus Carettochelys; species Carettochelys insculpta. The sequence goes on along the minus strand of NC_134137.1, from coordinate 100,081,962 downwards.
ACTGACTTAAATCCTGGCACTGTAGATATCTTAATGAGTGTGTATTAAAATATTTTTTCTTCTTTCATGTTTAGAGGGTTTTTTTTTTCCTAGAAGAGCATAGTTTTCGGGAAAAACATGGAAACCCACATGTTTACATCCAGGCAAGTGCCACTAAATGTTCTTACATCTTGTATTAAAGCTTTTCTAAATGAAATCTAGAAGGTCTCCAAACTGACCTGCATTCTTCTACCAGAGTCTCTTTTTTTAACAGCATTGACAATACTATGATTGTTCTCATATATATTACCTTGGGTCAGGCAGTCAGATGCATTGCTTTGCTTACATGTTATACCCTCAGGATTTTTTTTTTTTCTGCTCAGTTCATTTCACTTCCATCTCTAAGTCATATGCAAAACACTAAAGCTATGTCTATACTATAGAATTTTCTCAACAAAACTGGGGTTTTGTTAACTAAACTCACAGAGCAACTATACTGAAAATGTGTTCTGTCAAGATACTGTCAACAGAATGCAGTACTTTTTCACAGCAGAATTCTGTCTCTCCCCCAGGAGATCTGTCAACAGATTTTGTGAACAATACTATAGTGTACATGCTCTCAGGGCAGGGGAAGGTGAACATTTATTGACAGGTGTCTTCATGGCATCAGCCAGCTGTAATCACAGGTCTATGCTCTGGGCCTCTGGCCCGTCTTAAAGGAACATAAAACACTGGAAACCCCATACCAGGAAGCATGCAGCATGCAAGCAGCAAAGCCAGCACGCTGTCTGCTGCTGGCTCCCCAGCCACTGCCTGTGGCCACACACCTGATATGCTAGCTTCACAGCCACCCCATGACCACCCTGGGGCACAACCACCCCAGGGCACCTTTGTGGATGGAGGCAATGACCTGGGACCTGCTGGGTCTCTAGACTGAGGAAATGTGTCAGTGCTAAACCCAGGCCTGGGATGTCACATGCTAGCTGGGGGCATGAGGGGAAAGCTGCCCATAGTACAACTAGCTCCTGCAAGGGGAAGACACCCCCCATTTAGAAAACCCGCAGGATACAGACAAAGAGGCTGCTTCCCAAGCCCCTGGAGCTGGACCCCCACCCAGGGAGGCAGCAGCCAGGGACCCAGGGAAAGCTACAGAGAGAGAGTGACACTGCCTCTGTCAGAAGTGAGGGGATCATGGTCATTACCTTGGAGATGGGTCCCTCCTCCAGCCAGGGCACCTCCAGGGCCTCCCTGGACTTATTCAAGGGACCCTCCAGTGAGTATTCAACAGGGCTCAAACCCCAGGTCATGGGGTGTGGGCACAGGTAGGGCAGACCACGGACTCTGCTGGGCCAGCTTGGGTGAGATCCCATCTCATGGGCCCACTCAGTCCAACCACACAGCTTCATGGCATGGGTGCTGGCCCTCTGCCAGACCCACAGGAGGCTGCAAGAGTTCCATGGCCCCAGGTGAAGGACATGCTCTCCACCCCTAACATGGCTTGAAGTGGGGGTCTGCCCACCCTTGACATGGCTAGGAGCAGGACTGCTGCACTGGCAATGGCCTAACCCCAGACACATCACTAGGGAATGTGACTCTCAGTTGACGGGCAAGCAATTGGGAAACAGGCAGAACCCACACCTGTGAACAGTGCCCTGAGCCCTGCAGGGTGTGGGGAGGTGGGCCTGGAGGACCAGGGCACACCTGACCCACCAGCCACCCATTCAGGGACCCCACTGTGGCCAGACAACCCCCTAGACTCATTGGGTGGTAAGGTGCAGGCAATGGCCTAGTCCCTGGGGCATCATGGACCCCTTGCCATGCAACAAAGGGTTCCTGTGCTTCTGGGACATCCCCGTTCCCCCAGTCCAGGAGTGGAGGCTGCCTTTTATGGAGGGGGAATGTTGCAGGGCCTCAGAGGTCATGTGATAGAATGAACTCACTGTATATTCTACCTTACAGCTGCATTGTTGGGGGGCAGTGTCAGCCTCATCTTCCAGCCAGGACCAGTCAGCTCATGGGAGTAGCTGGAGGTGGGCATATCATGCAGACAACCAGAGGTGGGATACATCAGTGCCCCACTGTGGGTAGGGTGGGCCTATGGCCGGAGGGCTTGTCATTGGGGTCGGGAGCACCAGGGGTGCCTCAGGCAGGTGACTGATATCAAGGAGTGGTGGCTGTGGGCTGGCGAGGCTTTGTGGGAACAGGACTGCGAGTGGCATGTGCAGATATGAGCCAGATGATGTCCTTCCTAGATACCACCACCTGCTTTTGGTTGAATCAGCTGCCCCATCCACCCATGCTCACTGCACCCACTCCCTCAACCACCCCCCACTCCCCCAGGGCTCCAGGAAGGATTTGGCATCCACGTGAGCCTGTCTTCCACGTTGCTGGGACCCATTTTGTGGAGAGAACATCCAGAGCATGTAGCCACTGTCTATCGACAGAGCCTGTCAACAGAGAGTAGTTGCTTTTATGTGTAGACACAATCTCTCTACAGGCATTTTGTCTGAAGATCTCTCTGTCTACAGATTGCCGTAGTGTGGAAGTAGCTTAATTCATTGTTACAGAAAAGCGGAAAAAAGTATTATTTGGAAGTTTATCACTTAATGTGCCCATATAAGACATCTTTCAGAAAAAATACATTGTGCATTATATGATGATCTCTAGAAATTGGGGCACAGTATGTAAAGGGTGGGGATTTTGGTAAATTTTGCCTAAAGTTTCACCTTCAATTTGATTATATGTTTGATTTTGTAAAGCTAAGAAAGGTCTGATGAATGAAAAATATTTTTAAATACAAATCTTAAAATAGCTTTGTTACTCAAAGGCTTGGCTTTAATGCTAAATAGAAACCACAAAAGTTAGACACTATTAAATCACTAACAAGTCTGGAAACCTTACATCAGAGAGTTTTAAAAGAGCTGGTTGAGAGCTTTCTAGAGCATTAATGTTGATTTTTAATAAATCTTGCAGCTCTGAAGTTGAAGTTCAAGAAGACTGAGGAAAAGGTTTGGGATCTAGGAGGATCTGGATCAGCAGTCAGCAATCTTTCTAAGGCAGAGTGCTGAAATTTGACCTTTTGACCTCTATGTACAGTCCAAGTGCTGGTGGTACTTTTTAAAGTCACTAATTGTCCTACTTTCAACCGCTTCATTAATAAATAGATGAAGACACAGAGATTTACTGTTTAGGTGGTGGTTGGTAGCATTACCTTGTCTTTTGTTCAGCCACAGGTGGCATGGTTTTGAGCAAGCTCCAGGCTGTTTGAGGGGAGAAAGTGAGTCTGAGCTCCTGCCTCATGTTCCAATGAAAACCTGCTTGTGTTCCTCTCCCGCCATGTATGCCAGGGGTTGCTGACCCCTGATCTAGATAATTATAGGGCTGTCAGCCTGAAATTGCTCCTGGGCAAGATAAAGGAAGAGCTAATACAGGACTCAATATATAATTAAAGAAATTTTAATAATGCAAATCATCATGATATCTTTTTTAAGGTGAGTAAAAGTTTCCTTGGTAGATATAATAGTGTAGACACAGCATACCTAGATATCTATGAGGCTTTTGACTTGATACTTTATGACATTTTGACTTAAAAAAGAAAAAAAAACCCTACATCTGTGTACACTTCACATAGTAAACATGAAAATATTAAAAAGATGGGTAGCAAACGGCAACTGTAATGGGAAATTGTTATAAAATAGATGAGTTGGTAGCAGGTTCCAGCAAAGAGTGGTTCTTGGTACTATGCTATTTAAAATTTTTATCAGTGTCCTGAGAGAAAATTTAAAATCATTGTTGATAAAGTTTGCTTATGGCACCAAATTTAAATGAGATGGTTAAATAATGAAGAGGACAACTCAGTCATTTAGAGAAAACTGGAATGTTTGTGAACTGAGTGCAAACAACGTGTTTCAATATGGAAAATGTAAAGGTACACATCTAGGAACAAAGAACACAGTCCATACTATCTGGCAGTGACTCTGAAAAAGGCTTGGAGTTTTGGGGATAATCAGCTGACCATGAGTTCTCAATGTGATGCTGAGGCAAGAATTAGCTAGAGCAATGTTAGGATGAATAAGCAATAGAATCTCAAGTTAGAGTGTAGAAGTTATTTTCACTCTGTGTTTGTCACTGGTGTGAGTGCTGCTGGAATAATGTGTCCAGTTCTGCACTGTGTAATTCAAGAGCCATGATGATATATTGTGGATGGTTCGGAGAACAGACATGAGACTCAGAGGGTTAGAAACCATGTCTTCTTCTGAGACATTCAAAGGGCACAATCTATTTAGCTTTAGAAAAAGCATTTGAATGGGTGAGTTGGTTACAGTTTATAGAAATCTATGTGGTGCACAAATATTTGAAACTGGGTCCTTCCATCTATCAAAGAAAAGTTTTGCAGAATTCAATTGATGGACGTTGAAACAAGAGAAATACTGACTGATGATAAGATGTAAAGGTTAACAGAGACAGTAATTAACTGGAACAACAGTAAGCAGTGTGTTTTCCATCACTGTTAATTTTAAAATCAAGACTGGATTTTTTTCCTCAAAGATCAGCTCTAACAATTATTGTGGGAAAGTTCTTTGACCTGTGTTATAACGAAGGTCAGGCTAGAGAAGCACGTTGGTCCCTTCTGGCCTATGAATCTATGAATGCATAAAAGATCTATTTTAGGTCAGTCAGGAGATTTTGAACAATTTTAAATGAAAGTTAAGTTAGAGGGTTCTGTTGAAGTTAAGGCAAAAAAGAAACCTTCACAGGGAGCATTTCAATACCAGTCCACTTTCACATGTTCTTTCTGAGAAAAGTAGACAGGTTCTGGGTGGAAATAGCCCACTGTAAATTCACCTTTTTTAGAAAAAAATCTGTGAAGGCTTAAGTCTCTTGTAGTAGAGTGGACTTATTTGTACGAAATGATGTGGAAAGGGAACATGACAAAACGCTGCACCATACCAATGGTATACATTGGAGCAGACCGATGACTGGTCTAATTTTACCCTGCAGCTGGCCAGTGCTGAAGCAGTGAGCCGTAAGTGTCATCCCCACAAACACAGATTATAATCAAATAAATGTCTGCATATATGAAAACCCAGCCCCATGATTCTGAAAATAGTCATATTTGTTTTATAATATGCATCGGTTTGGTCAGTCGTTGAATGGTATAAAAGTGCTACTTGTCTTTCTGTGTTTTTATTCACCTTGGAATTGATTAAAAGTATCACCCACAAGGATACGAAGAACCTGTAAAAATGCACTCACAAAAAATCCAATCTGATTTCAGGGGTGCAGTTGCAGTCAAAGGTCACAAATTCATTTAAAAACAACAAATTATTTCCACCTGTTCACCAAAATAATAAAAATTTACATTAATTAAAAGCATCTTAGAACAAATTCATTTAATATGCTTTCCTGATGAAAGCAAAGTTCTAATTTCTGCATGGAGTCAAAAGAGTATGTGTGTGTTTTTGCACATTTATATATGAAAACATAAATTGTTAGTATTTTAATACATTCAAAGTATGTTAAACCTAATAAATTCCATTGGCTGTTTCTCTAGTTATTAAGTGACATTTTATGCATTTATATTTTACCATAAGGTTGTGGTAATGTTTGGGGCTCATACATAAAGATATACAATACATCTCTTGCTGATTTCTCTCTACCTCTTTCAGTTTTCCACCTACGTGACTCTCTTAAGTTACTGTCTTCTTGACATTGTTGATGAGTACTTCTGCCTCAGCCTTTACAGTGCCTATTATTGTTAAGTTGTTTAATGCGTAATTTGAAAGTGAAATGCTAAATAAAATATATCAATATATTATTGTATATCTGTATTGTATTACTGTATCAATTATAACCTTGGCAGTAGCAAAGTAATAGTAAAGCTTACACTAATTTGTCTTTTATTATAAATCCCTGATGGCTCATTCTCATAGAATCATAGAATCACAGAGCTGGAATGGTCCTCATGAGGTCAAGTCCAGCTCCCCATGCCAAGCAGCATCGACCCCAACTAAGTCATCCCAGCCATGACTATGTCAAGCTAGGACTTAAAAACCTAGAGGGATGGAGATTCCACCACCTCTCTAGGCAATGCATTCCAGTGTTTCACCACCCTCCTGGTGAAGTAGTTTTTCCTAATATCCACCCTACTCCTCTCCTTCTGTAACTTCAGACCATTGCTTCTTGTTCTGCCATCTGTCACCACTGAGAACAGTTTCTTTCCATTCTTTTTAGAGCACCTTTTCAGGAAGTTGAAGACAGTTATGAAATCACCCCTCAATCTTCTCTTCTGTAAAATAAATAAGCCCATATCCCTCAGCTTCTCCTCATAGGTCATGTGTTCCACCCCCTTAATCATTTGTCTTTCCCACTTGTTGAACCTGCTCCAGCACATCCACACCCTTTGTATACTGGGGGGTCCAAAACTGGACGCAATACTCCACATGTGACCTCACCAGTGATGGATAGAGGGGAACAACAACCTCTCTAGAGCTGCTGAAAATGCTCCTTCTAATGCACCCTAATATGCCATTGTCATTCTTGGCTAGCAGAGCACACTGTTTAATCATATCCAGCCTTTCATTCACTATAATCCCTAGGTCTTTTCTGTTGTACTGCTGCTTAACTGATCAGTCCCTTTCTATCCCTCTTATAGTGCATGTATCCAATCCATACTTCTTTAGCTTATGGGCAAGAATGTTGTGACAGACTGTATCAAAAGCTTTTTTGAAGTCAAGGTATATCACATCCACTGACTTCCCCACGTCCACAGAGCCAGTAACCTCATCATAGAAGCTAATCAGATTGGTCAGGCAGGACTTGTCCTTGGTGAATCCATATTGACTACTTTGATCACTTTTCCCTCTTCCAAGTGCTCCAGAATGGATTTCTTGAGGATCCCTTCCATTATTTTGCCAGGTACTGAGGTAAGACTGACCAGTCTATAGTTCCCTGAATAGTCCTTCTTTCCTTTTTTTAAAAATGAACACTACATTTGCTTTTCTCCAGTCATCCAGGATCTCTCCAATTGCCAAGAGTCTTCAAAGATAATGGGCAAAGGCTCGGCAATGATGTCTGCCAATTCTCTCAGCACCCTTGGGCTCATTAAATCCAGACCTATGGATTTGTGTATATCTAGTTTTTCTAAGTAGCTCTTAACTTGTTCCTTACCCACCGAAAGCTGCCCTCTGCCTTCCCACACTGCATTGTCTAGCACCATTGTGTGGGAGCTGTCGTTGCCCGTGAAGACTGAGGCAAAAAAATCATTGAGTAATTCAGCTTTTCTTACATCATCCATCACTAGGTTACCTCTCTGATCCAGCAATGGCCCCACACCTTCCTCTTATTCTTAACATGACTGTGAAAACCCTTCGTGTTACTCTTCACATCCCTTGCCAGCTGCAGTTCCAGTAGTGCTTTCGCTTTCCTGATTACGCCGGCATTCTCCAGCCGTATGTTTATACTCCTCCATAGTCAACTGTCCACGTTTCCATTTCTTATACGCATACTTTTGAGTTTAAGCTGATGAAATATTTCTCTGCTAAGCCAAGCTGGTTGCCTACTATATTTGTGTTTCTTGCTATGCAGCAGGATTGTCTGTTTCTGTGCCTTCAGCAAGAATTCCTTAAAACATTGTCAGTTCTCCTAAGCTCCTTTCCCCTTCATCTTTGTTTTCCAGAGGATTCTGCCCTTAACTACCCTCAGGGAGTCAATGTTTGCTCTTTTGAAATCAATGGTCTGTATATTAACACTAACCTTTCTTCCCTTTGTCAGAATCACGAAATCTGCCATCTTATGATCACTGCAGCCCAGGTTGCCACCCACTTCTATTTCTCTTACTCGTTCTTCCCTGTTTGTGAGCAGCAAGTTAAGTTGTGCACAGCCCCTGGTAGGGTCCATCAGCACTTGTACCAGGAAGTTATCCCCAACGTTCTCCAAAATCTTCCTGGATTGTTTGTGTGCTGCTGTAGTGGTCTCCCAACAAATGTCTGGATAATTAAAGTCTCCCATTAGAACCAGGGCCTGTGATTTGGAAGCTTCTCTTAGCTGTCTGAAAAATCCTCATCTACCTCATCTCCCTGATCAGGTGGTCTATAGCAGATACCAACTAAAACATCACCTCTATTGCTTCCACCTCTCAGCTTAACCCAAAGATACTCAATAGGGTTTTCTCCCTCCTTATAATGGAGCTCCGAGCAATCAAAGTAATGCCTCACATAGGCTGTTTCTGCACATGCCACCTTCAGAGAAAGTGACAGGCTAATAAAGAGACCAAAATATGCTAATGAGGCATGGATGCTAATTCCTGGCACCTCATTAGCATAAGGTCACATGATTTGGAGTCTGGCAGATGTTCTTCCGGACTCCAAAACAATGTGTAGAATCACAGTCCCCAGGAGGTCTTCTGGAAGGAAGTCCTCCTTCTGGAAGCCCCTTCTTCCTAAAAATTTTCAGGAAGAAGGGGCCTTCAGAAGATGGGCTTCCTTCCGGAAGACCCCCTGGGGGCGGCACTTCTGTACGCTGTTTTGGAGTTCAGAAGAACATCTTCCAGACTCCAAATCACATGGCCTTATGCTAATGAGGCACTGGGAATTTGCATCTGTGCCTCATTAGCATATGCCAGGCTGTTTATTAGCATGCCACTCTCGGAGGAAAGTGGCATGTGTAGAAACAGCCAGAGAGTGTAACTCCTCCTCCTTTTCTCCCCTGACTGCCTTTCCTAAATAGTTTATACCCTTCCATTACTGTGCTCCATTTATGCAAGTCATCCTACCAAGGCTCTGTTATTTCAATCACTTCATACTTCTTAGAGTGTGCCAGGGCCTCTAGCTCCTCCTGTTTGTTTCCCATGCTTCTTGCGTATAAGCACCTTATTCTTGTGTATAAGCACCTTAGAGAAGTGGCTGACTGGCCCACTTTCTCCTCTTCACATAGGAATCCAGCTATGTTATACCCTACTTCTTCCCCACTTACCTCAAGGCTTGTGTCACCACCCCTCAATGAAACTATTTTAAAGCCCTCCTCACTAGGGCTACGTCTACACGTGAAGCCTACATCGAAATAGCTTATTTCGATGTAGCAACATTGAAATAGGCTATTTCGATGAATAACGTCTACACATCCTCCAGGGCTGGCAACGTCGATGTTCAACTTCGACGTTGCGCAGCACCACATCGAAATAGACGCTGCGAGGGAACGTCTACACGCCAAAGTAGCACACATCGAAATAAGGGTGCCAGGCACAGCTGCAGACAGAGTCACAGGGCGGACTCAACAGCAAGCTGCTCCCTTAAAGGGCCCCTCCCAGACACAGTTGCACTAAACGACACAAGATCCACAGAGCTGACAACTGGTTGCAGACCCTATGCCTGCAGCATGGATCCCCAGCTGCCGCAGCAGCAGCCAGAAGCCCTGGGCTAAGGGCTGCTGCCCACGGTGACCATAGAGCCCTGCAGGGGCTGGAGAGAGAGCGTCTCTCAACCCCTCAGCTGATGGCCGCCATGGCGGACCCCGCTATTTCGAAGTTGCGGGACGCGCAATGACTACACGGTCCCTACTTTGACGTTGAACGTCGAAGTAGGGCGCTATCCCCATCTCCTGATAAGGATAGCGACTTTGACGTCTCGCCGCCTAACGTCGAAGTTAACTTCGAAATAGCGCCCGACGTGTGTAGCCGTGACGGGCGCTATTTCGAAGTTAGTGCCGCTACTTCGAAGTAGCGTGCACGTGTAGACACGGCTTAGGTTTGCAAGGCTGCCTGCAAAGATGCTCTTTCCTCTCTTGGTTAGGTGGACCCCATCTCTTCCCAACAGTCCTTGTTCCTGAAACAGAATGCCATGGTCAAAGAAACCAAATCCATCTCTGCTATACCAGCTATGCAACCACGGATTAACCTCAGTGATTCGACCATCCCTACCCAGACCCCTTCCTTCCACAGGGAATATAGATGAGAACACCACCTGTGCTCCATATTCTTTGATCTTTCTTCCTAGGGTTACGTAATCCACAGTGATCTCATCTACACCGCTATTGGCTGTATCATTAGTTCCTACATGGAGAAGTAGGAAGAGGTAATAGTCTACAGGTTTGATGACTTTGGCAGAGACTCTGTAACATCGCGGATTCTAGCTCCCAGCAAGCAGCAAACTTGTCAGGATTCTAAGCCCGGGTGGCAGATGGATGACTGCATCCCTCTGAGGAGGGAGTCCCCAACCACCACCACCTGTCTTCTTCTCTTGGGGGTGGGTGTCATAGAAACTCTATCCCTAGGACTGCACATCCCATGCCTTAGAAACTGTGGGGTCTCCTTCTGATCCATTTCCTATGCGGTATCTGCCCCAGCTATGTCCACCATATCACCTGTGCACAGATGCTGAAATTGACTATTTAACTCCACTGGAATTGGAGAAACCTGAATTGGTTTTCTCTTCCTGGATGTAACATGCTTGCAGTTCTCCTCTTTGTTTCGAGCAGCCTGCTGTTTCTGCAGTATTAATATGGTGCCTTCTGTCCAGAAAGTCTTCGTCTTCTCTGATGGACCTGAGGGTTGATATGCGGGCCTCAAGTCCTCTACCCTTCTCTTCCAAAGTAGTTACCAGCTTGAACTGGTGCATACAAAATTTTTTCTATCATTTGGGAGGAAAACAAACATGGCACATGCCATACAGGTCACAACAGCTGGTTTCTCAGTAGCAATGTCACTATCCATTATTCCCCTTTTTTCAGAGTTTCCCTAAATGTTTCTAGTGACGCCTTGAAGGGCACAAGAGAAAAAAACCTATAAAAAAGGAACAACTGGTATGGGGCTCACCCTGAAGGTGAAATCCCAGGCAAACTCCCTGTTAGCTGCTCCTGTTCACTGCTCACAGGTGTTTGTTGTGGTTGCCTTCTTATAAAGCTGCTGGGCTGGCTAGGCCCAGCTCAGAGCCTTGCTTCCAATCTAATCAGCCCCCTGAAGGCCCACCTGGAACAAAACACTCCCAATTCACACCTTACAAACTTATCAAATGCTCTTGCTGCCTTGATGTGGCTTCCTTTGCATCCAGGGTTTATAGTTTGGTTCAATGGCTCTCAGCACTCCACTATACAAATTATTCTAGCCTCCCTGTTCTCGTAACTTTCTTAAATATTTTCTTTGGGACAGAAATTTTCCATTCTTCCATTTTTGGGGGCAGGCCTGTGATATTATTAAGTTCCAATAATATATTTCTCTTTCATATTAACTCTCTCCCAGCTATTACAGAAGTTGTAAATTGATTTGGAGAACTCTCAAATTCCTGTAAAAAAATACTCACACGGTGGTGCCCTTAATCTCTCTGCATGTGATGAATTGGGGTGTACTTGTTGACTGCAGTTCTGGGTCCTGGGGCAAAAAAGTCAATGCTGTTCCCCTCCTCCGTCACTCATATCCACACTGATGAAGTCTGCCTGATGTTTGGCTGTTGCCCAGCGAGCTGCCAACTGTGCTGCTGAATGCATTCTTCCGCCATGGCCAAGTATTTCACAAGGGCCTTTTAGGGTTGCCCACTGTCTAATCAAGCAAAGACCCTTGCCCTGCCAATTCCCTGAGGCATGTCCCTGTTTTGCTCTCTGTCTGAAGCCCCACCCCGCCTTTCTCCATCCCTTGCTTTTTCCCACCCTTGCTCATGGAGTTACAACTTACTTTGGGGTGTGGGAGACAGTTTAGGTGCAGGAAGGTGTGAGGTACAGACTCTGGGAGGGAGTTTGGGTGCAGGAAGAAGCAGGGGACATTGTATCTGAGGGAGTTTGGATGTGGGAGAGGTAGTTCAGGCTCTGGGAGGGAGGTTGGATGTGGGTGGCGGTACAGGGTGTGAGCTCTGGTAGGGTGTGTGGAATATATGTGTATGTGGTGTGAACCTGAAGTTCCTGACCAATGGGAGCTGCAGAAGAGATGTGGGGCAGGGGCAGTGTGCAGACGTACTCTATGGGCTGCAAGGAAATGCCAGCCACTTCTGGGAGCTATGCAGAGAGATGATAAGTGGAATACCTGCCTTAGCCCTGCTGAATTGCTGTCAGCATCCAAGGGCTTCCTAGCTCCTTTAGGTGATATGGACAATCACCCCCTTTCCTCCCCATGCCAGTAGGACTGCTTAGTTCTATTTAACTTCTGCCTAATTTGCATTGGTTCCACCAATAAACATTTATATTGTCATCAACAAATTCCAGGGACCACTGAAAAAGACATTTACTTGTTCTATAACTTAGCATGCAATTCCTAGTCTACCATATAAAGTAAAAAAATCACAAACAAGCAAACACACAGACTATAGACTAGAAACAATATTTCCTGCCAAACTTAGGTGAGCTGTCTTATTGAACCTAATGTGTGAACACTTGACCAAACTGAAGTCAGTGAAGCTTTGATATCTTCTTCTACTGAGCCAAAACTTCACTTTCTGGGACTACTCACAAGTCAAAGTACTTTGTTAAATTCAAGACCTTTATATTGTGGTACAGTTATGAATGGGGATATTTTTCTAAAAAATATTGTATCTAAATTATCCTGACAGTGAGAATAATACGTGTAAGGTTAAGTCAAACGTATGGGTAAATTCTGCTTTGTTCTTTGTGTAAAGCAATGAAGACTCCCTTCTCATCAATACCGTGGGGAGAGCATAAGGAATTTGTGTGCCCATGAATTTTAAGCTAACTTTAAAAGGGAACACATACTGTATTCTGGACTCCTTCACTGCCTCAGATAAACAGAAGCATGTGTTGTTAATTTTGGGAGCACCAGGATGGAGCACTGAACACTAAGTGTGTTGTAATCTATCCATCGTGCACTAGCAGGTCACCATGGCTCAGGGATTCTCTACCCAGATGCAACAACTCCCCCAGCAAAACTAGAATTTACCTTTTAAATTTCTCATTTTGAATGTTGTTAGTAGGGATAAAATTATTAATTCTATCACACATTCATCCAATTATTGTGAGATATATGTAAGTCTTAAAAGCAGGATAGCAAAAATACAGATTCCCTAAAAGTTATGGAAATATAAAAAACAAAGGGATTCTCATGGTTCTAATATTTCCAGTTATTTTGTTTGTTTTCAGAGAAAGAAAGAAAAAAGTACTTTACTTCCACAGACAAATTATCTGACAATATAATAGTACCAAGATAGTTTAAAATCACATCTTCTGTGTACGCCGAAATCTTGTGAGCTATGCAGATAATCTCTGGGGGCAAATGGTGGAAGTATGCAGTTTCCTTTCTAATTTTGGAAAAGTAGCATTATCATTTCTTTAAGTGATATTTTCAGATTCAGAAAGAAATATTTTATGGAGGACAACAAACTAGAACCACTATTTTATTAGTATTACAGCTTTAAGTGTGACACATTTAAAAACATCCATTTTTTCACAGTTTTCTAAGATTGGAGGCTCTTAAGTTTACAGTAAATGATCCTCTAAGCTAAGAAAGTTCAAAGGAAACATATTAGAAACTTACTACAGTGGGAATTCTATAAACTTTTGTTTGTTATTTCCCTTTTTATAATTTTTTGACTGAGTAAACAAACATCTGGATTAACCTTTCATGTAATAATTGGTGTTGTGAGACAGGGTTTATCAGGCCACCTCTGCCTCCCTGATAAAGCTTGCTGATGCTTGGCATAAAAAGCTCACACAGGTTGGGGTATTGGATATAGCTGAGAGCAGAGCTGAGGGTCAGAGCCAGGCACAGGTATTGACTTTTCTCTTAATCTGTCAGTGGTCCATCCCAAGTTACCTCCTGCACTGTATCCCTTTGCGCAAGGCTCTCCACCTTTTCCTGCTCTTACTCCACACCATTCACCCTGACCCCATGCTCATGCTCCACACTTCCCAAAAACCCCCTCCCTCCACTCACTGGTTTCTGCCCTTTCCCTGAATGTGAGCTGCAAGGCAGCCAAACAGCTGTGGCTGGTAGGTGCTGAGCATTGATATTCCCTCTAATGTTTTTCATGTATTTGAAGATTATTCCCAACCTTGTGTGCAAAATTTTTTTCACATGCACCAAGACATGTGCAATTGTGCACCAGCAGTAGGAATAGAAAATCTAGCTGTAGGCACTCTTCTAATTAGCTGGGTGACATATGAGTGTCTCCTGGGTGGGGCACAAGATCGCAGTTTACAGGGAACACGGCTGAGAATCCCCTATCTTTTCTCCAATGGGGCTTGAGCCCAAGGGCAAATACAGAGTATGTGAATGTGGAGCCAGGGATCAGAAGCTGAAAGGGCAAATAAGTGAGCCAGAGATGTGGTAAGGGAGCAGAGCCAAGGACTGGAGCTAGGTGTGTCAAGGAAAGGCAGGAATTATAGTATCAGAGGGGTAGCCATCTTAGTTGGTATCTGCAAAACCAATGAGAAGTCCTGTGGCTCCTTATAGATTAACAGATTTTTTGGAGTATAAGCATTCTTGGGCATCTGATGAAGTGGGCCTTTGCCCACAAAAGCTTATGCTCCAAACACTCTGTTACTCTTTAAGGGATTACAGTGGGCACTAGAGCAGGAACAGGATGAAGCACAGCTCTGGGCATTCCAAATATTGGGCATTCATTCAGTTCTGCAGGCTACTGTTTCACGTATTAGCCAGTTCTCCATCAATCAGGAAGTGTAGGCATTCAGTCACTCAGTGCCAAGATGAACTGTGCCCCTGCCTCTGCTGTTAACCAAAGCCCCTGGGAGTCCAATAGTCCTGATTCTTTACTCTAAATTGGCTCCACTCTAACCTCCATGCCTCACTTTCCCCATGGCTTGGACCATCAAACCTGGCTCCCCACATCCCAGTTGTGACAACATCACTTTATACTGTCCGTGACAGAAACACTAAAGATTGGACTTGAGTGTAAGTATCACCCTCTCCTGATGGAGAAAATGGACTCTTTTGTGATGCTGCATCCCATGTTGCAATCCCTCTAATGCAGGACTGACTACACAGGATCTAGGGTCACCTGGAAATTGAAGATACTGTAACTGGCCTAAAATGTCAGTGACCACAGGAAATTTTGTAGCTTCTTTAATCAATTCTCAGTTCCTTTTCATAATATGCTCCCAGTTTTTTCTCATTAACCAGGCTTGGATGGAGCTTGTCATCAATCTGTTAATGGGAAGGCCCTAACCTGAGCATCCTGGAGGCTTCTAACATCTTGCTGGTGCATCTTGAAGAATTCATCCAACCTCTGCTTCCCTGACAGAGTACTTCAGAACCTAGATTAAAACAATAAAATGATTGTTATGCTCTTTGCAGAATTCTGATGCTTAGTGGCTGACACTACATGAGGACATGGGTCAACCTATGCATCAGTATCAACAATCATCTGTCTGAATATCATCTAGAAAAGGATCTTCTGACCAACTATATTCATCCCCGCCTTACCAACCCAGAAGGGAGCAAGAAATCAGCTTTAGATGTATGCCTATCCTGCAGAAAACTTGGGTACTACATTTAGGGGGTCCCAGTAAGACTCATTTCCTGGCCCAATTAGGAAAGTCCCTTTTGTCAAATGGTACACTGGCCACAGTCAGCCAGAAAACCACCACCCTCCAGCTTCTTCAGTCTGAAGTTAAATTGATGATGATTGTAGACTCAGGGGACTCTGACCATTTCACATTCCTAAATTTTCCTCAAACTCATACTTTTCCTACTTATTGTAAAAGTATTATTTATTTTCTGGGGTATGTTGATGGGTTCTCAAGTCTATTTTGCTTCGTTACTTATCAAATAACATCTCTGACTGGCCATATTTCAGGCCAAGAGGAAAGTGTTTCAATTAGGACTAATCTGGCTATGTCTACACTTGCCCCCTTCTTTGAAGGGGGCATGGTAATCAGCCTGATGAGAGACTACTAATGAAGTACTGTGATGAACATGCAGTGCTTATTTAGGCCAATTCTCCCTGAAGCAACTTCAAAGTGTCAAACTTTGAAGTTCTGGCATGCCGGGTAGCCATGGGCACTTTGAAGTACCTGCGCAACTTCAAAGTGCACTTACTCCCCAAAAGAAATACAGCAATTCATCTTGGGACTACTAAGCAAATAAATAAGGATGAAATAGGGCCTCCTGCTCCAGCGAGAAAAGAATTATCTATGGGAAAGGATATGCTGTGCCTTGTCAAAAATTCTGCTGTGGATTCTCCTCTTTTAATATACCTTCTCTATGTACTGGTATCAGGAATAATTTTTGAATACTACTATTAGTAAAGTTCTGCTTCAGTTCTCTAAACAGGAAATGAAGCACTAAATATAATGCATAACATGGGCAGTTAAGTATCTTGTTATGCATTTCAAACTGGAAGCAATTATTTTGGTCATAGAATCCCCAAAGGTCTGTGTCTCATATTTAGTCTTCACTTAATCTGCCATAACAGCAAACTGAAAACTAAATATTGCCCTAGTAAGCTAATTATGAGGTCTATATCAGACGTCCAGCTTTTCCAGACCTATTTTATCATTGGAATGCTTAACCTTTAATTATGTATTTCAGATGTAGAGCAATTTATTTCAAGGATTCCCCAGACATGCATGCAAAAGCAAGTTGTGCAACTTTTGCTGACAAAGCACTGGATCAAACTTTAAAACAATAAATAGAATAATAACAGCAGTCTGCCCTTCCATAGTGTCTCACATTTTCAAAGAACTACACAGACATTACCTAATTAAACCTCCCAACAATAGTGTGAAGCAAATATTAATACTTCTTATTTTAAATCATTTACCTGGGGCTACCCAGCAATTTATCATAGCTGCGACTAGAGAAGATCTCCATTATTTAGGGCCCAATGCAGGAAACATTGAAGTGCATGCTTAAATGTGTTCTGTAATAGGGATAGACTTAAACATGTTTCTCAGTGTTTTTTCTGACTCAAGGCCTTAAGGCTTAAATTTAAGAAGTAGTGAGACGTCCAGCAATGTGCTGAGAACCCTCATTGAACTTGGTGAGAGGTCAGAGCACTCAGGAATCTGCAAGCGTGTTCAAGAATTTGCACAGTTAAGCCCACTGGGCACAGTATCTCCTGAGTGCTATTCCCAGTAATTAAGACATACTATCATTTCACTGTGTGAGGTCATCTACTGATTCACCTGAATTTGGACCTGTAGGACTGTGGGAGGAAGAGATGCTGTTTGTCAGTAGACATCACTTTAATTGGCCTCTATAACTGAACCATTGTTCTTAAAAGGGAGCAATTAATTTAGGGTAAATAGTCAATACACTCAATTATTCGATGTTCACAGAAACCATGCTGGTTATTTCCCTATTGCGTTTAGTGAAATTTGTCATTCTTTGATCAGTTAAAAAAAAATTATGAACACTACAAAAACTTCATAGAATGGAATTAAAAGCCAGACACACCCTGTGAATAATCCATATCTTACATTTAAAACTGCATCCTTAATTGTCAAAAATCTTCAAAATAAGACAAAAAATAAACAAATAACCATGAAGCTAAACAACTTAACCACAATACTACATGAAACTAGGGTTCACACTGCAGTCTTATGTATTGTCTTCTCCAAGACTATTGACAGAATGAACCAGAATAGGCCCCAAATCTGTGACTTTCTTTGGATATTACTGACCACGTAAAAGAGTATAGAAAATAGCTAAATATATATTTCACTTAAGATAAGGGCATTCGAATATTTGTGCATTTGGGATTTTTACTCTTCTGTGTTGCCCAAAGTGTCAACGCTCATTTAGCTGTTTTCTGGTGTGATGAGGAAAAGAACAATTTTGCTCAGGAAGGGTATGAAAAGAACAATGCAAATTAATTTACAATAACACTTTAGGAATGGTATATGATCACTTGATCAAACTATAGTTTTCAATTTTATATTCACATATTGAGGAAGAAGGCTATATTAGTTAAAACCAGACCTGGGAAACAAAGGCATCTATAATACATATAAAATCAGTGAAAATGGTCTAGTGAGCTCACTTTTAAAACTGTAGGATGCACTTTATCCAGAATTGCAGCTGTAAAAGTGTCTAAATTTAGGCATATCTGTTTAATATCCTGTTGAGATTACAGTGGAAGAGAAAGTGTTATACAAATACATGCATTTCATCTCCTTTTCCTCCAAATACAGAACAGAAATCTTATTGAACAATTCTTCCTTTTCTACTTTATTATTTATAATTATACTGTTCCTAGCTACCAACAGTTCAACACCTTTTTAGAGTAGATGAGTTTTCCTAATCTAGCTAGTTAGCTAACTAAACTTGTTTTTATTGTCCTTGAACTTTTCTGGCTATAGATTTTTTTTTAAATTTCAACTCATTTCCTCTATCAGTTTCATGCAATTCCTGGTTTCTGAGTTGTTCAAATTATTTTCACCTTTCCTTTTTTCTGCTTGTTTTATGGTCCTTTGGCTCTCATTATCCCTGACTGGAGGTTTGCTGGAGAGTTCAGATAGTCTGATTCCAAGACTTACTGACTTTCCAAGATTCCTGGCTATATGGCTTCCCCTTCTAAATCCTCTTTCTTCACAGTAGCATGGCTGGTGGTGAGTTGGGAGCTGGGTTTCCTCAGGTTACCAAATGTGCTCATCTCTACTGGTGGCTAGCAGATGCTTGCTCAACTCACTCCCATGAAAAAAAAAAAAATTGTTTTAACTTTACATCCTGTTTCAGGGGAAAAAAATAAAACCATGAGGACAGTTATATGTATTTAGCCAGCTGTACCATCTACATAAGAAAGATCAAAGGTGTGTGTCACAGAAATCCTAGCATATATCATCAGATAAGATCCACTGAATTTCCATTCGTAACACCAAGATCTACTCAGGTGTGCTGTGCTGCAGCTCTCCAAAAGGCTTCACTCTCTGTGGAGTAAGTGCAGTTGTAGTTCTGCGCATTCTCTTTTTTTCTCATAACAAAACAAAACAAAACAAAAAAATCTGCAAGTTTCAAAGTATCAAACTATAGTCTACTGTAGGATTATCTTTATACCAATAATTTACTGCAGCAAACATACCTGCACCTAGCAATGAGATCAATGGCCCTGGCTGCAGGTGCTGGAAAATCAGGGACCCAACTAGAAGGATAAAGAACAAGATAAATGCCACCCTAGAGTTCCACTGCTTCCTTCCCTCACCCCTTGACCACAGAGGGGAAAGAAAGAAAACCTAGAAATACACAGATCCATGGGTCTGCATTTAATGCACCCAAAGTACTGAGGGAATTGGTGTATGTCTTTGCTGAGCCTTTCACCATTATCTTCAAAGACTCTTGGAGATTGAGAGAGATCCCAGATGACTGGAGAAAGGCAAATGTAGTGCCCATCTTTAAAAAAGAAAGGAAGGACAATTCAGGGAACTATAGACTGGTCAGCCTCACCCCACTCCCCAGAAAAATCATGTAGGGAATCCTCAAGGGATCCATTTTGGAGCACTTGGAAGAGGGGAAAGTGATCAAGAGTAGTCAACATGGATTCACCAAGGCAAGTCATGCCTGACCAATCTGATTAGATTCCATGATGAGGTAACTCGCTCTGTGGACATGGGGAAGTCAATGGGGATAGAAAACTGGCTTGACAGATGGGCCCAACGGTTAGTGATCAATGGTTCAGTGTCTGGTTGGAGGTCGGTTTCAAGTGGAGAGCCCCAAGGATCAGATTTAGGGCCAGTTCTGTTCAATATCTTTTTTAAAGACCTGGATGAGGGGATGGATTGCACCCTCAGCAAATTTGCAGATGACATTAAGCTAGGAGGTCAGGTAGATACACTGGAGGGTAGGGATAGGGTCCAGAGTGACCTAGACAAATTGGAGGATTGGGCCAAAAGAAATGTGATGAGGTTCAACAAGGACAAGTGCATAGTCCTGCTGCTGGGATGGAAGAATCCCAAGCTTACTTTACTTTTTGGGGAGTAAAGACACTGGGAAGTAGCACGGGCACTTCAAAGTGCCCATGGCTACACGCATGTCAGTGCTTTGAAGTTTAACACTTCAGAGTTGCTGCAGGAGAGAATTAGCCTAATGACGTGCTGCATATTTGCTGCAACACTTCATTAGTAATCTCCTATCACCCTGGTTAACATGCCCCCTTCAAAGTTGGGGGCAAGTGTAGACCCAGCCTAAAAGTTCAGTTCTTCAGCACCTGGATAACCGGCACATTGAATTGTCCAGCATGCCATGGGACTGGCTGACCATCTGGGGCTGCCTGCCGTGGGGCCAGCTGATCGGCTGGTGGCAGTAGGGCTGGTGGAGTGGGGCTGGTGGCTCCACTCCAATATACAGCATATTTGATTGTTTGGTACCCCAAATTTCCCAGGAGTTCCAAATAATAGAAATTTTACTGTGTATATAATACTGAAGTACATCTAGGCTTTTAAAAACAAATAAGAAAACAAGGCTTAGCTCCAAACTTGATAGAACAGTGCATTTTTAAAACAGAAAAATAAAGCAGGGCCTCATTATATATTACAACAAATAACCTGGTCTTACATTGGTGATAGGAAATTATTTCTTAATTCTAAATATTATTTGCTTTTCTGAAAGTAAATCATCTTTACTTAATCAAACTGTGTATTTCCTTTGTTATATGAAGTCTAATATATAAGAAACAAGACCATAACACTAGTAAAAATAGAGGAGTATGAATGAAGTAAGCTTTTGCTGTGGGTGGCCCCTTTGGCATACAAGTGCTTGTATCTAATTTGAATGAACATGACATTAATATATACATACTCTGTCTAGTTATGTTAGCTCTAGGCACTGTCTATAACCTCCTTGAGGATTTAATAGCGTCTGTTTGCTGTTGTGATGAAATTCATTGAAATAAGCTAATTAGGTTAGCCAGTTCATAATTAGAGTTATTTGAATTTCTGTAAGAAATTTACAGAATGCAGAATTGGTTTTGAATTCGGACAACACTTGTGTGTTTCAGAACTAGCATTGGTTTTAGATGGTTTTCAGAAAGTCAGTACAACATATAATTTTCTGACCTGGTAGAAAATTACTTTATTTGTATGTATCTTAGCATGAAAACATTATTTATTCAAAAGCATGCAGTATTTTCATTGTTCAAAGAACTTTTCAAGGGAGAAACTATAAATACACGACTAGAAGCTCTAAGTTGTGTGTGGCTAAAATCTGTCTTTTGTTAAGAAAGATTTCATTACAAGTTACAATTTTGTATTTCTTTCTTCAAGAAGCAGATTTATAAGGCTCCATAATGTTGTGTAATGCATTTGTGCATGGACTAGTGAAGGACTACAAAACATAAACATAAGCTTCTTAAAGCTTGTAAATGAGCTTCTAGGACCACTAAACAAGTCCTATTTCCAATTTCTCTCCCCTCCCTCTGCACTCCATTGAGGTCTTGTAGAGTATGTATGTGTCTATAAGGATAGACATTAATTTGGTGAGATCGTGGCAGTTTTGACAATCATGTCACTTATTTGGGTGCCTACATAGGCTGTTTCTGGACAGACCACTTCCTTTGGAAGTGGCATGCTAATACACGGAGCGAAAGATGCTAATGAGGCACAAATGCAAATTCCCCACATCTCATTAGCATAATGTCATGTGATTTGGAGTCCGGAAGACCGTTCTTCCGGACTTCAAAATGGTGTGTAGAAGCATGGCCCCGGGGGCTTCCAGAAGGAAGTCCTTCTTCCAGAGGCTACTTCTTCCCAAAAATTTTTGGGAAGAAGGGGCCTCCAGAAGAAGGACTTCCTTCCAGAAGCCCCCGCCAGGGGCCGCGCTTCTACACGGCATCTTGCAGTCTGGAAGAACGGTCTTCTGGACTCCAAATCACGTGACATTATGCTAATGAGGTGTGTTGAGAAACCTGTCTTTTGTGGGAGACTATATAAAATCTTAATATGACTGTGATTGCCAGTAATTATTAACATTTGATTTACTAAAGTCATTAACTCCATTCCAATATTAGTTATTTTAAATAAATATAATAATATTTACAAGTGATATCAACTCAAAGGGTAGGGTGCTTCACTGAGATGGACTATGACTCCTCTGTTTCATCTGGTATTTGAGGTGAAATCAGTGAGGCATATAAGACTGTTATGTCATAACACTGAGTATATTAGGATTTTGCTGTTAGCTGCAGCATGGTAGATAAATTGAATTGATTGCATTGAATATTTTGTTTTGTAAGTCTAAATAATTAGCTGGGTAATCAGAGCTACAGCTAGGTGGAAAATCTTTGACCAAGCCATTTTTTCTTTTGAAAAATCATCATCATCATCATCATCACCAATGGGCTCAGTGCCCATTGGTATATGATGACTCCCTCATTATTTCCTTCCATCATTTTCTGTCCAGTGTGGAGTGGCTTAATTTCTGTAAACTAACTCTGCACCAATCTACTGTACCATCAGTCTACTGTATCATTCTCTGTGGTGTCTGCCTCTTCTATTCGAACCATCCATTATGCTGAATACCAGGGTCTTGATGTTTCGTTCTTCATTCATTCTGCATATATGTCCGAATAGCTGTAACTTCCATTGTATAACCTCCTACAGTAGGTTCTCTTTCAGCTGTAACTTCCTATGTAATTCCTTGTTGGTGACCTCCTGCATCCATTCTGTTCTCAGGATCTTTCTATAACAACTCATCTTGGATGCCAATATCCTGCTCTTCAAATCCTTCATTATTAGCAGTGTGTCACATTTGTACAACGTGCTGCTGAATATACATGTTTGCAAGGGCCTCAGCTTTGGTCCTAAGCTAATTGCTTTGCTTTTCCAGATCTTATCCATCACCTTCAAACTCACTCTTGCTTTCACTACTTCAGTTACTATTTCTTCTTACAGTGTATATCATATGTTATGTTACTCCCCAGATATGTAAACTTGTCCATAGAAATCAAAACATTTAGCAACAAAGTAATCATTTTGGCTAAGACCGTAGTTAGCAGAAAAACAAAAGGACCATCCTTCTCCAAAAAAATCTGATAATGTCGTAACACTCCTTTGCCATGTTTAAAAAAAGTATTTCAATTATTCATTTCGGCATAACTTTTTAATTTTACTTTGCATATCTACTACATATTTTAGAGTTTGAGTATTCCTACACTAGGAAATTAAGTTCAGCTTGTTATGGTTGATTTTGTAGCACCCAATTTTGTAACTTTGAAGATGGATGTCCACACTAGCATATAAAGTCAGCTTCAACTATGTTAGCAATACACTGTGGGTATCTATCCGACAGTTACTGATGCCCCATTGCATTGTGGATTTTGTTCCATTATCTGAAAGGAAAAAAAAATGTACCATGGGGAGTTCTTGGTGTGTATCATCAGCATCCTATAGTACAGTTGACTCCTCTTCCTCCCTTTGGATAGCAAGGGCAAAAAAAGTGTTTTCATGTCCTTGTTTCATACCCATGTAGAAAATATTGCAAGGCTATCATGGAACCTGTACAGCTTCATACTATTGTGGCAAGTATTATGAGCAACTCACTCCTTGTGCTATGGTATGTGCAGAGCCAAGCAGCCATCAGAGTGATGAAGACTCTGAGGAAGACATGGACATACATGAAAGTGAATCACTGTAAAGAAGAAACATGGAGATGCTGGCTGCACTTGATGTTTTGTACACAGTGAAGAACTAGCTGTGGTGCTGTGAAACAAGCTCAGATTGCAGGGACTACATTGTTTTGCAGTGTGGGACAATCAGCAGTGTCTACAAAACTTCAGCACGCCTAAAGCCATTTTCATCAAACTTTGTGAATTGTTTTTTCCCACCCTGAATCGCTGAGATAACAAAATAAGACATGATCCAACAGTTCAGAAATGTATGGCAATAGCTCTGTGGAAGCTTAAAATGCCAGATGGTTACTGGTAAGTGGGCAATCAGCTCAGAGAGGGCAAATATATAGCGGGTGATGATGTGATCCAGATAGGAAAGGCAATCAATTCTCTTCTGCTATGAAAGACATGGACTGAGAAATATGCAGGACATAGTAGGCAGTTTTGCTGTGATGGGGTGGGGTGAGAGATGGAATGCACATCCCTGTCTTGGCACCACACCACCTTGCTGCACAATATGTAAATTTCAAGGGGTACTTCTCTATGGTTTTGCAGGTATTGGTGGATCATATGGACCATTCAAAAATATCAACATGTGATGGTCAGAAAAGGTGCATGCAGTACTCATATTTAAGAACTCTGGTCTGTTCAGAAAGCTGCAGAATAGAACTTTTTCCCAGACCAGAAAATCGCCATTGGAGACATCGAGATGTCAGTAGTGATCCTGGGTAATCCATTTTACCTCTTGTTCCCTTGGCTTATGAAGCCATACACCAGCAGCTGAGACCTCAGTAAGGAATTGTTCAAATACAGGCTAAGCAAATGCAAAATGGTAGTAGACCATGCATTTGACCATTTAAAAGCTGGTTCAAGAGCCTCCTGATTTGCTTAGACGTCAGTGAAGGCAACATTTCCCTCATGGTGGCAGCATGCTGTGTGCTCCATACTTTAAGTAAGAGCAAGGAGGGAAATTTCATTCTAGTCTGGAAGACCAAGGCAGATCACCTGGCCAGTAATTATGAGCAGCCAGTTACCAAGGCAATAAACAGAACAAAGTAAGGGGCACTGCTTTATCAGGAAAGTTTTGAAAAATGACTTTATGAATGATCAGAAAGCAACAAAACATTATGTTTGTTGTGCTTAAGGAGGTCCTGTCGAATGATGTTTGTTTACCTGTAAAGTCTATAACTCCCCACCCCATGCAACACATGCAATAAAGACACTGTTTTTGCAAGCTTAATCTTTATTCTGAGGACACTAAAGGAACTCATGGCAGGGACTTTCGGGATGGGTAAGCAAGGGCATTATACCATCACAGGTCGGGGAATGTCAGACTTCTGGTTTCATAAATATCCCTAGGAGTTGAATGTCCTTGACTTCTGTTGCACCAATCTTGGGTGCCAATGAAGAGGGTTGAGAACACGGTGAGGAGTGAATGTGGTTCAGCATGTGTTGAAGTAGGACTCTGAGCAAGGCACCCCAGGAGTTTTGTTTGCTGCCTCATCAGCTGCCACATCTCCTCAGAGGTGTCCAATTCATGATCTCTAAGCATTCTCCTTTCTTCCTGATCAGAGTGCCTCTCCTCCTGCTTGAACTCCTTTATTTTCAACCAGCCTTGCTGCACACTTGGGCTACATATACAAGGGAAGCATCTGTTAACAGAAGTGACTGTCAGAAGAGATTTCACGGAAAAAACTTCTGTTGACAGATTGCATCTACACATAAAAGTGGATGAAAAGAGCAAACTGCTCTGTCGACAGAGAGCAGCCACAATGCCCAGCCCTCTCTCAACCAAATGGCCCACCAGAAGCTTAGCAAACAGGGCTGCCTGGTGAACCAGAAGTCCTGTCTCCAGGGGGAGGATCTACATGGCTCTTTTCTTGACAGAACTCTGTTGAGAGAGGTGTTATACCTGAACAGGTAGAAGTATAAAGCTGCTGGAGGATGTGCTGGGTTTTGTCAACAAACTGCCAACACAGGGCATTTTGCATGTAGATTCTCTGTGGGTTTTTTCCTACAAAAGTCCAGTTTTTCCGGAAAAAGCTTCTAGTGTAGAAGGAGCCTTGGACAGCAGCAAACCTGAAAGTCATGACCACAGTGTTCACATTGAGGTACTGTGGGACACCTCCAGGAGGGCAAGAACATTGAATTTCACAACTCTCCATCTGTGCTACCCTAAGGTTGACCATGCAAGTTTGAATTTGAAGTAAATCATGAAAAACAGGTTTATAAAAGTCAACCTTAGAAGCCCTTAATGTTGATGGACTGGAGTCTTTAGTGTGGACTCATTGTTTAGAAATTCAACCTAAATTCAACCTAATCTCCTAATGTAGATCAAACCTAAGTCTTTTCAGTTATTTGATGAACTCCTCCTGAATAGTAAGAGCTAGAACCACCAAATTTGGAATATTTCTTCCTCTTATCTGAAATTAAAGTAATGTGTAGGTTTGATTGTTCCAGAAAAATGGGATGTGGCTGCCAATTTATAGGAATGAAGAAAATACACTAGATGGAATTATAATTTATAATTTTTCCTTGAAAAAAAGGAAATATTGTAACAATCCCTTTTTAAGATATCCAAAATAAACATTACCTTTGTAAAAGTAACACTAGATTTTTTAAAAAATATACAATCATTTAAATAAAATATGGACATTTTCCTTTCTCTATTTTTTTTAAATCAACTTAATTGAGCTGAGGACCGAAGTCCTTAATTAAGTCCTCAGTTTAACTGAGACACAGCTGGGTACATCTGCTAATTTTAATATAAGATAATATTTAATCTAAAACAAAACAAGTTTCAATTGATCTACTCTTTGTGTTTTTTTAAAAAATTTCCTTCATGGAGAATTAGGAAATTGTCAGTAATGTTTTCAACTGAAAAAAAAATCAAAATCTCAAATATTTAAAGACATTTAATTTCTGTTGTACATGTGGATCTCCTTATAACCTATGTATAGGTGTTTAACAAATATATCATTCCAATTTGAAATTAAATAAAAACTCTTGCAAAATGAATGAATATGTAGGTATCTTCAAACTAATTAAAAATGAAACAGTACAGCAATAAAGAAATTAGCTTCTCCCACCCCATACTTTGTCTTGTATATATTATGCAGAATGTCAGATTAGTTGGTTGTAAGCATAGAGTTTTTGTATTAATTTCTGCATCAAGCCTATAACCTCTGTTTGAGCTAAAACATATTTAAAAAGACATACCATTTTGATTGAAAGACATCAAATGAAGGAGAATCCATGATGTATCAAGGCACGCTAGTCCAATCGTTAGTTACCAGCACTATCAATATTACTTGTACTCTCAAATTGTCAAGTGCTATCGATCAGATCTTCCATCTTTGCTAGAGTAAAGTGTTCTTTAGTCACAATTTTTCTATCTGTAGGTACTTACACTTTTGTGATCAAATCACCTCTTCACTTTTTTTTTTTTTTTGGTTAAACTAAATTTACTGAGAAACCTTAATCTGTCACATTCCTCAGTGTAGTCATAGAGTAATGAAGCTTTTTCAGATCTCATAGTCTTTTTGTGGCTTTTATCTGATCCCTTTTCTGCTTCCTATTTTCATGTGTAGACAAGGAAATTCAATGTTGCATTCAAATAATGGTATTAGTGACTCTGTATAGAGTGGTGATAACACCTTCCTACTCTATTCTACATTCTGTGCTTATGTATACTTCATGTTAACCTTTTGCACCACAACATCAAATTGGGAACTCATGATGGCCGTGTCTACACTAGCCCCAAAATTCAAAATGGCCTTGCAAATGGCCATTTCGAAGTTTACTAATGAAGTGCTGAAATACATATTCAGCACCTCATTAGCATGCAGGCGGCCGTGGCACTTCGAAATTGACGTGGCTCGCCACCGCACGGCTCGTCCAGACAGGGCTCCTTTTCGAAAGGACCCCACCTACTTCGAAGTCCCCTTATTCCTATCTGCTCATAGGAATAAGGGGACTTTGAAGTAGGCGGGGTCCATTCAAAAAGGAGCCCCATCTGGACGAGCCGCACAGTGGCGAGCCATGTCAATTTCGAAGTGCCGCGGCTGCCCGCATGCTAATGAGGCACTGAATCTGTATTTCAGCACTTCATTAGTAAACTTCGAAATGGCCATTTGTGTGGCCATTTCGAAGTTTGGGGCTAGTGTAGACATAGCCAATCAGTTGGTTCACCCTTCTGCATGGGTTCCATTGTTTGACAGCAAATAACTGTTCTTAACTAATTTTGGGGTGCTGAGTTTTGCCCATGACATACAGCTTTTCTAAAAACTGGAGTTTACTTTAAAAAAACACACTATTATAATGCTATTATAATGTGTTATGCATTATCTGCTGTGACCTACCTGCAAGAACTTAAAGCAAAATGAAGTAACTTATTTTCAAGAAGTTGCCTGCAAAAATATCTCAAATGATTGAATTCATCAAAATGAATGCCATCTAGCTTAATTTTGTTGAAGAGCATGGCCACATTATTATATGATATATTGTAAGAGTAACAAATGAGAAAGGTTTCATTGTTTCATGTTTTGAATGATATTTATGACTGTATTTTCTGCATTTTTCAGGTAATCCCTTAACATGTCATCTCAAGGTTGCCTGAATTATCCAGACATATTAGTTGCGCCTACACTAGCCAGCTATTTGAAAATAGCTGGGCCAATTTCAAAATAGTGTCCAGCACATCTACACGTGCCATGCGCTATTTCAAAGTTGAAATCAATGTAAGGCGGTGAGACATCGAAATTGCTATCCCCATCAAAAGATGGGAATAGCGCCCTACTTAGACGTCCAACATCGAAGTAAGGCATGTGTAGACCATCCGAGTCTTGCTCCATCGAAATAGTGGGGTCCTTCATGGCAGCCATCAGCTGAGGGGTTGAGAGACACTGTCCAGCCCCTGAGCTCTATGGTCGCCACGTGCAGCAGCCCCTTAAAGCTCCATGCCCCCTGATTTCCTGTGGTAAGAAGCTGAGAATGTGCAGGCAGCAGCACAGACACATGCACAACCTGCATGCGCTCCAGACGCTCCAATCCATAGACCTGCTCTGTCTGGTAGGCAGTCTGTCTGTGGGGCTGATTGCAGCTCTGCAAGCCTCATGCTGTGCAGGCCAAGGGTGTTGGGGAGGGGCCCTTTAACAGTGATGCCGGCTGTGGCCCCAGAATGGCTTGCCTGCCATGTGGCCCCAGCTGCAGCATTTCCTGGCCCCTTCTTTCAAAAGAGGGCATGAGTACATGTAGACGCTCTCTTTTGATGGGCGCACTGGTTTCTTTCAAAAGTGTGGATGTCCCTTTCAACAGTGCACTTTGATGGTTCCAGCCCCGGTCCGTGTGTAGACATTTTGCTTCAAAAGGACCTCTTTCAATTCCTGTCTTTGAAAACGAATCCTTTTGAAACTGCATTCTAGTGCAAACGTAGCTATCCTGAATTGGTCTGTTCATGATTTTGCCTGAGATTGGTGTCTAAATAACTGAGCTATCGTTAGCAGGACCTCCTTAAATATTGCTACAACATGAGATTTTTTTTTCCAGACTTCCCCAGCTATTCACGATTTGTTAAAAATGGTTCAGAAAACTCCATGGTCAATTTTTTTTTAAATGATTAGAATCATTTTATTTGGCACCAGAGATTTAAAAAGAAATTATCATTTGTAGTTGTAGGTTAGTTGGTGCTTAGCTTCTTTTGGAATACCAAGTACTTCATTCTGACTGAACAATGAGAATACCTTCTTGCCAAATACAGAACAAAAATATTTATTGAATGCTTCTGCTTTGCCTGAAACCTTTCTGATAACAGATGACTGTTAGGATGTCTTTTGTTCCAAAATATGCTTTTTGTTTTTTTTTTTTTAAATTGTCTCGTTGTCCTTAACCCTGCTGTCTATTAGAATATGGTGACATGAAATCATGTTACCACACTGGCAAGGCTCTGACAAAAACACAAGAACATTGATTGCTTAGACTTACCTATGTCTGTAGAAGACAGTGAAAAGATCTTGAACAAGCATATATTATTTATGTTAAATATTTTGTATGACACAGTACCCAGGCACACTGTCATGTATCTTCATCCTTAACACTTAGTTTTGTTAGCCTTTTAAATTTGTTTCACATATCTCCATATATTTTTTCCTACATAACAGAAACAGTTAAATTATGTAGCTGATCAAGCAAAAAAGTGTGCCCACGACCACGCAACATCACTCTCTTTTTTGGATCACTGTTAACTGCATTTATTTATAAACTGCTATGAGATACAGATAAAATAATAATGCATTCAAACTCCTAATTAAAAATATCTTTATTACTTCCTTTTAGCTTCATCTGAGAATTGTGATAATATTGATCCCAAAATATTATATACAAATA
Source organism: Carettochelys insculpta (assembly GCF_033958435.1). Classification (NCBI taxonomy): domain Eukaryota; kingdom Metazoa; phylum Chordata; order Testudines; family Carettochelyidae; genus Carettochelys; species Carettochelys insculpta. The sequence continues at coordinate 100,052,107 of NC_134137.1, read as the reverse complement.
CTATTTCAAGTAACATTATTTAGGATTCAATGTTAAGCATTTGAAAAATAGGCATTAACAGATTTACACTTGAGCATGGAGCCTTTTGTATGTCCCATTAGTATGCTGAGAGTAGTGTTCTTTAGAGAATCCTAATATGTGATTAATGAGGACATAATAAGGCACACTGTAAAAGGGCACAACTAAGGTTAAACAGAAACACATACACCTGGCATTTCCCAGTTTTTAAAAAGAAAAAAAAAAGCAGACTGTAAAACTGTAGTACTTCCGTTTTGTACTTGAGTAAATTAGGCAACATTTACATGCCAGAAGTATTCTGAAATAAGAAATTTTGAAATAGCTGTTTCCAAATATTTTATTTTGGAATAAGATGTCCACACACAAAATGCATTTCAAAATTGCACCCAGTTATTTAAAATAACATTTCTGGGTCCATAGCACTATTTCAAAATTAAGCCATTGGAGCCCATTATGGCTTATTTTGAAATAGTACTATTCCATGGCCGTGTCTACACGTGCCCCAATTCATTTTGGGAACAAGTGAATTTTGAAATGAGAGGTTTATTTCAAAGTGCTTGCATCTATACAGCCAGTCTGCATTTCAAAAGTTGCACTTCTGAAGTGCAGCTGGCTGCCATTGTGCTAATGAGGCACTGAATATGCATGTCAGTGCTTCATTAACCTGTTCCATAGTGCCTCATTAATATGCCCCTTCCAAAAATGAGGGGCATCTGTAGACACAGCTCATATCTTAGTAGCATCAATTTTGACATAGCAATTTCAAAATATGTGTTATTGCTCATTGACATAACACATCCATTATATCAATTTTATTTCAAAATGGAAGGTGCATCATTTAGATGCTGCCAAATTTATTTTGAAATCACTGCTGTTATTTCAAAATAACCTCATTGTGTAGACACAGACTTGAACTTTCAGCACTGCAGAACAGACTTCCGACACGGGTGCTAACAGACTAAGTACATTGACTGACTGACTAAGTATATTGAAAGGAGGATGTCATTTCTAAGGGAAATATGCTGCTGGAAGCACATTTTGGGTCCAGGGGTTACTCAGAGGGAGCTCTTCAAAACTCAGTTCTCGCTCCCTCCACTTCAGAAGGTGAGGGGCTCTTGCCCAGTATCTTTTATTATATTTCAGGCTCAAAATTTTATGCAATCCCAATTTTCAATCATTTTTTAATAAAAAATTGACTAGATCTAGCTGTGCCTTAATTGTATTTATTTCTATTGGACAAGCAACCAGAAAAAGGAAAGTTTCTATCTCTCCACTTGACATGATATACTCACTGTTATTAACCTTACCACTTTAAGCAAAAAAGAAGGGGAAAATCATAAAGTGATAAGCAAACCCAAGTCAAATCAGTATAACTAAAAATGTTTACAAAGAAAGTTTCTGCCTGCACTAGATATAATAATCTCTGTTATTAATCTTATCTCTTTAAGCAAAACAGAGGGGAAACTATGCGGCTTGCAAGTGCCATTTAAAGAAGAAGTCAGAATTATAGATTCAGGCAAAGATTTCAGAAGCAGTTCAGTTTTAATGTTTTTACATTCATGAAATACCTGAAAACTGGGTTTGTAATGGAAACAGTAGATGATCATATACTACTAATATAAAGATTCACTTCATATATATATATATGATAGTAGTATATGATTAGTAGACTTTATATTATATATACTATTGTTATAGCATGGAAATTTCTGAAGCAGGTTATGGTGTTCTGCTAAAGACTCCCTATTAGAATTTTAAAGTCTGGAAAAGGCTTATAAACCCATAGTTCAGAAACCCATTTAGCATGAGTGGAAGCTAACCACTCCTTGGACCCCTTCCATCTCACCTACAAGACCCAGGGAAAGTTGTCCTAACTTGGATATGGCTTTGGAGTTTGGAGGGAAGGATATTTGCCCTGGCAACCACATTCCAACAAGAAGCCCTATATGCAAGAACAGAGATACAGCTTTCTCTCTCCTGCTATCCCAGGCTGGTAATTAAAAACAAATGTGCAAGTGCTATATACTGTTACTGTCTTTTGCTTTAATCTTATAGATAACGCACCCATGGATGTGACCATGTGAGGGTGCCATCATTACTCCTGCAGATGCATCATTACTCCAAAAATTGACATTAAATGTCTGCTTCTTTAAGTAACTTGCTAAGGAAAACCACCTGTGCTAGAAAAACAAAAAGCAGTCAAGTAGCACTTTAAAGACTAGCAAAATGGTTTGTTAGGTGAGCTTTCGTGGTACAGACCCACTTCTTCAGACCATAGCCAGACCAGAACAGACTCAATATTCACCTGTACTAGAGATAAGGAGTTCTGTAAGCTATGGGCAGAGAAGATGTGTAACCTTTTTTTAGATTATTGTGCTCATTTCATCTTGCTGCTGGAACCTATCCAGGTTTGGAAAACACCCATGCTGTTGCTTCTCCCCACCCATCAGCATCCTATATAATCAATTGTAACCTATTTTCTGGCAGTGTCTACTGAGCTTAATAAGTGAAGAGATACGCCACCAGTGCTGTGCATAATAAACCCTCCTGCTTGCTTCATATGCAGAGTGCAGACTTGTTCCAACGATTATATTATATTATATTATATTATATTATATTATGCCTCTTGGCTAGTTACTTCCAACATCTCTAAAAGCTGTGCTAAGCCGTTATTGTAATGATAGTGCTTCTGGGCAATCCTTGTGTGATAGTGTGATACACACCTCACAGAAGGTACCTGGGGAGGTCATCAAGTCCAGTCTTTTGCCCTCTGGGCAGGGCCAAGCATCATCCCTTATTTTAATCTATTTGTCCCAGCTCCCTTAATGGCCTCCTCCAGGACTGAACTCGCGATGCTGGGCTTAGCAGGCCAAAAGTTGGTTTTGAAATACATATCACCCATATAAGCTGGGGGCTTTTTGAAATGATATCACCTGATTTTGTAAACCCTTTCTCCCCTTTCACCTTGTGACTCACACTAATGAAGGTGGCCTTCACCCCAGATAGGACTTCAACCCCCAACTTAGCAGGCTAATGCCTTATGTATGAGGCCACTGTGGCACTCTAGCATATGGAGATACACAAATCCTAGAGCTGGAAGGGCCCATGGGAGGTTGTTAAGCCCTCTTGACAGGGCCAAGCATCATCCTTTTTTTAAGCTATTTGCCCCTCTCAGGAACTGAGCTCACTTTCCTGAGTTTAGCAAGCCACTGAGCTATCCCACCCTCTATGGATATAAGTATGTGTGTGGAGATACACATCTCATAGAGCTGGAAGAGACCTTGAGAGGTCATTGAGTCCAGTCCACTGCCCTCCTGGCAGGACACCAAGGCACCATACTTTTTTTTTTTCTTTTTTTTAAATCCATTTACCCCAGATCCTTAAATGCCCCCTTCAAGGATTGAGCTCACAAACCTAGGTTTAGCAGGTTGGTGCTCAAACCACTGAGGTACCCCTCCCGCTAATCTAGGTGTATGAAACCCAAATTGCTTTGCCAATATGTTCCAGAATGGTTGAAATTCAGACACTAAAAAATGACAGTAAACTGTATTTTGGGACCATATCAATTATCAAAATGTATTATCCACATATAGCTAGTTAGGAGTGTGGTGTTTCTAGAGAGGACGTTCAGAGTAGCCAACCTACTGTTCTGAAAGTAGATTGGGTAAGCAAAACAGAAGTATACAGTGTTGTGATCCTATGCATTTGCAGTTGAGTTCTATTTTTAAAATAAGAGCCAATCGTATGGCATTCTTGTGAATGGTTCTTATTCAAATAATGGCAGAATAACACAAGAAAATCTGGTAGTGAATTTTGTATACAATAGCCCTAACATTCAATCTTCAGCATAGCGAGCCTGGGCTTGGAATCAAAGTAGATATCAATATTGACTGATGGAAAAATGAACTCAGTTTAAATGAACAAAAAATACTTGTAATCAAACTTAATGGCAATAGATTACCTACTGATAGTAATAAAAAGTCAGTTTATAACAGGAATTGCTTTTGTTACTGCAAGGCAAGACAGATAGCAAATACAAATATTTCAATGATCTACTATTAATGGAAACAAAGGTTATAATTCTTAAAACTGATTGTTTAGAAAACTGCATGGCTGCAATAAATTCAAAACAAATGTTCCAGTGACTTATTGCTAAACAATCTGACTTGTTATATTCCACTCCTAAAGCACTGCTGTAGTTTATGATCTGCCACTGTTTCTATTATAAACCCAGTTTGCAGGTATTTCAAGAATACAAAAACATTAGAATTGTAGTGCTTCTGAAATCTTTCCCTTATACTATCAGTTTGACAACTTTATCTTTAGGTGACATTTGCAAGCATCATTGTTTCCCTTTTTTTTTTTCTTAAAATGATAAGGTTAATAATGGTGATTATCGTATTTTGTGCAGAGACAGACATTTTCTTTGGGAAGATTCTGTTATGCAGACATTATTTGGGCTTGATTGTTGCTTTATGGTTTTCCTGAGCAAGGAGACATGTATGGCTCTGATATTACAGCCTGAGTCACAATTTGTCGCCCAGTGCTGCCTCTGTTCAAGATCTGAAGTCAACTACTGTGAGCCTACACCTGATGAAAAATCTGACAGATTAGTGCAGCTATGCTAGTCAGTGACTTGCAAAGGCTCAGTCAAGTCTCTCTCCATTCCCTATCCCACTCAATTCTATCTGCATGCATGGATGGGGTGAAGGTTGTTCCTGAGAGGTGGGATCTCCATGGAAATAGTTCCCCTTTTCTGCCACACTCAAGTATGTATGTATGTAGCATACACATGGGTGCCTTAAGCACCCTTACTTCCTTGTGTTGTCATAAAACTCATGACTATTTAGACTGGAGTAATAGCTCCAGACTACAACATTATCCCTACACAGAGAACAGTACTGTGAGACGCAGTGCTTAGCCCATGCTGTTCTCATGGCAGTTGCAGTGAGTAAGGGAGATCGGCATTTACCTTACATGAATGCAGCTGCTATACATATGAAGGAAAAAGAGCAACTACTGACTCCACTTTATTGCTCTTGCACCTTCCTCTGGGATAGTATTACTTGCTTGGAAACATGGAGCTATACATACCTCATAGAACTGGAAGGGACCTCAAGGGCTCATACAGTCTACTCATCTGCACTCACAGCAACACCTGTTACCATCCCTAACAGATCCTTTTTAAAGCTAACCTGCTCCCAAGCCTTGAAAGGCCCCTCAAGAATTCAGCTGATAACTGGGTTTACAAGGCCAGTGCACTGAGCCATCCCTCCCTGCTACTCCCTGTCAATTCACTTTTCTGTGTTGTCAGCTGCTGTGTTAGGCCAGAACTCCTCAAACTTCTTTTAGAGCCATGGGGCAAATGTTTCTTTAGGGTGAATATAGGAAGCAATCCATGCACTACAAGTGTTCTTGGTTACCTGCACCCTTCCTGCCACAAACCTGCACCCTTCTCCTCACACAACTGATTTACCATTATTATGCAGTTTGTTAGAGTTTAAAGAGAAGAATGTATTTAAAAATATACTAAGACTCAGGTACATGGTGTTTGAGACCACATAATAGATTAGACTAAGATTTCATCAGAAAAGCAAACTTATCTTATGGAGCCAATCAGTTCAGTTTTTCTTTGAATTGTAGTGTTACGATTAACTAATGTACTGTATAATAATTGTATGTTCCATACATGTAACTTACAGAAGTACAGGAATATACAACTGATCAGGAGTCAGAAGGGATAAATATTCATTAGATATGTAAGTAAGCAGAGCTGAAAAAACAAGGCCTATAGTCCGACACCGTAAAATTTTAGTTAAGTCAACCTAGGCCTTAAGCTTATGAAAAGCTTGACATAAGTATCCAAAAGTGACCCTATAACATTTTGGGAAAGACATGCCAATGAGCAGTAGTGTGAAAAATTAATGGTAAGATTAATTTTTTATTCCAAGATACCAATATCATGTTTTGTAGATCTTGTAAATCTACTACATTTTTCTAACAGGTGCTATAATTGCAGGGTGTACTATGTGTGTAAATGCTAATGAAAAAAAAGGAGCTATGATCAACCTACAAAAAAAAAAAAAGACAAAGACAAGCCAATATTCTTGGGATGTACAATACACATAAGAAAGGGTACAATTTTGTCACAAAGGTAATGGAAATCATGGAATCCCACACTTCTAGAGGCCTCCATGACTTCAGCCCATAGTACCCTCACTGCCTATAGGGGCCAGGAGCTGCAGGGTAGCCCACCTCTGGAGGCAGTGGCAGCACCTAGCATCTCCAAGCTGCCATGGGAAGTAGGGGGTCTCCAAGCTGAGCATCTGCCAGCAGCACAGAATCCCACCACAGTTCAGAGGTGAACCCTACAGCTCCTGACCACTTCAGAGAGAAGGAAGAGCCCCAGGGCTCCAAGCTGTACATGGGGGAATGAGCCTAGAGATCCAAGCCCCTCCCCACACTATGGAGGCCTCCCAAGCTCTCAGTCACAGGGGCTATTCAACCTCTGTGGTTAGTGTAAGGGTTCCATAGCTCCATGTTTTGTCACAGATATTTTCAGTGGAAGTCAAGGACAGGTGACAAGCTTGTTCTATTTTGTTTTTTTTATTTGTTTTTTGTTTTTTTTGTTGTTGTTTTGTTTTTTTATTTCCCATTACTTGCCAATGACTTTTACTGAAAATACCCATGACTAAATCTTAGCCTTACAAGTAAGGGCAAAAAAGGATTCATATTCTCTCACAATTGCGCACAGTGTTTTTTATAGTCACCTCCTCATATAAAAGAGAGCTCTTGGATTGGGTAAAGTGAGTTCCCTTTGAAAAACTTCCAGCAGGAATCACTCTTCTAATGATGCTCAACTAGAAACGGAACCATGAAACTCCAAGTATATAGGTAAGCACATTAGATAATTTGTAACTTGTGTGTAGCTCTTTTTAGATTTCTATATGCTTGGTGCATCAAGATTTTAGCTGTAACTTTAATAAACCCTTTAAATTAGTCTTGGCGTTGTACTTGTGAATGTATTTATAATTCACATAGTGTTTTATTTATTTATTTATTTATTTAATATTCCTGGAATCTCAAATTCTGAAACAAATAGCTGAGGTGGGTTTCACTCTGTTGAACTTAAAATTACAGCCATCAGAAGTTAACCCTTGAAAGGGGGAAGAGATAGTTCAGTGGTTAGACTGTTGATAATTTAACCCTAGGGTTGTGAATTCAATCCTTAGGGCAGGGGCATTTAGGGGTCTGGGGTAAGCAGAGGTAAAAAGTTGTGAGTGCACGTCACTGGACTCAATGACCTCTCAAGGCACCCTTTAGCTGTGTAAGATAAGTACATCTCCATATTAAATTAAACTCATAGTTGTGTAGTACAGCATTATAAAATTCACATAAAATCAAAAGCTCAGCTTCAATAATATTGTTGCCTTATAACACATTCATCAATTAATCCTCTTCATATTTCTTGAGCTTCCATCAGTTTAAACAATTAGAACAATTATTCAATAACCTCCTATATCATGTTTGAGATTTTTTTTCACTTCAACTGATTTGCTACTAAATTTTGTCATTTAATCACTTAGAATACCCCCATATTTAATTGAGATTTTTGCCTAAATTAATGTAATCAGCTGCTTAAAAATGCATGACGAGAGGAGTGATGCTCCAGGTTGTATGGCTTGACTATGAAGAGAAAATTAAATTTAAGTAGTTATTAAGATAATAATTTGACGTTAATAGTTTGACTGTTCTTAAACAACGCATTAAGAAAAGAATGATCTATCATTTTCTAATCCCATAAAGAAGACATCAAGGAGAATTTGGCAACTAATAAAAAGTCTGCATTAACTTTGAAAAGTCATGGGCCTTACGTGAGTCAATTTGTGATGTAAGATGCAATTCAGAATGAGGAGTGATAGGAGAATTTGGTCCATGATTTAGCCTTCTAGAATGATGAGGAGGACACTGTATGAAGCTTCCTTCCGTTACATCATTACAACCTCAATGAGATGAATTAGACAGTAGTTTAAGCCTGGAGTAATGTAGCAGCAACTGATGCCCACCTTTGCATAAATGTTTCATTTCTGTCCCCTGCAGAGAAGAATCTTTATCTGTGGTCAAGTCCCTGGAGGCTGAGTAACCCAGTGGCTAGGTTTCAGAGTAGGTGGGCAAAAAAAGGGATGGGAGAGAGGAAGCCTGGCCTTTTCTCACCCTGTCTTCCAGACCCAGTAACTCTGAGCCACTCCCTACTTCAGTACTGAAGTTTAGGGTGTGGCCCCAAAAGTCCAGATTCCCCTTAATTGGGGCTTCGCTATAGGGTTCCCCCTTCCCCAGAGATAGGACATAGCTGCTTCCATGGCTGCTGGACAGGCAGGTTCTGGTTTGTGCCCTTAGACGATCTCCTTATTACTAAGCCCCAGAGCCAGGCTCTTTGCAACTAAAAGCTGTGTCTACATGTGCATGCTACTTCGAAGTAGCTGCACTAACTTTGAAATAGCGCCCGTCATGGCTACACGTGTCGGGCGCTATTTCGAAGTTAACTTCAATGTTAGGCGGCGAGACGTCAAAGCCGCTATCCTCATCAGGAGATGGGGATAGCGCCCTACTTCGACATTCAACGTCGAAGTAGGGACCGTGTAGTCGTTGCGCGTCCCGCAACGTCAAAATTGCGGGGTCCTCCATGGCGGCCAACAGCTGAGGGGTTGAGAGACGCTCTCTCTAGCCCCTTAGCTCAATGGTGGCCACGTGGAGCGGCCCCTTAAAGGTCCCCTCCCCCTCCCTTCCTGTGCAGGAAGCTGAGGGAACGTGCAGGCGGCAGCCCAGACATGCGGCCAGCCTGCACGTCCCTCAGCCACCCAGAACAGGGCCAGCACCTGAGATGGCTGCCTAGCAGCCCCCCCAGCGCCCCCAGGGGACCCCCCCCCCAAGGGGAGCCAGAGCAGCCAGGCCAGCCAGGTGGGCAGCCAGGCTGGGAAGTGGCAGCAGGGCCCCTCCTGGACGGAGGCCGAGCTGCGGGACCTGCTGGGGCTCTGGAGCAAGGACGAGGTGCTCCAGGTAATGGGGAGCAAGAGGCGGAATGCGGATGCGTTCGCTCGGCTGGCCGAGGGCCTGGCCGCCCGGGGTCACCCTGCACGCACTCCTGACCACATCAGGAGTAAGGATAAGGAGCTGTGGCAGGGTTACTCCCGGGCCCGGGATGCGGCCGGCCGATCTGGGGCTGCCCCCGTCACTTGCCCCTTTTACAGGGAGCTCAGGGACATCCTGGGCCCCCGGCACACCTCCTCCCCTCCGGCCACCCTTGATACTTCGGCCGACGAGCCCCAGCAGGCCCTGCAGCCGGAGTCCGCCCCGGAGGTAAGCCCTGCACCCCGGGAGCCCCCCATGGAGCCCACCCCCGGGCCATCGCAGGCAGGAGGAGGAGGAGGAGGAGGAGGAGGAGGGGGGCTCCTTCTCTGCATAGTCCGGGCTGCAGATCCTCCTCCTGCCCTCCCGGAGCAGCAGCCGGGCGTCCAGCCCCCCGGGGATCTCCGGACCGTGGGAGTGGACTGACAGGTATGTACCCCCCTCTGGTGTACACCCCCAGGGTTGAGGGGCGGGGGTAATAGATATGTGCCCAGGGCCCCCCACATGCCCACGTGGCCATGGCCCCAAGGACAGTAGGGCCATGTCCTTCACAGCAGTGCATCAGCCTCTGCCCCCCCCCACCCCGCATGACAGTGCCATGCACCATCCCCGGGGCAGCGGGGAGCGGAACCTCGAGGGTCCCCCAGGAGGAGGGGGTGGGACACCCCGCAGCAGCAGCAACAGCAGCAGCATGTGATGGAGTGGGGGGAGTGCAAAAGGGAGACTCAGGCTAGATATGTGCAACAAGCTGAATAGTTCCCAGGGGCAAAGGATGATCCTGGGGCTACAGCTGGCATGTGACATCTCTGCCCTGAACAAAGAGGAGGGAGGAGCCGAGCTGGCTTTGAATCTGGGCGGGGGCCGCAGGTAGAGGCTAGGGGAAGGGAGAGCTGGAAGGCAGCCAGCCTGAGGAGGGGGAAACCTACAACCCAGAGGGGCACCCCTTGGGGTCTTCTCCCCAGGACGGGTTGGAAGGACTGTCTCTGACTGCTGTGCGGTCACTCCTGGGAGAAACTGGGCATCTGTGGCCTAAGAAACCTCTCCTGTCAGACCCTGCTGAGTGAAGTGAGAGTCACTCCCACCAGGGGACGGGGTGCAGTGCAGGGGGACCCCTGAACCCCATCCATCACAGCAGCATCTCCCGGGGACGGGGATGGGGAACCTGCAGCACAGGGGTGGGGGGACCAGGGCCACGGCTCGGGGCCCACACTAACGCCTGTCTCCATGCTTCTTCCCCCCTTCCTCCTGTGTTCCGCAGCTGCACCATTGGAAGGACTGGAAGAGAGCACTGGCGAGGCATCAGTGGTCCCGGAGACCCCTCCGGGGCCATCGCTCCAGGCAAGCCCCTCAGTGGAGGACCGACCGGCCCCAGGGCGGGCTAGACGGCGGACCCTGAAACAACACCCAACGTCAACAGACCCCCAGCTGCTGGCCATCCATTGTCGGCAGCTGGAGGTCGCGGAGCAGCGGCTGCGGGTGGAGAAATGCCGCCTGGACCTGCAGGAGCGGGTGCTGGCCTCGCACCAAGAGGCATGGGGGGCCTACATGGACACATTCAACCGCCTGGTGGACTACTTGGCCCCCCATGCCGCGCCGGCCGCTGCAGCGCCCATCCTGCCTGCTCGACCCGCTGCACCACCTGCTGCTCCGCACGTCGCCGTCCCGTCCGCCGTCGCCCCGTCACCCACCACCGAGGGCCGGACTGCTGAGGTACACCTGGGGCCAGCTGAGACTCGCCAGACATATCTTCCGGTCCGCCCGGCCCCCAGCCAGCCCCGGACAGGGCTGCGGCTAAGGCGGGGCTCCCGGCTGCCCACCCCCAGTGCTGGACTTTAGGGGTGTGGGGCCCGGGACGTTGCCACTCCCCTTGTATATAGTTATTTTGAAAAAAAGAATGAAGATGGACTGTTTCATTTATATTTGTGCCCCCCTTTGCCCCACCCCCCCATGTAAATAGTTCTCCCCTTCCTTATCATCCCTGGTTTTCTTTTTATTGAACAACATACCCATATTATTCTATGCAAACTTCTTTATTATTATACTTTTATTTGTACAGATTGACTTTTGTTAAAGACGTCTTGAATATAGTTTGTTCTTGTTTTAATTATAGTTACAAAAAAATAGTTCTAAAAGAAAAACCAGTTTAATTTCAGCCACAAGTGCGTGCTGTCATTTGTCCAGGAAAAGTGTGGGGGGGGTGCAGTTGGGTGCTCCGTGGTGTGGGCGTAGGGGAAGGGAGTGTTGTGGAGGAAGGGATGGGCAGTGGTGGGCCTGGCAGAGCTCACCCCGCGGCCTCCTCATCAAAGTGGGCGCGCAGGGCCTCCCGGACCCGGGTCCCTTCGGGGTCCACCTGGCGACTGGGGGCAGTGGGTGGCTGCACTTCGGCCCTGCCGGCCTCCACAGCCCAGCCCTGAAAAAAAGGCCTCCCCTTTGCTCTTCACCAAATTGTGCAGGGTGGGGCAGGCACCTACAATCTGGGGGATGTTGTTGGGGCCCGCATCCAGGCGGGTCAGGAGACATCTCCAGCGCCCTTTGAGGCGGCCAAATGAGCGCTCCACCACCTGGCACGCGTGGTTCAGGTGCTGGTTGAAGCACTCCTGGCTGGCAGAGAGATGCCCCGTGTACGGGTGCATGAGCCAGGGCCGGAGGGGGTACGCCGCATCTGCGATGACGCAGAGGGGCATGGTGGTGTCCCCCACAGGGATCTCCCGCTGGGGGATGTAGGTCCCTGCCTCCAGCTGGCGGCACAGGCCCGAGTTCCGGAACACCTGGACGTCGTGGGTGCTGCCAGGCCAGCCCACATAAATGTCCTGGAAACAGCCCCGGCTGTCCACCAAGGCCTGGAGGACCACAGAATGGAAGCCCTTGTGATTGATGTAGCATCCTCCACTGTGATGTGGGGCGCGGATGGGGATGTGAGGCCCATCCAGAGCCCCAAAGCAATTGGGGAAGCCCAGCGTGGCAAAGCCCACGATGGTGGCATCTGGGTCCCCCAGCCTCACGAGCCTGTGCAGGAGCATGGCGTTGATGGCATGCACAACCTGCAGGGAAAGCACATGGGAGAGCACCAATGAGGGGTGAGCAGGGTGTGCATGGCCCTGCCCTGCCGTCCACTGCCCTGCCCTCCCCTCCCCTCCCCTGCCCCACCCTGCCGTCCCCTGCCCTGCCCTCCCCCACCCTCTCCTCCCCTCCCCTGCCCTGCCCTGCCCTGCCCTCCCCCGCCCTCCCCTCCCCTCCCCTCCCCTGCCCTGCCCTGCCCTCCTCTGCCCAGGCCCCCCTCCCCTGCCCTGCCCTCCCCCCATGGGTCCTCTTACCTCCATGAGGACAGCCCCGACGGTGGCCTTGCTGACACCAAACTGCTGCCTCACGGATCGGTAGCTGTCTGGAGTGGCCAGCTTCCAGACAGCGATGCCGACCCATTTCTCCACAGGGAGGGCACACCTCATGGCAGTGTCCTGGTGCCTGAGTGCGGGGGTGAGCCACTGGCACAGCTCCATAAATGTCTGCTGGCTCATCCTGAAGTTCCTGAGCTATCGGTCCTTGTCCCACTCCTCAAGAACCAGCCGCTCCCACCAGTTGGTGCTGGTGGGGTAGCTCCACAGGCGGTGGCGTGTGAGACGGGGTGGGGATCGGGGTGCTGCAGGGTTGGCGGTTGAGCCCTGCTCCCCTGGGGGCCGCTTCTCCTCCAGTGTGGCAAGGAGGTGCTCAGCTGCCTTCTGCATGGCATGGATCAGGGCGAGTACTGCTCCTGCCAGGAGGGCTGGCTGGACCTCTGGCTGCTGCTGCTGCTGCTGCTGGGGGTCCATGCCTGCGTCGCCTGGGGTCTGTGTGCCTATGGCTCTGCAGACCGCGTGCTGTGCAGGCTGAGTGTGTCTGGGAGGGGCCCTTTAAGGGAGCGGCTAGCTGTTGCCCCGGAAGCGCTAGTCCGCCCTGTGACCCTGTCTGCAGCTGTGCCTAGCATCCCTATTTTGATGTGTGCTACTTTGGCGTGTAGACGTTCCCTCGCTGCGCCTATTTCGATGTGGTGCTGCGCAACGTCGAAGCTGAACGTTGACGTTGCCAGCCCTGGAGGACGTGTAGACGTTATTCATCGAAATAGCCTATTTCGATGTCTCCAAATCGAAATAAGCTACTTCGATGTAGGCTTCACGTGTAGACTTAGCTAAAGTGGGGCATGAATAGCTGGGCCCAGAGGCTTTCTTTTACTCCTTGCCTGGCCCTCCTTTCTCCACTCCCTACACTATCTTTATATTTAACACTTCAATCTTGTCAGAAATGTACTTACATTAGTTTCAAAAAGATTGTTTAATATAGATTTTTTAAACAAAAAAGTAGTAAAAATGAACTTACAAAACAAACATAAAAATCATATGCTTAAAATAAAACTGTAAACATTAGGAGCGGTTTAAAAAAATACTGACTTCTTTAGTACAGATCTAAAAAATTCACTCCCCAGCACACAAAAAGACCCCAGTGTTGAGGTCATCAATGTCTCTAGCTGAGAGATTTTTAAAAAAAAAATCATTTTCCTGTGCAAATCTTCCAGCCTCACACTACCAAAAATGTACTTATCCCTAGTCTTTTCATGAATCTCCCACACCAACAGATTGCAACATAGTGATTCTCCTGCAGGCTACAAGATGAATAGACTGCACATAGTTATTTAATATTTTGATTCAATTTCTAAAAGTTAAAGGAGAGAGATGGCTTCTTAAATCTCTGGTGTGGACATTGCCCTAGAATTACAGCTATCTAGCCACCTTGCTTTTTGAAATACCTGAAGATGAGAGACTGGCCTTATATCTATCCTACCTTTTTAAATGATTAATGTTTACAAAAAAAACACGATTGTTCTTAGTAAATACAAAACGTGGGATATGAAGGACAATACAAAGTATAGCTTCCAGTAAAATATTTTATAATTACAATATAATTATTGTTTAGGTGTTTTTTTATGTCTCTCAGGCTAAAGAATATTATATATTGAAATTTCCAAGATCTTAGATGAAGAGTACCATGCTAATAAATCGATAAATAAATGCATACATAAATAAATACATACATAACAGCAAAGATTAATTAAAAAATCTTCATAAAATCTTTTTGATAAAGTTAGAGAAAGCTGCTCATTAGAGATGACGAGAGCAGGTAACGTTTTCAAAAATGCAGAAGTGAATTAGGTACAAATTTGTGATAATATTTAGGTGTCACTCCACATATCCATTGCAAGGTGTTTTAAGGGCCTATATCTTATTTTCAAAACTGACTGGAGGACTAGTTCCAAGTTAGACATCTAAGTCCCTTAGTGAAACTAGCTTTTTGGAGCATAAGGCTCACTGAAATCGATAGGATTTAAGTGCCCGAATTGCTTACTCTGTAAATTCTATTAGATGTCTATCTGCATTTATGAGCATCTATATACTGTACTTGTAAAAACCTGACCCATTGTTAAGTACTTGTGAAAATTATACTCTTGTCCTCATTATTATCTTATTCGCTTCATTTTTAAACCAGTGTTTGTCTGTCTTTCAATTTTAGTGCTGATGGGTCTGATTTAAACAGGTGGACATGTGATCAAAATGCCCTTACACATTTCTAAACCAGTTGATATCCTTTCATCTTCAAAGGGATTCAATGAGTATGTAGAAAATGATGCATTTCAACGTAGCCATGGTTTTGGAGTAGCTTTAAAAATCAGAGGAAGCTAAGCACTTGATTTTATCCTTCCTTCTCAGTAGTGTATTTAGATTCCGAAACAGAGAAGATAGAAATGGCATGCGAGGTTACAGCATCCATCCCTCTGTGATTACAGATTGTTCCTTGATATCTACAGAATAAGTCCAGTGCTGGTTACCTGTATTACCTTACTACTATACTTCAACCATATTTAGACAGAATATCACAAAGGACAAATGCATAGTTTGGTCTTCAAGTCTTTTGTGATGAACACCCTTACACTGTGTACTATAATATGAACAAATATTTATAGTTAGGTAGTATAATTTTTGTCCTGTTGCTTCATGTCCATTCCAAGATTTAATATCAGAGGCTACGTCTACACAAGGCAAAATAAGTCAACCACAGATACCGAGTCCTAGCTATGGCATAGCTAAAATCAACTTACCTGTGCTCCCCTAACTTGCACATCCCTACAGGGGAAAGCTGATGGGATTGTTTCTCCCATTGACCTCCGTTACTACTTGTGTCTTGATGCATGAAATTGTCAGTCGCTCAGTCTTCTGGGGTAGCGTAGACATATCCAGAGAGTTTAAAAGAAGAAAATAGAAGTGATTATGACTTTTATCTTGCACACATTTTTAAAAATACAGAGCATCCAGCCATCAAATTTCATAACTATCCTTTGAATGGCCTCCTACAGCAAATACTAGGCAGAGATTATGTCTTTTCTTTACATTTCCAAGTGACACTTGAAATCGACGTTAAGCAGTGAGGTGTCGAAATCACTATTCCTATCCGAAGATGGGAATAGAGCCCTACTTTGGCATTCAACATTGAAGTAGGGCATGTGTAAATGATCCGCGTCCCACTACTTTGAAATAACGGGGTCCTCCATGGTGGCCATCAGCTGAGGGGTTGAGAGACGCTCTGTCCAGCTCCTGCGGGGCTCTATGGTCGCGGTGTGCAGCAGAGCTTAGCCCAGGGGTTCTGGCTACTGCTGCTGCTGCAGCTGGGGGTCCATGCTGCGTGCAGGGGGTCTGCAACCAGTTGTCGGCTCTGTGGATCTCGTGCTGTGCAGGCCTAGTGTGTATGAGAGAGGTCCTTTAAGGGAGCAGCTTGGGGCTTTGCTGGCCCCTTATTTCGACGGCGAGCACTTGTGTGGGTGGATGCTCCTCATTTTCTTCTGGGGCAGCTCCTTTCAACGTTCTCCATCACTTTTTTGACGTTGAACATCAATGGCACCTGCCCTGGAGCATGTGTAGATGATATACATCATAGCAGCCTATTTCGACGTTCTTACATCTAAATAAGCGACTTCGACATAGTGTGCTAGTGTAGATGTAGCCTTTGTGTTTTCTGACATTCTAAATACCTTTCCCCATTCCAAAAAAGACCCTTATTAGCTGGAAAGTATAATTTATAATTACCCTATTCTTTTAATTCTTTCTGAAGCATCTGGCATTGGACACTGTCAGAAGAAAGAATATTGGGCTAAATGGATCATTGGTCTGGCCCAGTCTGGCTGTACTTGTGTTTTGAATTATGTCATGCTGCTTTCATACATTTGATGAAAAGTGAGAAGAGGTTTTTTATGTGCTAATAATAAAGTATGGATTAATATGGATGAGTCAACAGTGTGATGCTGTTGTAAAAAAGCAAACATTATTCTGGGATGTATTAACAGGTGTGTTGTGAACAAGACACGAGAAGTCATTGTCCCGCTCTACTCTGCGCTGGTTAGGCCTCAGCTGGAGTATTGTGTCCAGTTCTGGGCACTACTGTTCAGGAAGGATGTGGAGAAATTGGAGAGGGTCCAGAGGAGAGCAACGAGAATGATCAAAGGTCTAGAGAACATGACCTATGAAGAAAGGCTGAAAGAATTGGGCTTGTTTACTTTGGAAAAGAGAAGATTGAGGGGGACATGATAGCAGTTTTCAGATATCTAAAAGGGTGTCATAAGGCAGAGAGAGGGAACTTGTTCTTCCTTGCCTCTGAGGATAGAACAAGAGGCAATGGACTTAAATTGCAGCAGGGGAGGTTCAGGTTGGACATTAGGAGAAAGTTCCTAACTGTCAGGGTGCTCAAACACTGGAATGAATTGCCAAGGGAGGTGGTAGAATCTCCATCACTGGAGATATTTAAGTAAAGGATAGATAGATGGATTTCAGGGATGGTCTAGAAAGTGCTTGGTCCTGCCATGAGGGCAGGGGGCTGGACTCGATGGCCTCTCGTGGTCCCTTCCAGTCGTATTCTTCTATGATTCCATGATTCTATGGATCTACAATTTGCAAAGGTAACATCCAAATCTGGGTGAACTGTAGATGTGCAAAGAATGTATGGTTTAGTCCAATAGCATTTTATTTTATAAATTTTAAGCAAGTTTTACTATGTGCAAACATTTTGTTGCAAAACAGAGCATGGCTTTGATTCTGAGTATTATCACAACTGTCTAGTGTTACACTTTTTCAAGTTTGACTCTAATATTCACATTGATTACAAGCAGATATGTTAACATATCTGTTAACACTATGTGGAGTGCAATGAAGTATACAGTTCTGTTTAAAGGAATGAGTATGGCTGATCCTACCTTCTCATTTTTTTAACTTTTCTGACATCCAGGGGAAGGCAGCATCTCATTATGGACATGCAAATAGTCATTTTGAAGGTTACTAATGAGGCGCTGAATATTAGCATTAGGATGCTTCTGGCTGTGGTGCTTGGAAAGAGCCGCTTTCGAACTCTCGTGGCTCGTTGCAGCTACATGGCGGTCCTTCTCAAAAGGACCCTGCACCTTTCAAAATACCCTTATTCCTCTCAGCGGAGGGGAATAAGGGGATTTCAAAAGGTGAGGGGTCCTTTCGAAAATGACCCCCATGTAGCCACACTGAGCAGCGAGCGTTCAAAAGAGTCCTAATATTTCAATTCAATGCCTGCCTCATTAGCAATCTTCAAAGTGGCTATTTGCTTAGCCATCTTGAAGTTTTGGCCAAGTGTGGCCACAGCCTTTGGGAATCAATAGGAATGAGATTCACCTGCTTCTATAGAAAATCCTACAGTTCTGTTATGTGTATGAACAACCAAAGAGACCCCTGACAGTTTAATATAGAATGATTTATCTGCAGAAGGATTTTTAGAACAATTATATAACAGTTTCCAGCTGGAACATTTATTTTATGCTATGTTGCAAACACCTGTATCAAGGCTGCACTTTTCCCAAGAGTTTTCTGGAAACACCTGGTTGCAGAAATAGTCACACAATATTGCCATAATTAGATAGATAGTTCCTCCCACTATGCTGAGACATTATACCCCTGATCCTTGAGTAGTCTTATGTAAGTGCAAAGGAAGTATGGCATGCTACAAAATAAGTATAGTAGAGTTTCACATCTGCTTTGTTTTGTTATGAATGGCTAGACAAAGTGTAAAGCCTTTTCTTTTAGACAGTCACAGTATGGCTATGTCTAAATTACAGGGATTTGTCGACAAGTTTTTGTTGGCAGATATCTTTTCACAAAGCTTCTTTTGACAGAATGCAGCCAAACTGTCAAGCAGATTATAAGAGCAATCTCATCTTTCTACAGTCAGTGGCCAGACTGCCCAGCCACTCTCTTGACAAAATGGACAACCAGAAGCAAAGCAGTCAGGGCTGCCCATTGTCCCAGAAGTCGTATCGGTCAACAAAGGCCTCCCAAGAACACCTACACCAACATTATTCCTCATGGAGAGACGCATTCCACTGTTGACAAAAGTGCTGCATTCTGTTAACTTACTGTCAACAGAACGCCTTGGGAATCTGGACCCTCCCTGGGTTTTGTCAACAAAATACCAGTTTTGCCAACATAACCCTCTAGTCTAGACATAGTTTGTACCTGTGGCTACAAAGTGCTGTCAACAGAAGTCACTGTGGACAGATATTTCCTGGCAGAACCTCTGTTTACAGAACACGTCCACACCTAATAGGGGCTCCCCCTGTTAACACCCTCTGTTGACAGAAAGCAGTCAGACAGAACAGAAAACCTGAAGCTCTGCAAACAGGGCTGCCCAGTGAACCAGAAGCCCTGTCTGTCAACAGAGGGCCCCCCAGAGCATCTATGATATTTTTCTGTTGACAGAATCTGTCCACAGAGGTGCTCTGCCTCAAACTCTTTCAAGACATAATGCAGCCAAGAAAAAGTTCTCTTGATAGATTCTAGACAGAATGCATTTGCAGTGGGGATGCTCCCTAGTTTTGTCAACAGAAGGCCTCTTCTGTCAACAAAATTTTGTAGTGTAGACACAGCTTATATCACTAGAAAAGAAAAGTAGTTAACCAGTATTTAAAGTTGTCATTCAAATGCAATTGTATCTATTTTGCTGATTAACATTCGTTAAACATATTCAGTAACACTTATATTCACTTTAGCTTCTAATACTTTCCTACAGAATTGACTTATAAGAAAATAACACAAAATCCTATTTTCAAATCTTAGTTTTTATCATTAAATTAGTTAAATTTATTGTACCACAATACATCACTACACAATAATTCTTTTTGCTTAAAGCTAATATTTCTAATATTCTTGTACTTAAGATAGAATAGTAATCTTAATGAATTATAGTTTTCCCATTGTTTTATACAGTTTATGTTTCTCATCTTCTTCATAGTTCACTAATCCTTAGCCAGATATCCATCCTCGATCTTTTCATGGCATAGCAGTGTTTTGTTTTTTGTTTTGTTTTTTTTTTCTTGTAGATTTCTCAGCTATTCTCTTTATCTTGGCCACAACTGGTGATATGAACAAAGAAGCATTCCCACATGATCATTGAAAGAAGTGAATAATGACTCAGCAAAAATCTCAGAATGACTCAGCAGAAGGAACAGCAGAGGGATGTTGGGGGCAGAAAAGAAATGAAGAATAAAGGAAATAGAAATTGTTGAGCATTTAGGAACTGTTAGCATTCACAAAACCACTACTCACTTGCTGCCTATACAGCCACATAGCTCTCCAGTGAGGCTCACATTTCTGAAAATTGGCATGCAGAAAGCCCACCTAAATCGTGATCCCACCTACAACCAACTAGCTACTCAGAACCATGGTTAAATCACACCAAGCAGGCAACAAAGAGAAAGCAAAGGGCAGGTTTCAGTGCTGGGATTACACTAAAAATGTGAGTACTTGGTTTTTGTAGTTATATCTTGAAAACAAAAGAAAAGAAAAGAAAAGAAAAGAAAAGAACACCCAAATCACACAAACCCTAAAACAGCAACAGTAGTTTCTTTTTCTCTTTGCATCTGTATGGAATTTTGTCTATGTGTGGGAAGGTTGGCATTTGAACTTGTGTGCTATTCTTTATGATTTCCTGCCTAAATGTACAGGAAATGTAGTGGAATCAGAGAGAGCACTGCCTAGTATTCCTGTCCCTTCTCCAGCTTTTATGTATTCCCACTTCTGCTTTCACATTCTCTCCATTACCCTTTTTGCACTTGTGTTCTCCATTCCTCTCATATATCTTTCTTAGATTCCACAGATCATCTGTAGATTACAGATACCCATATGTTATGCAGTGCCATGGAACAGTGATTCATATGTGGGCGAAAGCATGTAAAACTAACACTTCATTACCTTGATGCATGACGAGGGCCATTAATTACAAAATATATTGTACTTTAAAGACTTGAAAGTGAGAAATATAATCAATAATGTTAAAGCAGGTAAGTGAAAAGTGAGTGACAAGAGCTTTGCATCAACAAACTTTAGTTCATGGGCTTCTTTAACAGACAATACCTATTTTTCTTACTAATTGTTGCTAGGTGCCATAAAATTAAATAATGTTGCTGGATATAGTGCCACTTTGTTTTTATTGCCTAGAAACAAAAAGGAAAACTGAATTATAGTGTGGATAAAAGTTTGTGAAGATTTTTAATTTTAAATCACAAGGAGTCATTTCAGAAATATGCTGTCAGGTTTTTCCATCAGTGATGGAAAAATAATAGTGAAACATTCCTGCAAATGAGACTTCTCACATAAAGAGGTGAGCATTGCTTAAGTATTTTTTTTCAAAATCAGTACCTTAAAATCTTCTGGTGTTTTAACTAATATTTTTATAAAACATTTGAAAGACTTTTTAATGGTAAGATCAACATAAAGTATACATTGTGATGAGGAAAACAAACCAGCTTACCTCTTCTATCTAGCTGTGAATTTCAACAAGACAATGGCTGTGTGTAAACTACAAACTTACTTCAAAGATAACTTCAAAGTAAGGGGCTACTTCAAAGTAGCCTGCAGAGCATCTGCACACAATTTTCCTTACTTTGAACTTAACGTCTAAGTAAGGGAGGCTAACTTTGAAGTCACTACTCAGTTCCCAGGAATGGAATAGTGGCTTACTTTGAAGTTTAACTTCAAAGTTAAGTGTGTGTAGAAGCTCTGTACTTCTTACTTCGAAGTAAGGAGTCTGCCAAGGCGGCGGCCCCCCCAGAGGACAGAGACAGACAGGCCAGCCCAGGCGAGGCTCTATGGTCCCTTCCAGATGTCTTGATGAAAGCAGCTCCCTGGCAACCCAGGCAGGAAGCTGAGAGTGTGCCACAAGCAGAGGCAGCACGAGCTCTCCTTTGGACTACCGTGTGAAGTACCAGCCAGCCTCTGCACCCCCTGGCCACCATGGGAGCACACCATGACCCCTCTGCCCCCCACAGGGGCCCTGGAGAAGGGGTCCAGGGGTTCACAGGGCCTTGGTGAGAGCCATGACAGGAGGGGTTTTTTTTTGGGCAGGTTGTTTTGTTGGGAGGGGTTAACGTAGGACTTGGTCTAGGGGAGTCTGTGGGGAGAGGTAGCAAACCCTCACATTTAATGGACTATCAGGAAGAACAGACAGCCCTTCCCCCCATTTGTCCATTAAATGGGGGTTTTGCTATACTAGCAGGAGCTGGCAAACTGACCAGGGCTGCTGTGCTGTCAGTTTCCCAGGTCCCCCCAAGCTGCCAGACCTGGGAAACTGACAGCGCTGTGGCACCTACCTCCTGGCTCAGAATGCAGGGCTGAGGGAATTGTGGGATAGGTTCCCACAATGCACTGCTGCAACAGTTGCTATTTGGTGATTTCATTATGGAAGCAATATGTTGAATTTGTTGGGGCCCTATGGGAAGAGAGGATACACAAAATTGGATTTAAAAGAAAAACGGCATTATCAAATCAATTTTAATACATTCAGATTTACCTTGTAGTGTAGACATAGCCTAAGAGTTCAAAAGCAAACCATTCCTCTGCATAGTAAAGATGGAAAGTGTGGCAAGAGACCAACTTGGCCTAATCAAAGATCTTAAATGGCCTAAAAATCAAAAAAGAAATTGTATTAGAAGTGTAAAGTAGGTCAATATACAAAGGAGGAATATAAACAAATAATACAGGAATGTAGGTGCATAATTACAAAGGCAAAAGCACAAAACAAGATCGGTCTAGCTTGAGATATGAAGTGAAACAAGAAAACATCCTACATGTATATTAGAAGCAAGCAGAAGAGCAAGGACAGTGTAGATCAGCTGCTCAGTGAAGAGGTAGAAACAATAACAGAAAACACAGAAATGACAGAGGTACTTAAAAATTTCTTTGTTTCAATTTTCACCAGAAAGCTTGATGGAGACTAG
This sequence comes from Carettochelys insculpta, assembly GCF_033958435.1. Classification (NCBI taxonomy): domain Eukaryota; kingdom Metazoa; phylum Chordata; order Testudines; family Carettochelyidae; genus Carettochelys; species Carettochelys insculpta. The sequence goes on along the minus strand of NC_134137.1, from coordinate 100,029,657 downwards.
ATTCCTAACACAGTGAATGCTACTAGAAATGGGGTAGGTCAAAAAGTTAAAATAGGGAAAGAAAAAGTTAAAAATTACTTAGAAAAATTAGATGTCTTCAAGTCACCAGGGCTTGATGAAATACATCCTAAAATAAATACTAAAGGAACTGGTAGAGGAGGTATCTGAGCCACCATCAATGACCTCTGAAAAGTCCTGGACGTCAGGAGAGATTCCAGAAGACTGGAAAAGGGCAAATATAGTACCAATTTATAAAAAGGTAAACAAGGCCAACCCAAGAAATTACAGACCAGTCTTCTTAACTTCATTGCAGGAAAGATAATGGAGCAAATAAGTAAGGAATCCATCTGCAAACATCTGGAATGTAATGAGGTGATAAGTAACAGTCAGGAACAAATCATGTCAAACCAACCTGATAGGTTTTTTTGAATGATAACAAACCTTGTGGCTAAAGGAAAAGCAGTGATATGGTCTGGCAAGATTTTTGTAAAGCATTTGGCATAGTACCACATGATGTTCTTGTTATTAAACTAGAGAAATGCAACCTAGATGGGGCTAGTATTAGGTAGGTGTATGACTAGTTGGATAACAATTCATTGAAGCTGTGTCCACATGTACCATTTCTTCTGGAAGTGGCATGGTAATGAGCCATTCAGATGATGCTAATGAGGCATGGATGTAAATTTCCCATGCCTCATTAGCATGTGGGTGCATGGTTCAGAGTCCAGAAGAAGGTCTCCAGACTCCAAAATACAAGTGCAGACGCACAGCCCACAGAGATCTTCTGGAAGGAAGCCCTCCTTGTGAAAGCACCTTTCCATGGGAGTCTGACCCATGCAGCTAGAGCCGCCTGGCCACATCATGCCTGGCCCCACACAGCTCGAGCTGCCTCAAAATTTTTTGGAAGAGAGGCTTCCAGAAGAAGGGTTGCCTTCCAGAAGATCCCTGTGGGCCTCACATCTGCATGTGTATTTTGGAGTCAGAAAGACCTTCTTCTGTACTCCAAACCATTTTCCCATGTGATAATGAGTGTGGAAAATTAAATTCATGTCTCACTAGCATCTTCCAGACAGCTGATTACCATGACACTTCCGGAAGAAGTAGCAAGCATAGACACAGCCTGAGAATAGTTATTAATGGTTCACAGTCAGGCACGAAGGGAATAACAAGTGGGATTCTGCAGGCATCAGTTATGGGGCCAGTTCTGTTCAATATCTTCATCACTGCCTTAGCTGGAGGGAGGGATAGCTCAGTTGTTTGAGCATTGGCTTGCAAAACTCAGTGTTGGGAGCTCAATCCTTGTGCGGGCCGTCAGGGATCTGGGGCAAATAGGTTAAAAAGAAATCTGCTAGGGATGGTGATAGGACCTGCTGTGAGTGCAGGGGACTAGACTTGATGAACTCTGAAGTTCACTTCCATTTCTACGAGACAGGTATATCTTCATATATCATAGTGACATGGACAGTGCGCTCACCAAGTTTTCAGATAATACCAAGTTGGGAGGCATTGCAAGTTCTTGGGAGGAGAGGGTCAGAATTCAAAAGGATCTGAACAAACTGGAGAAATTATCTGAGGCAAATAGGATGAAGTTCAACAAGGAAAAATGAAAAGTACTCCACTTAGGAAAGAACAATCAGTTTCACACATACAAAATGAGAATGAACTCCATAGGATGGAGTATTACAGAAAGGGATTTAGGGATCATAGCTGACCATAAACTAAGTGTAAGTCAACAATGAGACAGCATTGCGAAAAAAGCAAACATGATTCTGAGATGCAGTCACAGGAGTGTTATGAGCAAGACAGGAGAAATAATTCTTCTGCTCTACTCTGCAGTGATCAGATATAAACTGTGGTACTGTGTCCAGTTCTGGGCCCCAAATTTTAGGAAAGATGTAGAGAAATTGATAAGGGCCCAGAGAAGAGCAACCAAAATGATTAAAGATCTAAAAATATTACCTATGAGACAAGATTAAAGAAATGGGTTTGTTTAGTTTAGAAAGAAGAAGGCTGAGAGGAAACACATTTGCTTTCAAGTATCTAAAGGCTGTTTCAAAGAAGAGCTAGAAATATTATTCTCATTAGTCTTTGAAAACAGGACAAGAAACAATGGACTTAAATTGAAGCAATGAAGGTTTAGATTTCACGTTAGACAAAAAAATCCTGTCAGGGTGGTTAATTACTGGAATAAATTGCCGATGGCAGGGGTACAACCTCCACCATTGGATATATTTAAGAACAGGTTAGATAAATATTTGACAGGGATAATATAGATAGTGTTTGATCCTACCATAAGGGCAGTGGACTGGACTTGATGACCACTTGAGGTCTCCTTCCAGTTCTAGTAGTCTATGAGTCTATGATTTGATCTAGTACATCAATGTCTAGGTTTGTTACAATAAATCATGTGTTTTTAAGGTTTCATTGCTGAGAATGGTACTTTAGTACTTGTTTCAATCCTGCCTTTTTTGTAGGATCTCTCAAAGTCACTTGTCTGTTGTGATATTTTGCAGCTAAGATACTTTAAATGGAAAAACATGGTATTAGGGGAGTAAACTGTTGAAATTTCAATAAACATAAAATGTAAGCCATTTGAGTTACACTCTGAAAGGAATACACAGTACTAAACGTGCTTAAAACCTATACTTTAAGCTTAGATATTCACAAATTGTTCAGTGGAAGCAATTAAAGCTGTGAAATCTTTCTAAAACTCATCTGACAGAAATCTCTTTTGGCTCCTGTGAATATCTTGGGATGAAAATGTCTTTCTACCTTCTTTTCTCCCTAGCAGCAAATAGCTCACAATAAAGGGAAAAGGAAGAAATTTCTCTCATGTTTCTTCCAATTTCCTGAGCCTCTGCAATCCTCTGGTATTAGCTTTCCCAACAGACTCTCCCTCCCTCATCCAGCACTTTCACATTGACAATATTTTTGTTCTTCTGCAGTCTTGTAAACCCAGACACAATTTGATAGCTGTTCAAATAACAGAATTCATCAGTCTATTAATATTATCAATTCTTGAAGTCTTTTGTTCTTTAGTTTCTATTACCAGTGGTTCTGGAGTTTTCCAGGGACAGTGAAATAATGGTTATGATAATGCAGAATATCCAGGAAAGACTTAGATATTGTCTACTGGTCAGGGAAGTCCAGGCTGTTGTAGAGAAGCTCAATGAACTCTCTGCATTGATCTTCACTACAGAAGATGTGAAAGAGAGTCCCATACCTGAACCATTCTTCTGATGGGACACATCTGAGGAACTCTCTGAGATAGTTAGGAAATAATATTGATAAACAATAAAGAGGAACCAAAATGGTATTCACCCAAGAATTCTAAAATAACTCAAATATGAAATTATAGAACTAGGGTGGACAACCCCAGGCTCTCAATCCACAGGCATCTTTTTGAGCCACTGAATTTGGATCCTCCTTGGAGCTGCTTGCTGGGAATACCCTCTACTACTGTGTACACATGCCCCAGCACTTCATGGGAGAAGCATCTGGCAGCAGCAGTGGCAGTGGCAGCAGCTCCATTGAGTTGCCAGCATCAAGTTAGGGTTGGGAGAATAGGGGTGCCTGGTTCTGGGGGAGGACATTGAGTTAAAGCAGAGGTGCGGCTGCAGTGCCTGGCTTTGGGAGAGGACATTGAGCCACATGTTATGTATTTATTATTATAAGATAGATAGATAGATGGATAGATATCATGTGGCACTTTGCACTCTACCTATGTGACTCTTTGTACTCTGTCCATGGCTCTCCCTCCCTAACTGGTTAGGTAACCATGTTATAGAACTACTTATTGTTAGATGTAACCTACCATTTAGATCAACTTATATAATATATGACTGGAGGGCAGTTATTTGAATGCCATTATAAAAGAAGCTCCAGAGTATATTCTTAATATTATAGGCCTATTACACCTAATTTCAGTACCAGGCAAATTGTTAAAATTATAGGCTGTGGTTATACTGACACAAACGGCCAGCAGCAGTATGCAAAAGGTCAGTCTCAAAAATGCAAATGGCAGGTCATTTGCATATTCAATCACTGGCAGATGCTGCCACCGGTAAAAGAAAGCTGTGTAAACATGGTTCTGCTGGTGAACACCCTCACTTTGATAGCAGCCTCTTATGCCTGGAAAAAATCAGGCATGAGAGGCTGCCAACAAAATGGGGGCTTCCACCTGCAAAATCACCTTTACACAGCCTTTGTTTGTGCCAGCATAAGCATTTGCCACTGAGTGCATATGCAAATGAGCATCCATTTGCATTTTTGAGACCATCATTTGCATACTTCTGCTGGCCATTGGTGTCAGTGTAACCATAGCTATAGTCAAGAACAGACAGACACTTAGGCTACGTCTACACTAGAAGCATCTGTCTACAGAAGCTACTGTCTGAAGAGATGTTCCAACAAAACTTCTGTCAACAGATCACATCTACAAATAAATGCAGATAGATTTTCATCTGCTCTATTGACAAAAGAACCCCTGCCCCCCCAAGCATCTACACAGCTCTTTTCTTGACAGTTTCTGTCGACAAAGCACATTTTGGCTGTGTCTACGCTACAAAAATAACTTTGAAGTTGCTTACTTCGAAGTTCAATTTGAAGTAAGCAACTTTGAAACAGAGTGTCTACATACATCCTACTTCGAAGTAGGTCACTACTCCATTTGCAAGAATGGAGTAAGGAGTTCGAAGCTGGGCTCCCTACTTTGAAGTAAGGGAAAAAATGTGTGTAGACTCTCTGCTGGCTACTTCGACGTAGCGCCTAACTTCAAAGTTAACTTTGAATTTAGTTCCTAGTGTAGACACACCCTTTGTGTGCAGATGCTTCACAAATTTTGTCTACAAAACTCCAGTTTTGTCTGCAAAACTCTTTAGTGTAGACATATCCATGGAGGAACAAGATTTGTTGGGAAAAGTCATCATGGCATTTGTAAAGGGAAATCATGCCTCTCCAAGATATTAGCATTCTTTGTGGAGCTCAGCAAATGTCTGTTGAAGGGTGACCATGTAGATGTAGTATACTTAGACTTTTAGAAAGACTTTGGTAAGATCCCTCACCAATCCTTTGAAGCAAATTAAGCGGTGTTGGGATAAGAAATCCTGTCATGGATCAGTGATTGGTTAAAAGATAGGAAACAAAGGGTAGGTGTTGTAGAATCACAGGGTTAAGGGACTTCAGGGGTCATCTAATTTAGCCCCCTGCCAAGGTGAGTAATTTGTTATACCTGAACCACCCAAGAGTGAAGGCTATTTGGCTTCCTTTTAAAATATCCAGTGAAGAACTTTCCATAACCTCTCAAAGCAATCTGTTCCATTGTTCTACTGTTCTTACATTTAGGAAGTTTTCCCCTGGGGTTTAATCTAATCTACATGCTGTAGTTTGGACCAGGAATAAATAGTCAGTTTTGACAACCCAGTGTAGGTCCACACAGCGAGTGTCTACACAATGAATTTCAAAATAATTTTAAAATAGCAGTTGGATTATTTCATGGTAGTTAAACCTCATTCCACAAGAAATAGCACCTATTTTGAAATAGAGGCTGTTTAGAAAAGAAATAGTGCCTATTTCAAAATAAGCCATAAAGCATCCAATGTCTCTATTTTGAAATAGGGTCTATTGTGTGTAGATGCTGTATTTTGAAACAGTTGAGGGCTATTTCAAAATACATTTTGTGTGTAGCAACATTATTTCAGAATAAACTATTCCCGAATATCTCTTCTGTTATAGTTCATTTTGAAATAATGCTGCTATGTAGACATACCTGGAGAGAGGTAAATAGTCATATCTGCAAGGGGGTCTGTGCTGGCACCACTATCAGAGTCATTCATTAATTCCTCCATGATGTTGAAAAAGGTGACAAGATTTGCATATTATATAAAACTACACTTGATGGGGCTAAGTCTAAAGTGTGATGAGTCTTAAGGGAATTACACTAAACTGGGTGACTGGGCCACAGAATGGCAAATGACAATCAAAGTTGCTTAATGCAAATTAATGTACATTGGAAATCCTAACTATAAATAGATTTTAAATCATCTGGTACCACTCAAGAAAGAAATCTTGGAGTCATCACAGACAGTTTTCAGAGAACATTTCTTTCACATACATAGTCCTGTAGCACGGTAAAGACTAACACATTTATTTGTTGAGTAATGAGCTTTCATGGGTAAGACATAGAGGACATGTCAAAAAAGCTAACAGAATGTCAGGAAACAATAGGAAAGGGATAGGCAATAAGACAAAACATATAATTCCTCTTTAAATGCATGATATATGCATGTCTTGAATACTGCATACTGAACAGATTGTTCCATGATTAGGGGGATGAAAAAGCTTCCATATTAGAGATTAAAAGGGCTGAGACTATTCATTTTAGAAAATAAATGACTAAGGCTACGTCTACACGTGCAGCCAACATCGAAATAGTCTATTTCGATGAATAACGTCTACACGTCCTCCAGGGCCGGCAACGTCGATGTTCAACTTCGACGTTGCTCAGCCCAACATCGAAATAGGCGCAGCGAGGGTACGTCTACACGCCAAAGTAGCACACATCGAAATAGGGATGCCAAGCACAGCTGCAGACAGGGTCACAGGGCGGACTCAACAGCCAGCCGCTCCCTTAAAGGGCCCCTCCCAGACACAGTTGCACTAAACAACACAAGATACACAGAGCTGACAACTGGTTGTAGACCCTGTGCCTGCAGCATAGATCCCCAGCTGCCGCAGAAGCAGCCAGAAGCCCTGGGCTAAGGGCTGCTGCCCACGGTGACCATAGAGCCCCGCAGGGGCTGGAGAGAGAGCATCTCTCAACCCCCCAGCTGATGGCCGCCATGGAGGACCCAGCAATTTCGACGTTGCGGGACGCGGATCGTCTACACGGTCCCTACTTTGACGTTGAACGTCGAAGTAGGGCGCTATTCCTATCTCCTCATGAGGTTAGCGACTTCGACGTCTCGCCGCCTAACATCGAAGTTGGTGCCGCTACTTCGGAGTAGCGTGCACTTGTAGACGCAGCCTAAGAGGGGATATGATAGAGATCTATAAAATCATGTCTGACATAGAGAAAATGTATATGGAAGTGTGATTCAACTCCTTCACATAACACATAAGGCAGGAGTTAGCCAATGAAATTAATATATGCCTCTATTAAAACAAACATATGAAAATACTTCCTCACAAAAAACAGCCGATATGTGGAACTTGTTAACAGCGGATGTTGTGAATTCCAAAAATATAAATGGGATTAAAAAAGATTTAAATAACTTAATGAAACAATAGGGCCATCAATAACTACTAGCCAACATGTTCAGGTATTTAACCCCATGCTCCAGATGTCACTATGCTTCCAACTGTTAGAAATTATAACTGGATGGCAGGGGATGGATCATTAAAGATATTTCCCTTTTCTGGTCACTTTTTCGCTGTGGCCACACTACAGAGTGATTTCAAAATGGCTTATCCCTATCCGTTATTTCGAAATAAGCCATTTTGAAATAAGTGGCATAGAAGCAACTACACACAAAATGCAGATCGACATTGTGATATGCAACATCAAAATGACTCCCAGTCATTTTGAAATGGAGGGGCTACACTGCCACAGCTTCATTTCAAAATAACAGGGCAGGAAATGGTGAGGGCAGGGTCAAATGGCCGACAAGTTCTTCCTGGAGCACGGGCGAGTCAACCCCTGAAAGAGCTCCTCCCAAACACATCCCCTGTGCACATGCTGAGGACCCTGGCTGCTTGCAGCACACGACCTCCAGCACAGCACTCGGCAGAGCCTTGGTTAGCCACCACACCACTGCCTGCCATGGACCCGCAGCACTTCACTGATGGGGACACCTTGGACATTGTGGCCAGCCTGATGGCCATCCTGACAGCATGCCATATGAGGCTACGTGCTGCCCGACACATGGCCAACTTCCTGCAGGCTCCCCCACGCTGCATCTGGAGTACCCCCAGTTCCAGCCCCACCTTCACCTCTAGCGGTACCCCACCAGTGGGGAATGGTGGGACGACATCATCCTCGGAGAGTGGGATGACGACCAGTGGGTCCACAAATTCTGGATGACTCGGGCCACTTTCATGGAGCTGTGCCATGGGCTGGCATCAACACTTTGCCATCAGGACACCCGCATACAGCCCTTGTTCCCCCTGGAGAAACGAGTGGCCATCACTCTGTGGAAGCTGGCCACCCCGGACGGCAACTGCTCGGTTGGCCACCAATTCAGGGTGGGGAAGGCCACCGCCAGGGTCGTCGTCCTTGAGGTAAGGCACCCGGCACCACACACCCACAGTGGGTTCCTGGGGAGGGGGGTTCCAAGGTGTGGGGCCCTGGGGAGTGAGGTCCCTGGGAGGGGGGTCCCACAGAAGGGGTTCCCAGGGAGCGGGGCCATGGGGAGTGGGGTCCCGGGCAGTGGGGCCCCCATATGCTACCACACACTCACGGGCGCCTGTGCCCTCTACCCTACAGGTTGTCGCCTCCATCAACAGAATCCTCCTGCGAAGCCCGATCCGCCTTGTGGATGTGATGTGATGTGGATGCTGCCACGGCCAACTTCCAACAGCCGGGATTCCCCAGGTGCATCAGTGCATTGGACATCACCCACATTGTCATTCGGGCCCCACCACACAGCCGGGGACAGTACATCAACCGCAAGGGCTACCACTCTGTCGTCCTCCAGACCCTTGTGGATGCCTGAGGACATTTCACTGACATCTGTGTGGGCTGGCTTGGCAGGACCCATGATGCCCGCATCCTGCAGAACTTGTGGCTCGGCTGCAGGATGTCAGAGGACACCTACATCCCCCCACGAGAGCTGCGGTGGGGGACGTGACCATGCCCCGTGCATCGTCGCGGATGCTGCCTACACACTCCAGCCCTGGCTAATGTTCCCCGACATGGGACACACAAACGAGAGCCAGGACCTCTTCAATGCCAGCCTCAACCATGCCAGGAACACCGTGGAGTGGGCATTTGGCCATCTGAAGGCATGCTTCAGGCGCCTCCTAAAGTGCCTGCAGGTAGGCCTGCCCAGTGTGCCTGAGGTCATGGGTGCCTGCTGAGCACTGCACAACCTCGTGGAGAACAAGCAGGAACTGTTTGTGGCACACTGGGCAGCCGAGGCCGTGCCGCACTACGAGCAGCCAGGTGTGGTCCCATGTTGCCAGGTGAACCGGGATGGGGTGTGTGTGTGGAAAGCCCTCCAGGAGACCTTTGCCTGGGGGCCCCCATGACCTAGCCCCACTCACTCCATGCAACCCCCCCACCCCCAGTTCTCACACCTGCCTCACCAGCAGTGCCCTTGCCATCCCCACCCAAGGAAGGACACATACACCAGTAAATAAATTCAAGTGCTATGTTTGGAACAGAAAGAATGTGTGACTATTTATGGGGCGGGGGAACTGTTTACATGGGGGATGGGGGTGAACTGTATACATGGGGAGGTGGGGGGCCTTAATCCTCCAACAGAGTGGCTGGTTAGGAGCCATGATGGCCACTGCAGCCGCAACCACCCTGGGTCCGGGGACCACGGCCAGGCCAGGATGGGGCACTTGGAACAGGGAGGTAGGGCTGGACCAGGGTATCTAGGGCTCAGACTCATGGGGTGGAGGGGGGAGCGACAGATGGGCTGGGCTTGGGCCACAGCCAGCACGCCAGCTCTCGCCACTTGGCTGGGGTCACATTGGCTGTAAGCAGAGCTGCAAGGGCCAGGGGGACAGGAGGGGAGCGGGGGGTGGGTGGGGAACAGGGAGGAGCTGAGGAAGAGTGGGGTGGTGGGTAAGAGGGAGAGGCTGGGTGGGGGGCAGGGAAGAGGGGGATGCTGCGGCAGAGGGAGATGGCGGGGAAGAGGAGAGTACTGGGGAGGAAGGGGGAGCTGGGGCAGATGGGGGTGCTGTAGGAAAGGCCATCCATGGGGCAGGCAGCTGGGACAGAGTTTTGGCGACGGCCTGGGTCAGGGTGTCGAGATACCCAGCCATCTGGTTCCAGGCCGCCCGCTCCATGGAGAGCCATTCCCACAGCAAGTGGTTCTGCTCCTGCCATGCAGTCATGTAGGCAGCTGCCAGATCATCTGCCCAGCTGCAGCAGTGGGTCCTCCCACCACGGAGCCCGGTCCGGGGAGGTGTTGCCCCTTCCCCCTCCTCTGCTGCTGTGGGGCTCCCGGGCATGTCCAGGGTGCTGGGGTGGCTGGTAGATGCCGAAGCTGTGAAGAAATAAAGTGAGAGGGTGGTGCCCCATCAGTCATGAGCCCGGGTACCATGGGCCAGTGGCCTTGTTCCCACTGCCATCCCACCCTGCTTGTGGTGAGGGGTTCTGGGGTGGCCTGTCTTCTGTGGGGGTCCATCAACACGGGGCCATTAAAGTGGTTGCCCCAGCCCTCCCAGGCTTCTGACACTTATGGCAGCCCATGGCCCCATGGGGTCCCCACCCAGCAACGATGATGGCCGTCTATGGTTTCCTGGCCCATGACCATGTGCCCAGGCCTGTACTGGATGCATCAGGAGCCGCCCCCTCCCCCACATGACCAGTGCACCCCAAGCCCGGTCCTACCTGAGAGTTCTTCGGGTGGTTCAGGGGAGGCCCGGGTGGAGGTAGCCTGGCTAGCGCCCTCTGAGGGCTAGGTCATGCACAGTGGTCCCTCACTCCCACTGTCGCTGTCCCCAGTGCCAGCAGGTACTTCGGGGCCTGCAGTGGTGGAGGGCATCGAGGGTCCTGGCTGGGGCTCCTCTCCCTGCTCCGCCGGCTCTGCCATGTCCAGGGTCTCTTTGAGTGGTGCGACCTCCCTGGGTCACAGCAGCTGGTGGAGCTCCCTGAAGTAGGGGCAGGTGGCTGACACTGCCCCTGACTGCCTGGCTGAGTCCCTTGCTCGGGCATAGGCTTGCTGCAGCTCCTTCACTTTGGAGCGGATCTGGTCGGGGGTCCGGAGGGGGTGGCCCTTGTAGCAAGGTTGCTGGCGAAGTGGGCGAAGGCATCTTCATCTCTCTTCCACCCCTCCATCTTGAACAGGATGTCCTCCTCCCCCCAGAGAGCCAGCAGGTCCCGGACTTCAGCTTCCAGCCAGAGGGATCCCCTCCTCTTTGGGAGCTGTCCAGAGCCCTGGAAGACCCACCGCCCGGACCCTGTGGCTCCACGAGGATCCTGAGGGTCTTGGCTGCTGGCCATCGGTCCAGTCACAGTGGGATGTTGCTTTCTGGGGGTGCTAGGAAGTGTCGTCTGGCCACCTTGTGCTCCTATGGATTCCAGCACACTCTCACCTTCCTGCATGGGGTTTCTGTGTCCCTGCAGCTTTAAGGCACCTACAGCTGACAGCCATAGAGCTCTGGCTGCTGGTGGGAGGGGCTGGCTCTGTGGAGGACTTTTCATTTCGAAATGGCAGCCAGGGAGCAGCTACACACATTCAATTTCGAAATTAACATTGAAATGAGGCGTTATTACTAACACGGGAGTGGAATAACCATTTCAAAACAAACACCTTTTACTTTTGAAATTAAATTTGAAACGAGCAATTGCTGTGTAGTCGCTCTCCTGCTCACTTTGAAATTGCCCCTCATTTTGAAAATTATTTCGAAATGAGCTGCAAGTGTGTCCACAGCCTTTGTGAATCATCTGTGATCAGCCACTGTCAGAAAATAACATACTGGGTGAGGTATACTGTTCGTCTTACACAGTACAGCCATTTTTATGTTCATGTATAGGAGATTATTCTGGCTTTGAATCTGTGGGTTTTAAAGAGGCAGAGTATAGAAGCCACAGGCTTAAAAAATGGTACTATCCAGATTGAGGACATACATTACAGTAATCCCCGCCTGCTCTAAATTGTGGCATCACAATATGGGCTGCCTATTAATTCTGACAAAAACTAGAATCCTAGTCATGCCATACTCTACTAATCTGTCTCCTCCTGCGTCCAGTCCCATTCCTGGCATGCTCTCATTTACAGAGGGGAAGGTTCAGGTGTACCAGGAGCCTGGACTAGTGGAGTTCTACCCTAAGATACCTCAATTTTATTCCACCAAAGTAGGGTATCAAATTTGACCCGAGAATAAAATATGACCCTATGAATTGAATGGATTTTGTTTGTTTCTGATTGTTTCTTTTTCAAATGAGAGTTAACTTTAAAACAATTGTGTTGTTGTATATTTTTAAAATGATGCATGTAAAAAACTCAAGGTGAAATGACCATATATAAGGAGGTATATTTCTGAAATGTTGGGAAAAGATTTTACCTATGTGATTCCCAGTTATCATAATACATATAAAATTGAAAATAAAAGCAAACATTTCTTTGACTTCTTGAAAATGTAAGATTAAGTATGTCTTATTGTCAAAGTCTTATCACTTAAGAAAAGGAATAATGTTACTTGCATTATATTTAGACGGGCTGCAGGTCATGATAGCAAAGGTTAAAAATGGCAGCCATACTGAGGTTTACCCAAAACTTGAAAAACTACATATTTAATGTGGTTAAAAAACACACAGGAGAGCTGCTTCTGACATCTCTTTAAGAACATCTCCTGTGCACTATATGGTGTGACTGCACTTGAAATACTATTACTAGCAAATATCATGAGAAATATTAAGTATAAGACAATTTTTTTCAAATCATTGAAGGAAAGTCATCCACCTTTATTATAATAGTTAGTTTTTAATTAGCTAAATTAGAACAGTAAGAATAAAAAGATGCATATTTCCAAGTTATTTCCAAGATGCAAGTTGTGTTCAAATACGGAGCAGTAGTACATTTTGTAAATAATTAAAAACATAAATGCTATGAAAACAGTATAATATACTACAAAAACACAGCATGTTAAAGTTACAATGTCTGATCCACAAAGACATTTAAAATCCATGTGTGAGGGTGTTGGTTAATAATATGGCCTAAACTTGTTTATAATGTGATATATTTAATTCCACATAAAGATGTAAATTCCAATACTATGATAACATGTCAGCTTATCTTTAATTTTGAAATCATAATGGACTCAAAAGGGCTTAATTTATTCCTGGAGTTACAGGAATTACACTAGCAGAGCATTTTGGCCCACTTATTGTTAAATGTGTAGTTTTCAAGTTAGCAATGACCCTTGATCATTTTTTCTCAGCTGTCTTAGACTGTGAAACAAAATTACAAGGCTATCAATATGACAGAAGACCATTAATGTGGATTATTTGCTCTGCTCATCTTCAAAACTGAAAATAACATATTGCAGGAGAGACAGAGGGTAAAGCTATCTAACTTTCCACATAGAATATGTTTAGTAAAAATACTCTTTTCAATATGTTTTCTGCTTAGATTTTCCATTGTACTCCAGACATTTTATTTAATTACAGTTATTAGAATTATAATTATTCCTAAATATCAGCCTTTATCCTATACCGATACATCTATATTCTGAGCAAAAGAGGACTGTGTCAAATTTATATATTTCCATTATACATCTTTGTAGACTTCAAATACCAAACAAGAGAAATATGTAAGGAAGGAGGCAGAGATTATTCCTTAAAGATTTGACTGTGACTAGCCATGGTGTGGCTTTATAGCAGAGGTCCTCAGACAGTGGAGTCTGCCCTTCTCAGAGCACTATTCCAAAGGTGCTGCGGGAACTCCAGCCAGCACCAATAGAGGAAGGGAAGAAAATGTCACCCAGGTTTGTTCCTGGATGTGACCCAGCTGCCATCTGTAGCCAGACAAAATCTCCCCACTACAGACCAGCTTTTGCCTCCCCTCTAAGGTGCCTCAGAGCACACAGGGCACTGAACAGCAGTTAAACAGCACAGACTTTGATGCATTCCTAAAGGGGCCCAGATGTGCTGGCTCATCGTGACCCTGAGGAACTGAAAACACAGAAAGAGGGCTAGCAGGCTAACCGTTAACGAAGGGCCTCAGAGAACTGCCCTAGGCTGGTACTGATAAAGTGATGCACCCACACAGCCATCCCAGGAGAGAAATCTCTGACCATGTAAAAGAATATCCTGTACTTCAAAATTCTTTATCTCCTGTCTTACAAGTGCAAATTAAGTAAGAATTGCCCTTGTAAAATCTGGTGTCACAAAAGACAGACTAGTACGATCTGGCACCATAGATAAGAAAGAGAATACGTGACCCAAGGGGTATAAAGATGGGCCCAACAGCACTCTGACTCTGAGTGCATTCCCACCAACTACCTGCTGGTCGGGTCAGGTGATTGCCTCCCGACGTCCGCAACTGGGGACGCCCAACCTCGTATTTGTCTTTCCGCGGAATTGAGTGACCGATCCTGGCTTGGCTACGCTGGTATCGAGAGACGCAAGGAGGGTAAGATGTACCCACATTAAGGTCTCCTGTTGGTGTACACAGTTAAAGAATTAGAGCTCTATAGATAGATATCATTGTATTAAGATGTCATTGTATTGGATTGTAACATAGCCTGTTAACACCTGTACTCTGCTAACATATAATAAGTAGACAGTAGCCTTTTGTAACTGCACACTTATAACTGTAGCTTAATAAACTTGTAACTAGTTAAGATCTAAGCCTGAGTGCTGTTACTCTCTATCACTGCAACACAGCCGGCACAATAAAAAGAACTTTAACGGTTTGGTTACCACAGCCTGGCCATAGGTGAGAGTGCTAAGAGCCTAGCGTAGAGTCGTGCCGCCTCCACGGGGCAGACTCCTGGGGTGCCCGTCAGTCAATCCTGGCTGCCCGCTGCGAAGGAGCTCCCTGCTTTAGCAGTAAAAGACTCGGGTGTTTACGACCCTCGGGCATCCATCAGCCTTGCCCAGGCTGCCCGCTGCAAAGGAGCCCAGCACTCTAGCAGTTAGAGACTCAGATGGTAACAAGGGCATAGTTGGTACCTCACCGCACATTACCCGGCCACCGGCTAACACTATCCCCAGTACTGAGGCCTTGGCTCTCAGCACTGCACATGGGGCCTTGGATCCAATCTTCCAACCACAGCTGTGGCTCCATCTTTGGCATCCTTATCCCTGTCTGCATAACCCCACCAGGAGCAATGTCCCCACTCCTGGGCCAAACTTGGTGGAGGGTGTACAGTTAAGTAAAGGGAACTAAGAGTTACTTTCAACCATTTGTTTTCAGTGCAAAAAGCTGGGGTGGGGGAGTTTAGGAGTTACATGGCAGGTTTTCCTCTTCAAGGTGTAATTGAGTAGGGATTTAGTAAGGAAGGATTTGCTCCAACCACAACATCCAACAGGCCATTGTTTGCATATTAATATGTCTAGTACATTGAAATCCCTATCCTAAGCATAAAAGGCTGACTCTGAGGGGTTATTGAAGTAATTTTTGAAAACTTGTAATTTTTGCAATCTTTATTGCTTCAGTGAAACACGTATAACTATAACATATGCAAAGTTATGAGAATCTACTCCCTGATCTTACTAAGCTATGTTCCAAGTCTGGAGAGCACTCACAAATCTGTTCCCAAGAGACAAAAGCCAGCCAACCCTTCAGGCAAAAATCAACAAAATCAAATGAACCATTACCTATTTAATTGGCAATTGTCTGCAGAAAAAAAGGGTATGGGTAAAAAAATCTACCTCTTCACAAAGAAACAGTTTGGGACTCCTCTCCAGATAATCTTTATCCTAAATGTCAACTAGAGACAATTCTTGAAGAGAAGAGAAAGAGAGGTAACAGGAGGGAAGTCACTCATTATTTTTCTCCTATTCTCTCTACCCCAGCATCCACAACACCTGAAGAACAAAGGAGACAGCTTTGGACTCTAGGAGGCATCTGAACTGAAAGATTCTGCCTGTAAGACTGCTGAAGTGTGTTGAGGGATGCCTTTGCTTTGAATTTGTTTAACTTCTTAAGTTAGGCATTCATAGGGTTTTTCTTTTATTTTCTTGTAATCAGTTATGACTTTTCATGCCTTCTTATTTGTATTCACTTAAAATATATTTCTTGTAATTAAAAATTAATTTTATTGTTTTATCTGATGTAACATGTTTGGATTGATGTGTTTTGGAAGCTCAATTTGAGATATCAGGATTTGTACATAGCATTTTCTATTAATAAAACAATAGATGTTATTGATTTGCCCAGGAGAGATCTGGACAATTTAAGATGCAGCTTTCTGGGTAAAGTCTGGAACTGGAAATTTGCTGGTGTTCTTCAGTATATTTCAGGAGTGGCTGTCAAACCCACTCATACACATAACTAGGGGTAATTTATGTGTTGGATGTTGTGTGTGAGCAGACCAGGAGTAGGAGCTCTCATAGACAAATATTGTAAAATATCTCCAAGTTGGGGAAATATCAGAGGGATAGACATATCTCTGTATCTGCAGAAACAATGAGCAATTCTGTGGCACCTTAAAGATTAACAGATTTATTTGGGCATAAGCTTTCATGGGCATAGGCCCACTGTATTAGAATCATGGAGTGGAAATTACAGACACAGTCAGAAATATACCTTTTCAGCAGAGGAAGAGTACTTGGCCTACTCCCTACACTTGCTGAGGACGTGTGAATACCAAGAGAGGAAAAATCGGTTTTGTAGTGAGCTAGCCATTTCCAGTCCCTATTCAAATGCAGATTAATAGTGTCAAGATTTTTTTTGTGAAGTATGGCCACTTTTAAATGTGTAACTGACAGTCCAAAGAGTTTGAAGTGTTGTCCTACTGGTTTCTGTATATTATCATTCTTGACATCTGATTTGTGTCCATTTATTCTTGTTATAGAGACAGTCCAGTTTGTCTAAGGTACATGGGAAAGAGACATTGCTGGTGCATGGTATTGGATTAGTAGATGTGTAGGTGAATGAGCCCCTGATGGTGTGGTTGATGTGGTTATGTCCTATGATGGTGTCACTTGAGTAGATATGTGGGTAGAGGTGGCAACAGGGTTTGTGGCAGGGATTGGCTCCTGAGTCATATTGCTGTGGTTTTTGTTTGTTTCAGGTTGTGGGAGGGAGGCTTGTCTGTCAGTGAGGTCTAGCCCATCTCCCAATGTTTGTGAGAGTGAGGGATCATTTCCCAGGGTAGGATGTAGATTATCAATGATACGCTGGAGGGGGTTTAGCTGTCATCTCTGGATGACGGACAGTGGTATTCCATTATTTTTCCTTTTCGTCCTGTTTTGCAATAGGTGATTTCTAGGTACCCAGATGTCTCTATCAATCTGTTTCCTCCTTTCCTGGGGTGGGTATTGTAGATTTAAGAATGATTGGTAAAGACCTCATATGAGTTTGCCTCTGTCAGAGGGACTGGAGCAAATGTGGTTGTAGATCAGGGCTTGGCTGTAGACAGTGGATTGTGTGATGTGTCCTGGATGGAAGCTGGAGGCATGTAGTTAAATATAGCAGTCAGTAAGTTTCTGTCAGAGGGCGTGTTCATGTGCCCTTACTTATTTGCACTGTCATGTACAGGAAGTGGATATCTTGTGTGGAATGATCCTGTCAGTGGTAAATGGCTGGGTGGAAATTGTTTAAATCCTAGTGGAATTCTTTGGGGGTCTTCTTCGTGTGGATCCATATGATGAATATATCACCAAAGTAACATAATAGATGAGGAGGGACCATCCATCCCATTTTCACCAGCCAGTCCCTTATTTAGGAAGGCATCCTGACTTTTTTTCAACAAAGGGGCTAATTGTCCCATGTATTCACTTATTCACTCCCCACTGAGCTGCCTTTCCCCTGAGTCAGCGGAGCCACAGCTGCAGGTAAAATCAATCAGGGGCTGGCCAGACAGCACATGCAGCAAGTATAGTACAGCCAGGTGTGCAGGCAGCAGCAGGAGAGGGAATGAGAGCCCCTGCCATAGAGGTAAGGAAGGGTATGTTGGGAGTGGGAGGTGGTATTGTGTGTCTCTCCCTCCAAGATTTTAAGGGGGACTGTGGGAGAGAGGAGACCCCAGCAAGGAATTAGCCCCATCCTTAGCAGCTTGGGATAACTACTCCTTCCCGCCATCTGGGAAGCTCCCCTGTGCGTGAGGCAGCGGCAGCCCCACTCTAGGTGCTCCGTGGCATATACAAACCCCGGAGACTCCCCAGCTGACCAACCTGTGGAGCTGGGAAACTCCCCTGTGGGGTGGCAGGCCCATTCCCAGTGCCCCACAACACAGGGCAGCTGGTGAGTTGTTCCCCCAGGGCAGCCACCTCTATAGCTGGGGAATTCCTTCCTGCCACACAAAGTAGCCCCCCTGCAGCGTGGGAGCTCCTTTGTGGGTCAATAGGGGTATGGAGCAGCCATGGAGCCCCCTTTGCATCAGGGACCCAGAGGCTGGACCAGGAAATGGTGGATATGGAATCTCCAGCTTACAAAAGGGGTCTGGAGGATAGACGATACAAGCTGAGCCACTCAGGGTCAGTGTTCAAGTCAGTGCACAGTAACAAATCAAATTCAGCTCCAAAGCAGGACTGTGTCATTATCTTCACTTTACTTCCCTGAACTGTTTGTTTCTAGCAGTAGATCCAGTTTCAGATTATTTTTCCCTTTTATTATTCAGTTTGTGGGTGGTGCTGGAGGGACTCAGACGACACTCTTGGTACAGTTCTCCCTCAAAAACTGATGGCTGTTTGCAGGTGATCTCTCTGGCTCCTAAGGCATCACCTCTTATCTGAATGGTGCTAAATCATTGTTGGTGGAGATCTCTTCTCCCCAAAGGTTTGCCAAAATGATTCTTCCGCAGAGCACATTTGGTGCTGTTGAAATCTGATGACATCAAAAGGCCAGTGGTTTAAAAACCTTCCTGATAAGCTTCAACCAAGAAGAAGCCTCATCCTTTCTCAAGTTCAATCCAACAAGTTAAACACTGTCCTAGGCTCTCTATACACTCAAGAAATCCAAGTTGATTGGATTTTTGATATAGAATTTATTGGAACTAGAATTTCACCCAAGCTGCTGTTTTTCTGGGTGAAAACAGGAAATATTTGCAAGTAATTTTCATCCACCCCCACTTCTGGGGAACCCCCATTGCCCCGCGGAGCAGCAGCCCTGTGTCTGGTGCCCCAAGGAATGGGGTATCTGGGGAGCCACAGCCATGGGGCAGCCACCCCCTGCAGCTAGACAGGCTTTTTCCCCCCACGCACTGCAGGTCAGCATCCTGCAGGGTGGAAGCCCCAGTTGCCAGCATCACAGGGCAGCTGGGAAACTCCCCTGCAGGGCAGCAGCCTGTTACCAGTGACCCGTGGTGTGGGGCAGCTAGGAACCCAGCCTTCACCTCAGAACAACCACCCCTGGAGCCAGGGAACTCCACGCTGCAGTGCAGCCACCCTCACAGCTGAGGACAGGCAGCTCCATTCCTGCTGGCACAGGCTGCCAAGAAGTCCACCCCCACACTTTGCGTAGCAGGCACTTCCCCCCCCCCACAGCAGAGGAGCCACCCCTCCTTCTCTGTGGGGCTGCATTATTGTTGATCTATGGCTGGGCAGCCACCCTCACAGCAGGAGAGGACCCCTGCAGGCCTGCTGGCTGCAGCCTTCTTCCTCGGTGCTTTCTGTGACCACTGCAGACTGCAGTCCCCATCCCTGGGCTCCCCAACCCTATTAGAAAGCTGCAGCCCCTATGCCCAGGGATACCAAGTGGATCCTTCAAAAAAATGTAAATGTATATTTTTAATTTTTTACCTATTATTTGTTATCGTAATGCAATATGCCTTTTAATTGGTGTTAAGTAAACATAATGTTATTTTGAACATTTGTACTGTATAGCTCTGACTGATTTCCACTGAACTGTCTGAAGTCTCAGCAGTTTCACCAGGTGTCCAGTATTTGGCATACGGAAATATAGTGATCCTACTGCTACGGGGTGAAAGCTGAGGAACTGATGTTCTAAGTCAGTGATTAAAATGTTGGCATACTAAGGGGCCACACGGGTACCCACAGCAATGCTGTTCACTTAATGGTATAAATTGTCCTCGAGTTTGAAATTGTTGTAGGTGAGGGCAAAGTCAGAAATCTCTGCCTCTGTGTGTGCCATATCCTAGTGTACATGTGACATTACCCAGGGCACAATTTGGACTAAAGAACAGCTGTGTCTCTTCCCCAGCCTGGAGTCCTCAGTTGTTACTGACACTCTTACAGAAGGATTGTCTGGTTATGTGAACCCTGTCCAGTTCCTGAGACAGTTCTTGAGAGTTTGTAGACCATCGTCAAGTGGAATATTGGTGTACAGTGCTTCTAAATCCATAGTGGCCAGGATGGAATATTCAGGAAGATCACCAATGCATTGTAGTTTCCTCAGGAAGTAAGTGGTGTCTTAAAGATATCTAGGAGTGCTGGTCGAGTAGGCCTTGAGGACGGAGTCCACATAGCCAGACAATACTTCTGTAAGAGTACCAGTAACACAAAGAACTCCAGGTTAGAGAAGGGACACAGCTACTCATTAGTCCTGATTGTGCCCTAACTGTGGAGAGATTGGAAACGTTCCAGAGAAGAGCAACAAGAATGATTAAAGGTCTAGAGAACATGATAGATGAGGGAAGACTAAAAGAACTGGGCTTGTTTAGTTAAGAAAAGAGAAGATTTGGGGGGGATGTGATAGCAATTTTCAAGTACCGCAAAGACCGTTACAAGGAGGAGGGGGGACATTATTCACCTTGGCCTCTGAGGATAGGACAAGGAGCAATGAGCTTAAGCTACAGCAAGGGAGGTTTAGATTAGACATTAGGAAAAACTTCCTAACTGTTAGGGTGGTTAAACACCGGAATAAGATACCTACAGAGGTTGTGGAATGTCCATCACTGGAGATATTTAAGAGCTGGTTAGACAGACACCTATCAGGGATAAGCTAGATGGTGTTTGGTCCTGCCCAGAGGGCAGGGAACTGGACTCGATGACCTCTAAAGATCCCTTCTAGTTCTAGTGTTCTATAAGTGTATGATTCTGTTCCCTGGGTAAGGTCACACATACACCTTGAGTTTATCTTTTGTATTTGTATAGCCCTTGTGTATCTGAGTACTGCACAAGCGTTAGTGCATTAATCTTCACAACACACTGAAAAGTACTATTATTTCCATTTTCCAAAAGAGAAATTGAAGCACAAAAGACAGAGTTACTTATCCAAAATCACTCCAGAAGTTCTTAGCAAACCAGAAAATGAATCACACCCATTAAGTTCTAAGCAAGCACTTAATCTCTGGATCATCCTTCAGCTATGGGTCATATGCTACACATTGTCTGGCTGTACAGTAAAGCCTCAAAATATGCAATTTCAAGTTGTGCTTAACTCGCATTAACATGAGTTAAGCACAACTCAAAATCCTGCTCCCTCTGGCCCTGCCTCAAACCCCTGCCCCACTGGCCCTGCACAGCCCTGCCTCAACCCACCCCCGCTGCTCACCACACACACACTGCTCTGGTTCAACCTTCACCCCCACACCTGGCTGTGGCTCACCACCCCCTGCCAGTTTTCAAACCCCCCATGTGTGGCCCCAGTTCAACCCCCACATGGCCCAGCTTACCACCACTGCACATAGATCTAGCTCAACCCCCCCCACCCCAGTTCAACCACCCCCCCGCATGTGGCTTCAGATCAACTTCACCCTTTGCTCCCCTGAAGCTATAACCCACCCCAAACTAACTCCCACTTCTCCCGTCCTACAGCCCCAACCCACCACCAGGTTTAACCCTCCCCAGCTGCCCCACCCCAGCACCAGGACTTACCTTTCCAAAGGAGCTCCAGGTGCTCCTGCTGCTTCCTGGCTGCAGAACCTGCATTCTGCCGTGGAAAAAGCTGCCCCCCAACTTATGTGAAATCTGGGTTACGCGAGGGTGTGTGGGAACACAACCCTCAAGTAAATTGAGGCACTACTGTATTATGTGGCAACTTCAGATAATTTGGTGACATGTCAACAGTTTACTGCATCTCTATAAGGAATGTTAGGCTCATTAAGGGTCAAAGAAATCAAAGAAATATTGACCTCATTGTGATCACTGACATAGATTTTTGTCATGTCTAGCCTTGATTTTTTTACAATCAGCAAAATGTATTTGATGTGTGCATGCTCCATGAGTTTTGTTGATAGAACTGGGGTTTTTGCTGGCAAAACTTGTAGTGTAACCGTATCCAATGAGTATTATTTAAAATATTAGGTTTTATGGGTTTTTTGTTATGTCGGGTAAAAAGGATTAAATTGATAAGCTCTGAAAAACCAATTTGTTATATGTCAAATACTGTTCATTTTCCAAAGGAAGGTCCACCAATAGAAGCAATGAATTTGCCAGAAAATTACAATTTTCAATGACTTTACCTAATTACTTTATGAATACCTTACAAATAACATCAGCTGTTTATGTCCGTAGCATGCTTTCGTTATGGTATATTACCAACAAATGAAACATGCATGAAACATGAAACTACCCTTGCATCTCATATGCTTTCAGAAAGTATCAGTATTGTGAAATACCTCTGATATTGTAATTTACAAAAAAAATGTTTCCTAGAAGCATGCACTGAATATGAGACAACTTCTTTTCATATATGTTTCCATTGTTCTTCATGTCTTTTTCCTCCCTGAATCTCTTTTATGGAAGTCCATTTTTTGTTTCCTTTGTTTTAGTTTTTCAGTATAAAACTATTCAATTTTTATGCAAACTGCATGAAGCGTAATTTTTCCTTTATAGATAGATCTTTATTAATGGTGGCAGCTTTTGATTGGTAAATATTCTAAACCTGGGCTACTACTATAGATATTGCATATATGAGTTCAAAATCTGAAAAACTTTCATTTCTGAGTAAGTGAATAGATAAATACGCACTTTTCACAGATTGTCAGAACTCCTCTGTACAATCCTAGCCTACAACTATTTATTTTCCTGTGTTGAGGATGGGAGATATGGAAACAAATTTAGAAGTAGCTTCTTCTGCTGTTATCCATGTGGATTTAAATAGTACTGCTTGTGGAGTAAGGTGTCACTTAGTCTATTGAATTCTGATTGATGGTACCTGGGTAAATATGGAGAGAAAAGTGAAAGATCACCTGAGGATTTGACTCACAAGCTGCGTCTACACGTGTATGCTACATCGAAATAGCTTATGGTTGGGCAGCACCACATCGAAGTAGGCGTTGCAGGGGAGCATCTACACACCAAAGTGGCCCACATCGAACACAGGGTGCCAGGAAAAGCTTCAGACAGGGTCACAGGGCGGACTAGCACTTCTGGGGCAACAGCTAGCCGCTCCCTTAAAGGGCCCCTCCCAGACACACTCAGCCTGCACAGCATGCGGTCTGCAGAGCCATAGGCATGCACACCCGTCAAAGCAGTATGGACCCCCAGCAGCAGCAGCAGCAGCAGCAGCAGCCAGAGGTCCACACAGCTGCCCCTGCAGGAGCAGTGCTTGCCCTGCTCAATGATATGCAGGAGGCAGCTGATCACCTTTTATTCACAGAAGAGGAGCTGCCCCGAGGGGAGGAGGAAGCAGCCCCAGACCTTGCTGCCCTCCGACTCCCCCCCCCCACCGCACATGCCGCCGGCTGTGGAGCTACCCCACGAGTACCAGCTGGTGGGAGTGGCTCGTGCTTGGTGAGTGGGACAATGACCGCTGGCTCCAGAACTTTCGCATGAGCCAGCAGACATTCCTGGAGCTCTGCCAGTGGCTCACCCCTGCACTGAGGCACCAGGACACGGCCATGAAGCGTGCCCTCACAGTGGAGAAACAGGTCGGCATCACTGTCTGGAAGCTGGCCACTCCAGACAGCTACCGGTCCATGGGGCAACAGTTTGGTGTGGGCAAGGCCACCATCGGGGCTGTCCTCATGGAGGTAAGAGGACCCGGGGGCGGGCAGCCCTGGGGTGGAGGGCAGCTCTGGGGGGGGGGGGCAGCTCTGGGGGGGGCGGGCAG
Organism: Carettochelys insculpta; assembly: GCF_033958435.1. NCBI lineage: Eukaryota > Metazoa > Chordata > Testudines > Carettochelyidae > Carettochelys > Carettochelys insculpta. The sequence goes on along the minus strand of NC_134137.1, from coordinate 100,005,859 downwards.
CCCTAGGGTGGAGGGCCAGACACACCCTGCACACCCCTCACTGGTGCTCTCCCATGTCCTTCCCCTGCAGGTCGTCCGCACCATCAATGCCCTGCTCCTCCACAGGCTCATGTGGCTTGGGGACCCACATGCCACCATTGTGGGGTTTGCCAGCCTGGGCTTCCCAAATTGCTTTGGGGCTCTGGATGGGACCCATATCCCCATCCGTGCCCCGGAGCACAGCGGAGGACGCTTCTTCAACAGGAAGGGCTACCATTCTGTGGTCCTCCAGGCCTTGGTGGACAGCCGGGGCCGCTTCCTGGACATTTATGTTGGGCGGCCTGCCAGCACTCACGACGCCCGGGTGTTCAGGAATTCGGGCCTGTGCCTCCGGCTGGAGGCGGGGACCTACATACCCCTGCGGGAGATCCCTATGGGGGACACCACCATGCCCCTCTGCGTCATTGCAGATGCGGCGTACCCCCTCCGGCCTTGGCTCATGCATCCTTACATGGGCCATCTCTCAGCCAGCCAGGAGCGTTTCAGCATGCGCTTGAACCATGTGTGCTAGGTGGTTGAGCGTACTTTTGGCCACCTCAAAGGGCGCCGGAGGTGTCTCCTCATCCACCTTGATGTGGGCCCCACCAACATCCCCCAGGTTGTGAGCGCATGCAGCGTACTCCACAACCTGGTGGAGAGCAAGGGGGAGGCATTCTTCCAGGGCTAGGCTGTGGAGGCTGGCTGAGCTGACTTACAGCCACCCGCTGCCCCCAGTCACCAGGTGGACCCCGAGGGGATCTGGGCCAGGGAGGCCCTGCGGGCCCATTTCGACCAGGCCACGGGGTGAACTCTGGCAGGCCCCCCACTGCACCCCCCGATCCTCCACAACACTCCCTGCCCCCACGCCAACACCACAGAGCACCAAGAGCACACATCCCCCTTTCTTGCAAATAAAAATGGAGCTGTTGTTTTTTTGAAACCAAAAACTGGTGATTTGTCTTATTTTTATTCAAACAACAAATATATATATATATATATATATATATAGAGAGAGAGAGAGAGAGAGATGAACAAAAGGGGGGAACTATTTACATGGGGGGGCAGGTACCATATAACAGAACAGGTGTAACACAAACTACATACAATATATATTATATGGGGGGATATGTACACGGGGGGGGGGGCACGTCCTGGGCCCCGCACCGCTCTACTCTCCTGCGCCTGGGGTTGGCAGGCGCAACCCTCGCCTTGGCTTGAGCCCTGGCCGAGGCTGGCTGGGGGCCGGGCAAACCGGCAGGTGTGGCCGGTGGGTGTCAGCAGGCCCCAGATCCCCCTCGGCAGAAGGCCCCGGGGTGGTGGATGGCGGTGGGATGGCAGTTGAAGCAGCGGGTGGAGCGGTGGGCAGGGCAAGCAGAGCGGCGGGTGGCGTGGCATGGGGGGCCAGGTATTCCGCTATGTGCTCGAAAGTGCGCATAAAGGCCCCCCATGCCTCCTGGCACCAGGCCAGTGCCCACTCTTATAGTTCCAGCCACTGCTCGTCCACCTGCAGGCGCCGCTCTGACACCTCCAGCTGACGCCGGAGGGTCGCAAGCAGCTGGAGGTCCGTGGCCTTCCTCTGGTGGTGGTGGCTCCGCCGTCGGCCCCGTCCTGGGTCTGGTTGGTGCTCCACTGAGGAGCTGGCCTGCTGGGATGGCCCCGGTGGGCTCTCCGGGACCACGGACACCTCGCCGGTGCTCTCCAGGCCCTCTGATGGTGCAGCTGCAGAACATGGGGCTGGGGGGAAGAAGAGTGGAGACAGCCGTTAGTGTGGCCCCTGAGCCATGGCCCTTGTCCCCCCACCCCTCTGTTGCTGGTTCCCCATCCCTGTCCCTGGGAGATGCTGCTGCTGTTGATGGGTGTCCCATCCACTCCCCGCCGGGGGACCCTAGGTTCGGCTCCCCACTTCCCCAGGGATGGGGCATGGCACTGTCGTACTGGGGGGGCAGGGGCTGATGCACTCTTCTGAGGGACATGTCACTTCTGTCCTTGGGGCCATGGTCATCTGGGCATATGGAGGGCCCTGGTCATGTCTCTTGTCCCCGCCCCTCAACCCCGGGAGTGTGCATTGGGGGGTACATACCTGATGGTCCGCTCCCACGGTCGGGGGACACCCTCTGGGCGGACGCCTTGCTGGAGCTCTGGGACAACAGGACGATCTGCAGCTCCCCGTCGCTGGAGGAGGATTCCCCCTCCTCCTCCTCTGGCATCCCAGGGGTGGGCTCCTGGGGGGGGCCTCTGAGGTGCGGGGCTTGCCTCTGGGGTGGACTCCACCTCCGGGGCCTGCTGGGGCTCATCGTCCGAGGTGTCAAGATTGGCCGGTGGGGAGGAGGTGTACCGGGCACCCAGAATGGACCTGAGTTCCCTGTAAAAGGAGCAAGTGGCAGGGGCAGCCCCAGATCGGCTGGCTGCATCACAGGCCCGGGCATAACCCTGCCGCAGCTCCTTGACCTTACTTCTGACGTGGTCAGGAGTGTGGGCAGGGTGACCCTGGGCGGCCAGGCCCTCGGCCAGCCAAGTGAACACGTCCGTGTTCTGCCACTTGCTCCACATTACCTGGAGCACCTCCTCCTCGCTCCAGATCCCCAGCAGGTCCCGGATCTTGGCTTCCGTCGAGGAGGGGCCCCGGTGCCTTTTCCCATGCTGGCTAACTGGCTGGGAGCCCTGGCTCCCCTTCGGGGGGGTGCCCTGGGGGCGCTTGGGTGGCTGGTGAGAGGCCATCGCATCAGGGGGTGGCTTGGAGCTGCAGAGGCGTGTGCTGGCTAGCCGCATGGCAATGCTTCTGCCTGTACATGCTCTCAGCTTGCTGCACAGGAAGGCAGGGGGTGGGGAGCTTTAAGGGGCTGCTGCATGCGGCAACCATAGAGCTCAGGGGCTGGAGAGAGCGTCTCTCAACCCCTCAGCTGATGGCCGCCATGGCAGACCCCGCTATTTCAATGTTGCGGGACGCGGATCGGCTACACGTGCCCTACTTCAACGTTCAACGTCGAAGTAGGGCGCTATTCCCATCTCCTGATGGGGATAGCGACTTCGACATCTTGCTGCCTTACGTCGATTTCAACTTCAAAATAGTGCTCGCCCCGTGAAGACGTGGCGGGCACTATTTCGAAGTTGGCACAGCTACTTCAAAGTAGCTGGCATGTGTAGACGCGGCTACAGTAAATTAAATCAGGTGATGGCAGACAAAAATTGTCTTGCTTTATATTATTTTCTTACACAAATGCGATGGAGCATGGACCACAGGGAGGTAGGGCTGGGGTGGGGGTGCCAGGGCTTCAGCCTTTGCAGGGTTTGCAGGGGGGCACAGGCTGGGCCAGGTGCTCCCACCCTGACCTGCAGCCATTGAGACAGCCTGACATACACAGCTAGTGACAAGTCTGCTATGCAGTGGGTGCCTTCTGGGGGCAGCTGCTGGCAGGGGGTTGGCTGCAGGAGGGACAGCTGCTGGAGGGGTGGGTGTGGGCAGGCTGGTGAGGGGGTGGGAGGTTGAATGAGGCTGGTGGCGAAGACCTGACCCCTGGAGTCCAGGCTGCCAGCCACTAGTCTTGCTCCATCGCTAGCCAGTCCCGGAGAACCCAGTCATCTTCTGCATGAGCACCCACTTTTCAGCCCCCTTTTCATCCCTCCACATGGTCCTGGGGAGACACAGCTTTGGCTGCAGGGGGATGCAGGCTGGGGTGATGGGGTGGCCTCCCGGCCCCCTGCAGCTTTGGCCCTTTCTGTTAGGCTGTGACAGCTTCCTGACAATGGACCTCTGGAGACAGAAGGAGACAGGGTGATGGCCCATGAGTGCTGCGTCCCAACCACTGGGGGGGCCTGGGACCCCACTCTGTTGGCCGCCATCCTGCTCCTCTGCCCCCTGATGGCCTGTGAAATCTGTGCGATCCCAGGTGCCCAGAGATTCCCACCTGGCGAGCGTTGGGCCATGTTCCCTCCCCTTCCCCCATCCCCAGGTGTGTGAGCTGCAGAGCTGTTCCAGGGTGGCCTGTCCCTGGCCCTTGTGACATCCTGCTTGCCCCATATGTGCTGGCTGCAACCTCCTGGGGCTTGAACGAGGCTCAGCACTATGAGGCTTGGCTGGGTGTCACGGAAGGGAGGACGACGTTGAAGGTCCTGTCTCTGGAGCCCTCATTATCACCCTCAGCTTTGGTGAGCTGGTCCCAGTGCAGGGGACTGGTGGTGTGGGAGCGGGAATGGTGGTGTCCATGAGGTGCTTTGGTGCGGCTGCCTCCCTTGGCCCCAGGAGTGTGTGCAGCTCCTATAGTGGGGGTAGTGCACAGACCATTCCCCTGACTCGCTGGTAACATCACTGGCTTTGCAGTATGTCTTTCTCAGCTCCTTGACCTTTATCCTGATGCTGCTACGAGTGCGGTTGGAGTGGCTTCAGGCAGTGAGCCTGCTGGCCAAGTGGCTGAAGGCCTCCACATTGCACAGGAGGGTGCCAGTGGGGGAGGGATAGTTCAGTGGTTTGATCATTCACCTGCTAAACCCTGGGTTATGAGTTAAATCCTTAAGGGGACCATTTAGGGATCTGGAGCTGATATTGCTTTTTTTTAAAAAAAAGAAAAGGATGGTGCTTGATCCTGCCAGGAGGGACTGGACTTGATGACCTTCTGAGGTCCCTTCTAGGGCAGGGGTTCCCAGTGTGTCGCCATGGGGGCTAGAGGCATGAAGGATGTCTGGGCTTCAATGAGGAACAGTCTGAGGGAGAGCTCGTGCTGCCTCTGTTTGTGGCAAAGTGTCAGATTCCTGCCTGGGTTTGCCAGGGAGCTGCTTCCTTTAAGGTAGCTGACAGGCACCATAGACCCCTGCCTGGGCTGGCCATATTGTCTCCATCCTCCAGAGAGGGGTGCCTCCTTGATGAATGCCTTACTTTGAAGTAGTGAATGCAAAATGTTGACACTCACCATACTTGAAAGTTTAACTTCGAAGTGGGGCACTACTCCATTCCTAGGAATGAAGTAGTGACTTCAGAGTTAGCCTCCGTTACCTCAAAGTTAACTTCCAAGTACAGAAAACTGTGTGTAGATGCTCTGCAGGCCACTTTGAAGTTAACTTCGAAGTAAGTTTGCAGTTTAGACACAGCCAATGTGTTCCAATAATCAGTTCTATATTTTAGGATTGGGTGAGGCTTTGAAATATCTTTCAAAAACTTGTTTTGTATTGTACTTCTCTAAGGGTCACTTACTGTAAGAGAAACAATACTATTACCCTCCCACAGAATCACAGAATCATAGGGCTGGAAGGGACCTCAGGAGGTCATCTAGTCCAGCTCCCTGCTTCAAGCAGGATCAACCCTCCTACTAAGTCATCACAGCCAGGACCTTGTCCAGCCAGGACTTGAAAACCTCAAGGGATGGAGAATCCAACACCTCTCTAGGCAGTGCATTCCAATGCTTCACCACCCTCCTGGTGAAGTAGTTTTTCCTAATATCTAACCTACATCTCTCCCTCTTCAATTTCAGACCATTACTCCTTGTTCTGCCATCTGACACCACTGGGAACAGTTTCTCATCCTCCTCTTTAGAGCTCCCCCCTCAGGAAGTTGAAGACTACTATTAAATCACCCCTAAGTCTTTTCTTCTGTAAACTAAACAAACCCAAATCCCTCAGCCTATCCTCATAGGTCTTGTGCTCCAGCCCCTTAATTGTTTATGTTGCCCTCCACTGAACCTGCTCCAGCAAATCCACATCCTTTTTATACTGGGGGACCCAAAGCTGGACACAATATGCAAGATGTGGCTTCATCAGTACTGAATAGAGGGGACTAACTACTTCTCTAGATCTGCTTGAAATGCTCCTCCTAATGCACCCTAGTATGCTGTTAGCCTTCTTGGCTACGAGGGCACACGGTTTACTCGTATCCAGCCTTTCATCCACCATAACCCCTAGGTCCCTTTCCATCATACTGCTGCTGAGCCACTCAGTCCATAGCCTGTAACAGTGCTTGGGATTCTTCTGACCCAGGTGCAGGCCCATATTTCTTTTGGCCCAGTCCTCCAATTTATACAGGTCACTCTGGATTCTCTCTCTCTACCCTCCAACGTACCTACCTCTCCCCCTAGTTTTGTGTCATCCACAAACTTGCTGAAGGTGCAATCCAGTTCCTCATCCAGGTCGTTAATAAAGATATTGAACAACACTGGTCCCAGAACCAAGGCTTGCAGCATTCTGCTTGAAATCGGGCGCCATCCAGATATTGAGGCATTGACCACTACCCGTTGGGCCCAACCATCAAGCCAGCTTTCTATCCATCTTATAGTCCAAGAATCCAATCCATATTTCCTTAACTTATGGACAAGAATGTTGTGGGAGACCATATCAAAAGCCTTGCTGAAGTCAAGGTATATCACATCCACTGACTTCCCCATATCTGCAGAGCTTGTCACCTCATCATAGAAGCTAATCAGATTGGTCAGGCAGGACTTGCCCTTGGTGAATCCATGTTGACTACTTTTGATCACTTTCCCCTCTTTCAAGTGCTCCAAAATGGAGTCCTTGAAGATTCCCTCCATTATTTTCCCAGAGATTGAGGTAAGGCTGACCAGTCTATAGTTCCCTGGATTGTCCTTCTTTCCTTTTTTAAAGATGGGCACTATGTTTGCCTTTTTCCAGTCAGCCCGGATCTCTCCTGATCGCCAAGAGTCTTCAAAGGTAACGGCCAAAGGTTCAGCAATGACATCTGCCTTGGGTGCATTAAATCCAGACCCATGCATTTGTGTACATCTAGTTTTTCTAGATAGCTCAGAACTTGTTCCACAGATAGCTGCCCTCCACCTTCCCATACTGCATTATCTAGGACCGTCGTGTGGGAGTTGACTTTGTCTGTGAAGACTGAGGCAAGACCTCTGCCAATTCCTTCAGTACCCTTGGGTGCATTAAATCCAGACCCATCCAGCATTTCTACATAGCTCAGAACTTGTTCCTTCCCCACAGATGGCAGCCCTCCACCTTGCCATACTTCATTGTCTAGGACCGTCATGTGGAGGTTTACTTTGTCCATGAAGACTGAGGCAAAAAAAGCATTGAGTACTTCAGCTTTTCCTGCAGCATCTGTCGCCACGTTACCTCCCTCATCCAGTTATGGCCCTACACCTTCTCTGATAACTCATTTATTGTTAACATGCCAGTAGAAACCCTTCTTGTTACTCTTCACATCCTTTGCCAGCTGCAGTTCCAATTGTGCTTTTGGTTTCCTGATTACTGGCCAGCATTCTCCAGCTGTATGTTTATACTCTTCCTTAGTCAACTGTCCACATTTGTATGCATCTTTTTTTAATTTAAGCTGACTATGGATTTCCCTGTTAAGCCAAACTGGTTGCCAACCATGTATGCATTTCTTACTATGCAGTAGGATGTTTGTTCCTGTGCCTTCAGTAAGACTTCTTTAAAATACTGCCAGTTGTCTTCAACTCTTTTCCCCTTCATCTTCATTTCCCAAGGGATCCCTCTCATCCATTCTCTCAGAGAGTCGAAATCTGCTTTTCTGAAATCAAGGGTCTTTATGTTACTGCTCACCTTTCTTCCTTTTGTCCAGATCCTGAAATCTACGATCTCATGGTCACTGCAGCCCAGGTTTCCTCCCACTTCTATTTCTGCTACTAGTTCTTCGCTGTTTGTGAGCAGCAGGTCAAGTTGCGTACAGTCCCTGGTTGGTTCCTTCAGCACTTGTACCAAGAAGTTATCCCCAACATTCTCCATAAACTTCCTGGATTGTCTGTGTGCTGATGTATTGGTCTACCAACAAATGTCTGGATAATTAAATTCTCCCATGAGAACCAGGGCCTGTAATTTGGAAACTTCACTTAACTGCCTGAAGACAGCCTCATCTGTCTCATCTCCCTGATCTGGCGGTCTATAGCAGACACCAACTACAACATCACCTCTGTTACTTCCACTTCTAAGTTTAACCCAAAGACTTTCAACTGGATTTTCTCCTTCCTTATACTGGAGCTCTGAGCGATCATACTGCTTCCTCACATACAGCACAACTCCTCCTCCTTTTCTCCCATCTGTCCTTCCTGAACAGTTTATAACATTCTATGACCATGCTCCAGTTATGTTAATTGTCCACCAAGTCTCCATTATTCCAACTACCTCATACTTCTTTGGCTGTGCCAGGGCCTCTAATTCTTCCTGTTTGTTCCCCAGGCTTCTGGCATTAGTGTGCAAGCATCCTGGAAAAGGGACCGATTGGCCCAAGTTCTCCTCTTCACCCAGGAAACCCGCTTGCTTGTTCCCTCCTCCTTCCCCACTTACCTCAGGGCTTGTGCCACCTTCCTCTGATGAACCTAGTTTAAAGCCCTCCTCACTAGGTTTGCAAAGATGCCCGCAAAGATGCCCACAAAGATGTTCTTTTCTCTCTTTGTGAGGTGGAACACATCTCTTCCCAGCAATCCCTGTTCATGATAAAGAATCCCATGGCCAATCGCCCTCACTCCTCCTTCTGAACACAGTTTATTTTTTCACTTTGCAGGCAGATGTTGCAATATTTTCTTATTTGTCTACAGATGACTAACTTCGTTGTAACTGTTTAATTCACTTTGGTATTTTATATAACTGAGAAAAAATACACGGTGCAAAGGAGCTTTTATTTTCCATCAAAATCTCTTCAAACATGGGGTGCAAGTTTTCCTTCAGATGTATGACCCCTTTACACTGCTGGATCAGCACACAGGAACTGTTAAGCCTGTGGATAATCTTACTGGCTGAGAATTTCCCACATCATTTTAAATTATTTCCAAGTCCAATGTCTTAATGCCACTTGGCATGTGCATGTACAGATCTGGTTTGTGTGCA